>NC_064243.1:108958750-109263020 GCF_003254725.2 Canis lupus dingo
ACGTGGGACTCCATCCCGGGTCTCCAGGATCGTGCCCTGGGCCAAAGGCAGGCGCTAAACCGCTGAGCCACCCAGGGATCCCCTCTTTAGTGCTTTTTGTTTTAGTTTTAGATTAGAGAGGGAGAGGCAGGGAGGGGCAGAGGGAGAGAGAAGGAGAGAATCTTTTTTTTTTTTTTTTAATTTTTTTTTTATTTATTTATGATAGTCACAGAGAGAGAGAGAGGCAGAGGCACAGGCAGAGGGAGAAGCAGGCTCCATGCACTGGGAGCCCGACATGGGATTCGATCCCGGGTCTCCAGGATCGCGCCCTGGGCCAAAGGCAGGCGCCAAACCGCTGCGCCACCCAAGGATCCCGAAGGAGAGAATCTTAGCAGGGGTGCGATCTCACAAATCTGAGATCATGACCTGAGCTGAAATCAAGAGTCAACCACTTAGCAGACTGAGCCACCCAGGAACTCCTATAGCCTGTGTCTTTCTTTCTTTCTTTCTTTCTTTCTTTCTTTCTTTCTTTCTTTCTTTCTTTCTTTCTTTCTTTCTTTCTTTCTTTCAATATCCTCAGTGTCTTAAACAGAGCTTGGTACATAGAAGATATTCAATAAATATTTGCTGAAATAATAATCGGAGAATCTACCTTAGGGAGTTCTGGAGACCAATAAGTGGGCTGGTTTCAGCTGTCCAGGTGAAAGATAGCAAGGGTTTGAACTAGGGAAGGAATGGAGAGAAATAAATAGCTACTGACAGGGTCACGTGTCCTCTTGCAAGTTTCTTTCTTTCTTTCTTTCTTTCTTTCTTTCTTTCTTTCTTTCTTTCTTTCTTTCTTTCTTTCTTTCTTTCTTTCATGATTTTATTTATTTATTCATGAGAGACAGAGAGAGGCAGACAGACAGACGGAGAAGCAGGCTCCATGCAGGGAGCTCGACGTGGGACTCAATCCCGGGTCTCCAGGCTCACCTTCTAGGCTGAAGGCGGCGCTAAACCGCTGAGCCACCCTATTTATTTTACGCCCTATTTATTTTAAAGATTTTATTTAGGGGTACCTGGGTGGCTCAGCGATTGGGCGTCTACCTTGGGCTCAGGGCATGATCCTGGGGTCCTGAGATCAAGTTCCACATCGTGGTCTCCGCAAGGACCCTGCTTCTCCCTCTGCCTGTGTCTCTGTCTCTCTCACTGTGTGTCTCTCAGAGACACAGGCAGAGGGAAAAGCAGGCTCCATGTAGGGAGCCCGATGTGGGACTCCAGGATCAGGCCCTTAGCCGAAGTCAGGTGCTCAACTGCTGAGCCACCCAGGCATCCCTTCTTTACTTTAAAAAAAAAAGGGGGGGGATCCCTGGGTGGCGCAGCGGTTTGGCGCCTGCCTTTGGCTCAGGGCGCGATCCTGGGGACCCGGGATCGAATCCCACGTCGGGCTCCCGGTGCATGGAGCCTGCTTCTCTCTCTGCCTGTGTCTCTGCCTCTCTCTCTCTCTGTGTGTGTGTGTGTGTGTGTGTGATTATCATAAATAAATAAAAAAAACTTTAAAAAAAATAAAAATAATTTAGGGCACCCCAATGGCGCAGCGGTTTAGCGCCACCTGCAGCCTGGGCGTGATCCTGGAGTGCCGGGATCGAGTCCCACATCGGGCTCCCTGCATGGAGCCCGTTTCTCCCTCTGCCTGTGTCTCTGCCTCTCTCTCTCTCTCATAAATAAATAAAAATTAAAAAAAAAAAACAGATAAATTGAACATTGTCTGTCCCAGCATAAATCCTCCATGGCTTTCTGCTGCACAGGATCAGGGATTACAGTTGTCTCAAGAACTAAAAGGGGTGACCTTGGAGGGTCCCCTTGCTCTGGTTGAAGTTAGGGTAGTCAGAACTTCTTTTCTGGATTCAAAAGATCTCTACACACTGTACGGCTCGTTGGAAAATGTAGTTGTCATGGCTACCCAAGGAAGAAAAGGAAACATCTCATGACAGTAAATAGTTGTTTATGTTCAATTTTCTACACTCATTATAAACTTTTTTGGGCCCCAGATTCTTTCTGCAAGACTCTGATCATGCTTTATCCATTCCATGCCTACTCAAAGTTCAGGTTTCGACTTAGGCACCCCTTTGCTGACTCAACATCCTGGCTGGGGTAGGTGGCCTCTCTGGTCTCCTCTAGTGTCCTGGACTTTCCCTAGGATTTACTTATTTAGCATGTTTATTGCTTATTTTCTGCCTATCCTTCTAGAATGGAAGCTCCAGGGGATCCCTGGGTGGCGCAGCGGTTTGGCGCCTGCCTTTGGCCCAGGGCGCGATCCTGGAGACGCAGGATCGAATCCCACATCAGGCTCCCGGTGCATGGAGCCTGTTTCTCCCTCTGCCTGTGTCTCTGCCTCTCTCTGTCTCTCTCTGTGACTATCATAAATAAATAAAAATTTAAAAAAAATTAGAATGGAAGCTCCATGAGAACAAGGAGTTTTCCAATCAGTGAACATGGTATTTTCTCCATTTATTTAGATCTTCTTTGTTTTAATATTTTATTTATTTATTCATGAGACACACACAGAAAGAGAGAGAGAGAGAGAGAGAGAGGCAGAGACACAGGCAGAGGGAGAAGCAGGATCCATGCAGGGAGCCCAACGTGGGACTCAATCCTGGGTCTCCAGGATCAGGCCCTGGGCTGAAGGCAGCACTGAACTGCCGAGCCCTCTGGGCTGCCCAATTTAGATCTTCTTTGATGTGACTCAACAGTATTTTTACTTTTCAGTGTAGAAATCTTGCATATCTCTTATTAAAATATTTCCTAAGTATTTTTGGTTTTGATACTATTGTAAAGGAACTTATTTTTAATCTCATTTTGCAGCTGTTTCCTGTAATATATAAACAGAAAATTGATTTTTTTTAAATTTTTATTTATTTATGATAGTCACAGAGAGAGAGAGGCAGAGACACAGGCAGAGGGAGAAGCAGGCTCCATGCACCGGGAGCCCGACGTGGGATTCGATCCCGGGTCTCCAGGATCGCGCCCTGGGCCAAAGGCAGGCGCCAAACCGCTGCGCCACCCAGGGATCCCAGGAAATTGATTTTTTTAAAAAGTAGTCTCCATGCTCAGTGTGAAGCCCAACACAGGGCTTGAGTCCACAACCCTGAGATCAAGACCTGAGCTGAGATCAAGGCTGAGCCACCCCGGCACCCTTATTTTGAGGATTTAGTGACAGTATCTATGTAATGCAAGAGCACAGCATCTGACACAAAGTTAGTGCCCAATAGACATCAAATTCTATTGCATCACTTTTCCCTCCCTATAAAAGAGGGACTATTCTAATTATTAACTCCTGGAGTTCCATTGAGAATTAAATAACAATATGTATAGACTGTGCCTTGCACAATTCTTTGCACAGGAAAAGCCATTAGTAAATGTTTATTATTTACAAATTCTCCTACTTATATTGGGTTGGGGGGTATGGAGATGTATCAGTCAAGGACCCAATCCACTGAAGCTCACAGCCTATTGGCAGAAACAGGTAAGTATAGCAATCATTACCACACAATGTAAGAAGGGGATATAGAAACTATGTGTGGAGGCAGAAGCTGACTTCAGAAATTTGCCAGTGGGATCAGAGCCATCCTGACTCAGACTTAAGTTTAAAACTAAAAGGAAACAGCAATTGTTTATAGCAGGGAAAATTGGAAGCAACCTAGAGTCTGGATCCCCTGTGGTACCTATTTATAATGCATTGGTATGAACCATTAAACTTAATGCTGCAGAACGGAGGATGGGGATGGTTGCCTGGGGCACGGGGAGAGAATTACTTTTCATTAGACCCTTTTGTAACTTTTGCATCTTGTACCGTGTTCAAAGGTAATAATATATATATATTAAAGATTTTATTTATTTATTCATGAGACACACACACACACACGCAGAAAGAAGCAGGCTCCATGCAGGAAGCCCGATGTGGGATTTGATCCCGGGACTCCAAGATCACGCCCTGGGCCAAAGGCAGGTGCTAAACCGCTGAGCCACCCAGGGATGTCCCCAAAGCTAATAATATTTTTTTAAATATTTTTTTTCAATTTTTTTTTTATTTATTTATGATAGTCACAGAGAGAGAGAGAGAGAGAGAGAGGCAGAGACACAGGCTGAGGGAGAAGCAGGCTCCATGCACCGGGAGCCCGATGTGGGATTCGATCCCGGGTCTCCAGGATCGCGCCCTGGGCCAAAGGCAGGCGCCAAACCGCTGCGCCACCCAGGGATCCCTTAAATAAGAAAAAAAATTTTAATAAGAAATTATTCCTGGAGAAATACTCAATGCTGCTAGGGTTCACGACTTATTGTTTTGTGAAAAAAGTTAATTTGTCAGATGGTATCTCGTTTCACATTTGCCTAGAAAAAAGACGGGTCAGGAGTACAACAAAGTATTAGTAGTAACTGTTCATCGGTGGGATTTATGTTGTTTTATTTTCTCCTCTCGGCTCTTCGAGATTTTGGTAAGGTCCTACATTAACCAGAGTTTTGTTTTGGTTTAGTTTGGTTTATTGGCTATTAGAATTAAAGTTATTAACAAAAACTACAAGTCCCGGCAGACATCGTGCCCCCAGCTTCGAAGATCGGTCTTCTATGGGCTCAATGATCTCTGGGATTCGTAGTCCAGCAGCAAGAGCAAGGCGGGACGCGCAGTACCGGCACAGATGACAGAGGAGGAACCACCGCCCTTTCGACCAATGGACAGTGGGGGCCAGCCCTGAGTGGCGCTCGCAGAACCAATGGGTGAGCTGCCCAGCCTGAGTGACGTGTTCTCCAGCCTACGGCCAGCCCGTGAGGGCGGGGCGGTGAGCGGCGGCCGTAGTGAGAACCATGGGAGGCGGCTGGTGGTGGGCTCGGGCTGCCCGACTGGCCCGGCTCCGCTTCCGGGGGGCGCTGCTGCCGCCTCCGCGGCCCCGGAGCGGGGGCGCCCGGGGGTCCTTCGCCCCCGGCCACGGCCCCCGCGCTGGGGCTTCGCCGCCCCCCGTGTCCGAGCTGGACCGTGCGGACGCCTGGCTCCTCCGGAAGGCGCACGAGACAGGTCTGAGGCTGGGGTCGGCCCCGATGGGAGAGGGGGGTCCCGGATAGCCGAGCCGCCGACGCGCGCGAGCGGGGGGTGGGGGCGGGGCTCCTGCTGGAAACTGGGCCGGGGCTCCGGAGCGAGAAGGGCTTCCGTATAAGCGCAGGGAAGCGCTTGCTGCAAGAGCGCAGTCTGTCCGCAATTCTTTGCGGGCTTGCGGATGGGACGGTGTGTGCAGTTAGCGGGGTGCAGTAGGGATCGGAGCGGTCGGTCGGGCTAGGACAGGCCGCCTTATAAAATTGCACTGCCTGGGCGAGAGGGGCGTCCGGAGAGGGCTGCGGGCAGGGGAGTTGCCAGCTAGAGGGGTCCGCGCTGGACGAGCCAGTTCAGCTTGAAGAGGAGACCACTCTGCATTAGGCGGGAGCGTGGATCCCCACCGAAGAGGGGGCGAGCTCCGGATTGGAGGGAGAAACAACCAATAAAAGAAAAGCTCTGGGCTGATTGGAGGGCCAGGTGATCCAGGCTGCCGGGGGCGGGGCCTCCCATGCGGAGAGGGTAGATAGAGGATGGAGTGGAGGGTGTGGGGTTTGTAACCCCGACTAGTCCGTTAGCGCCCCACAAGGGCCTTGAATGGATGTAAGTGACATCTAGGAAGGACCGACGCGGTAGCAGATAGTTGGCGTTGGAGGAAAACTGAAGGGGGAAGCTGGAGAGAGACCGGAAGAGTTCGTCCCGGAGCGGGGATATACCTGTATGGGGCGGGGGGTGTTGACCAGGATGACCACTGGGGATCTGCCAGTCTGTCCAGGGGTCTAGGTCCTGCAATTCTGGTTCTAGATTCCCCTCCACATTCTTCAGAGTGACTTGAATCTTTGGTGCTGCGGAGTTTGAGGGAGAGGGCTCAGAGATGGATGGGAGCCAGACAGTTGGGGGTGGGGGGATAAGGTTAGGTGGAGGGCCGCCAGGACTAGGCGGGGATTTAGGGTGGGATAACTGTCCGGGCAGATGGGGCTGGAGGCAGGGTTTGGGCTGATACGATTTGGTCCCCCCACCCCCTCTTCCTGTAGCCTTCCTCTCCTGGTTCCGCAATGGCCTCCTGGCATCAGGCATCGGGGTCATCTCCTTCATGCAGAGTGACATGGGTCGGGAAGCTGCCTACGGTGAGTACAGACCCCCACTCTCGCCCCGTGGCCCTGGGTTGGCCGTGGGTCTTTGCCCCTCCCATCTGACTTCTCAACAAAGATGAGGGTCCCATCGGAGCCCCTCATGCTGGCCCAGCCCCAGACTGGCTTGGCTGCTACTGCCACCCCTCTGACCCTCTCAGACCAGCTCCCCACTCCTCCTTTGGTCCTGTATGCCACCTCCACCTCCTAGACATCCCCTCTGACCCCTTCTCATGCCCCTGAGCTTGGCTCTGTACTGACCCCTACCCTGACCTTGAGTTTGCCCCATCGGTTAACTTCATCTGGGTCTCCTGACCCACCTCCGTCCCTGGGTCATCTGGCTCCCAGACTCCAGACTCCAGCCTCCAGCCACCCCACTGCAGCCCCAGCCTGGGAGCTCAGGCCCTCCCTTCTGTTGACTGTGGCCCCTCTGCCCTGTCTCCGCACAGGCTTCTTCCTGCTGGGCGGCCTGTGCGTGGTGTGGGGTGGCTCCTCCTACGTGGTGGGCCTGGCGGCGCTGCGAGGACCCATGCAGCTGTCATTGGGGGGCGCGGCAGCCAGCGTGGGGGCCGTGCTGGCTGTAGGCCTGCTGTGGGCTTGTGCTGTCGGCCTTTACATGGGCCAACTGGAGCTGGATGTGGAACTGGTGCCCGAGGACGATGGGACAGCCGCTGCTGAAGGCCCCGATGAAGCAGGCCGGCCACCGCCAGAGTGAGCAGCTGGGCCACGGGGAATGGCCGGGCGCTGGACGGCCAGGGGGTGGCCCGAGGACCGGGACATTAAAACCTGACCCTTTGCTCGCTGCATGTTCTGAGTGGTGGTTCCTGCGACTGAGAGGGCGGGCATGGGAGCCAGCTGTGGCAGCCGGAGGTGACCAAGGAGGGTAACAAAAAGGAGAGAGGAGCCCCAAGGCCCCTGGAGACCGAGCCACAGAGGGGGAGATGGTGTTTAATTTCCTGGGATGGCGTACAGGACTGAGAGCCTCATCGCAGTGCCCTCGGGGCGCCACCTGTCCCTCAGGGTCCGGCTCTGTAGGCAGCTCTGGAGTCCTCAGTCCCCCTTCCGCTGCACCCTGGCGCCTGTGGGCCCCGGGTATGACAGGCCCAGGGTCGGGTAGAAGGCCTCGGGGAGGGTGGGGCCCGGGCCCAGCCTCTGGAGGTGTGGGTACATGAGGCCCAGCTCCGCAGGACCGTAGCGGATGGCGCCGGGGGTGCACAGGCCCCGCACGACGGGGGGCAGGAAGCTGGCATGGAGGAGGGAAGGTGGGGGGTCTCCGGGAGGCCCCAGGCCCCAGGGCCGCACCAGGTCCTGCTTCAGGGCCCCTGCCCGGATAACAGAAGTGAACTCAGGCCTCGGCAGGGCTGGGTGGCTGGATGGCTCCTCGTCTCCACTGTCCTCTGGGTCTTTAGCCTCCCCTGGGCCAGGCTCCACTTTGATGCGTTTGCCCCGGCTCCGGGGAGCCTCATCCTTGTCTAGGGGGGCAGCTTGCTTCCCTTCTGCTGGAGGCTCTGGCTCTGGAAAAGGGAGACATGAAGGGCGCTGGTGTGTGCGTCCCCAGCCCCCACTCTTCCCAGCTGTAGAATGAAGCTGAGTTCAGTGGTCTAGACCTGTGGGTCTCAGCTGGGAACATTTTGTCCCATAGGGGCACATGTGACAGTCTGGAGACATATTTGGTTGCCACAACTAGGGTGGAGGGTGCTCCTGGCATCTAGTGGGTGGAGGCTGGGGATTCTGTGAAACACCCTACAATGCACAGGACAGCCCCCAAAGCTAAGGATGATTTGGCCTTAGATATCAGTAGAGGGGAGACTGACAGACCCTGGTCTAGACCCTTGCTGTCCAACAGAACTTTCCTCGATGACGTTCCATATCTGCGTGATCCAGCTCATTAGCCACTGGCCACATGAGGCTACTGAGCCTTACAATGCGGCATGGGTGACTGAGAAACTGAATCTTCCATTTTTAATTGAATGTAAGTGATCACACGTGGCTAATGTGGCTTCCAGACTAGAGAGCTCATGCCCCAGAGGCCCCTTGGAGCTTCCTGGGGTGAGGTGGGAGGTGGGGCTCACCTGTGGGCTCTGGCTCTGGGCTGGATATGTCCTCACAGGCCACGCTGGCTGGAAGCTGGAAGGCATCCAGGGGGGTCTGGCCACCCTCGGCTTGGCTGGGGACAGGACAGGTGGGATAGAACCCCCACCCCATTGTACTTAGGGCTCATCACTGGAACCCCGGGGTCTAGCCAACCTGGGGTCTAGCCCAGCTTAGTCCTATCTCCATAGGCCAGACCTGGGCAGCCCGGCCCCCGCCCCCAGATGTCGCCATCTAGGTATCTCCTGGGCACCTCATGCTCATCTCCCCTGAGCATCTTCCTTTCAGACCACTGCTACCCTCAGAGGCTGGAACCCAGGCCTGGCAAAGCCAGAGATGTGGGTGGCAGCAGATGGCCACCTCCCCTCCTCCACCTGCACTGCCTGGCATTTCCCGGAGCCACCCCAGCCTCTTCCCTGGGCTCCCGGCCCTGGTCCTGTTCTTCAGACCTCCCACTTCATGCATCTTTCCACAAAGCAGATGTGACTGTGACCCTCTCCAGCCTTAAGCCCTGCCATGGCTTCCCCGTGCCCCGGAATCAGGCCCAGACCCTCTGCCTGGGGCAGAAGCCACCTCAAAGCTGTGTCTTCACTCCTCTCTGCCCTCTGCAAGCAAGGTCACACCACCTGAAGGTCTTTCCTCTCACTGTCCCCCTGTCCCCTTCCTGTTTTTCAAACCCTCTGGGCTTGGCCTCTTCAAGAAACCTACCACCACCACTAAGCTGGGGAGAGACAGCAGAGTCTTGTGGAGGGGTTCTGAGGCCCCTGTGGGCCGGGCGGGGTACAGCCCTCACCTGAGCACATAGCTGACCCAGAGCACGTGGCGCTCCCCGGGGCTCTTCCCACTCACAGCCACGGTGGCCACGGACTGCAGCCACACGAAGCCCCCAGCCCGTTGCAGCCAGCGGTAGTAACCGGTCATCACCTGCCCCTTGTCCAGCACTGGGCCCAGCCCAGGGATGAGCCAAGACAGTCAGAGAGAGACAGATACAGAAAGAGATGGAGAGACAGGGGCACAGAGAGGGTGGCGGTAGGGAGGAGATGGACAGAGACCGAGTCAGAAGGACCAAGTGCTAACCTGGCATGGAGACCTTCTAGATTTCTAAGGGTGGGTCAGAGAGACACCACGGTCCCTTTACTCCCACCCCACGTCTGAGCTGTGGCTCAGGGTGCAGGGCATGGGGGTGCTGGGAGGCGGGGTTTCTCACGGTCCAGGTGGCTCTGGCGGATCCTGGCTGCATCCTGTCCATGGACAAACTGGTAGCAGCTGCGACCCACGAGCTCTGAGGGCCCCAGGTCCATGTGATCGCTGACTCTGAGGACAGCGGGCGACAGAGAGAGGTGAGAAGGGGTCTGAAACCACGGGGAGGAGGAAAAAAGGCAGGGTTGGTTCTGGAATCACCAGGGTACAAAACCTGGCTCTGGGGTGGTCTGGGCCTCAGTTTAACCCTGGGTCAAATGGGTTAAATACCAGTGTCCCTCCTGCGGTGACTACGGGCATTCACCACTCCCGGGTGTGGGGTGGCCCCGGGCACTCCGAAGGCGCTCAGAGCGTGGGGACGATCTCACTATTTAATTTCCCCACTGCACGGTGCAGGAGACAGTGGAGAGGAGAGGCGGGGCTCTGCAGCAGGGGGCCCCGCGCAAGCCCCGCCCCCAGCACGACCACCCCCCTCCCGCAGGCCCCGCCCCGGCCCCGCCTTCCAGTACCTCCGCCGCTCTTCCGCCCCCGGGGCTCCCCAGCGCCCCAGCTCTCCCGCGTGGCCCCAGCCGCCCGCCTCGGCCCCCAACCCCGGTACCTGCTCTCACAAGCAAGGATGGTGAGACCCAGGCTGAGACGGAAGACGATCATGTGTCCGTGTAGTGGCAGCTCGGCCAGTGGGGCGGGGGGCAAGGTGTGGCCCAGAGCCACAAGGCCCAGGGAGCGGGCCCGAAGGCGCCCCGTCACGTGGATGACCTGCAGGCGGCAGGCGGGGTTGGAGGAGGGGGGCCCGTCACCCACAGGTGCCCGGGCACGAGGCCATGGCTGGCTGGCATGCGGGAGCTCCCCCCAGGTGGGCGAGGGGACTCGGGCGCCAGGAGCCGGGGCCAGGGAGCCCACACGCACCTTGTACCCCGAGGCCTTGACGTGCAGCCCCCTCTTGGTGAGGGTGGATTTCATGCGGATGAAGAAGGAGCGCTCCTGGACCCGGGAGAAGGGAGGCGCCTCCGCGGCGCTGGCCTCTGGGAGGGGAGAGTGAGGAGGGTTATGGGGTCCTGCGGGAGAAACCACACGCCCCCCTAGCCCCTGGACAGCTGGCCAGACAGCGTCATGGCCACGGCCTACGGTCATACACTGAAGTCGTATACCAACCTCCCTCTAAGTGGCAGCCAGCTGGGTCTTTCTAAAGCTCAGATACGACCCTGTCCCTCCCTGCCCTGAAACTGCCATGGCTCCCTAGGACCCTTGGGATAAAGCCCAGCTCCTCACATCGGCCTAAAACTTGGGCAAGAACTGCCTCCCGCTGACCCCATCTCTAGCTACAAACTCCAGGACCCAGGTGAGACAGAGCCTCCTCCAGGAAGCCCTCCCTGACCTCCAGGCTGGGTGAGCCGTCCCTCTGGGGTCTCCCACTCCGGCCCTGACCACTCGGGATCATCATTTGCTGGGGACTAGTCTTCACCACCTGGACTGTCATTGTTGTGTCCCCAGCCCTCTCCAGCACAGAGCAGGGGCTCAGGGTAGAGAAACAAGACCCACAACTACAGGTTGGTCTATAAACCCGGTGACAGCCTTCTAACAGCTCACACCCAGACAAACCTGGGCCTCAGTCTTTGGTGCAACTGTAATCACACTCCCCAGTGGACCCCGTGGGTGTCACAAACATCTCCCAAGCTTGCAAGCACTGCTGAGAGCTCAGATGTTTTTGGTGTGAAGCAAACCCAATATGAGAAAATCCTACTCATAGGGAAGTTAACCTCGAGTCCCCCAACATCATAGAACTAAAAGAAACTTCCAGGGTAATCTCCCGGCACCCTCCTTCGCCAACACGGAGTGGAATATTCCACTGGAGAGAAGGCCTGGAAGCACAGATGCTGGAGCCAGACAAACCTGGGCTGGAGTCCAGATCAACCACTTACAGCTGTGTGACCTGGGGCAGTTAACTTAACCTCTCTGTGCTGGGCCTCAGTTTCCACCTCTGCAAAATGAAGACAGTGATAGCTCCTGCTTGTGGGGTTGTGATTAGGATTCAATGCAGTTACACACTTAAGGCACAGCACGCGTGAACTCCAATGAGCCATGCATTGTTTTCTTATTGCCAGAGCTGGGTTCCATCTGGAACCCCCAGGCACCCATCCCCACTTGGTGGCCAGAAGGGTCTTTCTGAAACTCAAATCCTGGGGAGCCAGGCAATCCTTGGCAGCCTAGGCAATTATAGGGAGCCGAGCCTTGTTGCTTCGGTTTAGACTCTGATTCATTTTACAAAAATGTGCTTTGCAGCTTGAAGGAGAGTGGTTTTTGTTGAAAGCCGGCATGGCTGGGGTACCAGGTGTCCCTTGATCTACCCTCAGGCCCTTGGAATTACCGATCTCAGGGGTATCCGCAAGCGAGGACGAAGACGAGGAGGAGGAAGAGGAGGGCACGGAGGGCGGGGTGGGAGGCCCGGGGGTGGGGGTCCGGAGGCCCAATTGTTCCAGCACCTCCGAGTGGTCCCCGGGGTGGATGTAGTCGAAGACGCTGCTACCCGTCAGCTCCACCTGCCGGCGGAAGAGGGGACCGCAGAGGGCTGGTGAGATGCGCGCGCAGCCACTCGCCCGCGGTTTAGCCTCCGGCCCACTCGCCTAGGTTGCAGGCGCCCTTCGCGCCAGTTCTACGTTATTAGAATTTCTTTTTAACTTTTTCGGAGGAGATACACACTTAAGCTCTTCTTATGCCTTCTCACGTCAAATCCGGTGATCATTAAGGATTTGCTGCACCTGCTTACTCCGTTAGGGAGCTGCGTGGCCGATTGTCATAGCCTCCATTTGGCCCCAAATGAACCACAGGATGTCCCAGCAGGGATGGAAATCAGGACACAAGCAGTGGAATGGTTTTCGAACTCTTTAGAGAGTTAGAGCTTTTTAGTCAGACTGCCTACCATTCAATTCACCCGCAAATCTCTCAAAGCAGTCCTCCTTTGTACCACACCTCCCCCAGTCCAGGTCCCCATCACTCCCACCCCCACCCCAGCTGTGTTCCTGCCCCAGAGTCCTCCCTATTCTTTTGGCCTTTAGTTTCCATTCAAATACCCCTGCTAAGTTACTTCTCTGACCATGGCCCCCCTCCTCTCAGAAACCTCCCAGAGCTCCCACTGCCCCGGGCTTGAGATCCAGCGCTTCCCTCTGTCCCTCCTCCCTCTGAACTCCTCCTCATCGAACCCTTCCCTGCACCAGCTGCAAGTCTGTCCTCCCCTCTACCTCCCCTCCCCTCCTCTTGTCCACATTCCCCTACTTTCAGGGTCTTCTTCCCCCAGGCCTCTCCAACAACTCACCGAAAAGGTGCTCACAAAGGCCAAAACCAAGCGCTGGCTTTTCTAAATTTCCCATTTGCTCAAACCTTTGCAAAAGTGATGAGAGGATAGCGATTTGTCCTGAATGGGTTGGGAAGGCCTAAGATGCCACCAGGAGCCAGGCCCCCCAGGGATGGGGGTTCTCAGTTTCTGCCTGCCTGCCTTTTACCTTTCAATGCCAGCTGCAGGAGCTGGGGCAGAAGCAGCTGGCGGAAATAAAGACAAAACGCAAGCCAGTCCACTAAAGCGCCACAGAAAATCTTCCAAAGTTGGCAAAACCCAAGCCCTTCCAATACAAATTGCAGCAATTCTTCACAATTGTTAAGATAAAGGAAGTCTGGGTAAATACGGTGCATTTGGCAAACACTCATCAACAAACTGATCTTTCTGCTGCTCTGCCTTCTTCAAATTGACCTGTTATTTTAATAGCCACTCCCCTCTACCTGTAAGGTGGAGCTTTCTGGGGTTCCCCCAGGTGCACTTGGAGGACCATAGATCCAGTTCGCTTTTCTGGCTGGGATGGTGAGGCCAGGAGAGAGAAAGGGCATGCACGGGCCCGCAGGGGACACGGTGGCTGAGCCAGTGAGCCAATCCAGGCAGCCTGCAGCGGGCCCCTTACCTGCGAGAGGCCCAGATAAATGGAGACGGTCTCCGAGATGTAGAGGAACTTCCCTTCCTGGTTCAAGGCAAACACGAAGCCATCCAGGGACTAAAGTGGGGAGAAGTAGGGAGAGGAGGGCTGGGCATCTGTCTGTCCAGCAGGCAAGTGGTAAGAGATTCTGAAATCTGGATCTCCACCTCGGATGGATTAATTGGGGTGGGGAGGGGCTTCCGTGGTGGTGGGAAAGGACAGGCAGGAGGGGGAGCCCCTGGGGATGCTCCTGGGGGGATGGATGCTGGAGAACAGGGTGCTGCTCTCCGCAGGTGGCCACCAGGTGGCAGCAAGGAGCAGCAGGCAGGGAAAGGACCTCACCTGTAAGATGTGTCCACCCAGGTGCTGCTCAAAGACTTCGGAGACCAGCGCCATGGGCCCCCGGTGGCCTGGGGCTGGGGACAGAGGGAGGGGTGAGGCCGGGGCCTGTGGGTAGGCCCCCATTTGAGCCAGGCTACAGATCTCCCTCTCTCCTCCCCAGTCCTGTAGTCATCTTAGGGTACCGGGGGCCTGGGCCCTGTGTGTGTGTGGGGGGGACGACTTGGGCTTGTGGGGTGGGGTGGGAGGGGCGGAAAGAGGCTGAGATGCCACAGAGATAGGGAGACACCAGTGGATGCAGGGAGCCATCTATGCCTCATTCATTCAGAAAGTCTCCCTGAGCACCAGGTGTGCAGCAGGCCCTGTGCTAGGGACAAGGAGGTGCCCTGGACAGCCTACTCCTCCCCTGTGGAGGCACCCAGGCCGGGGGCAAGAAACTCACAAATACAGAATTATTTTATGTACCAGCACCAGGAAGGATTGAAAAAGTGGTGTGAAGTAAGATCCAAAGGATGGGAATGAGACTAGAGAGAGGTACAGAGAGCCAGAGAGAGAAAGACAGAAAAAAAGAAACAGATATGGAGACACAAAGACACCAAACAGATAAGCAGATGGAGAGACATACAGAGGAAGGAAATACAGAGGAATACAGAGAGACGGGCATTGCAACTCAATAGAAAAAAAAAAAGAAAAAAAAAAAAAGAACAGGGGCACCAAGCTGGCTTAGTTGGTGGAGCGGGTGACTCTTGATCTCAGGGTCATGAGTTCAACCCCTGCATAGGGTGTAGAGATGACTTAAGATCTTTTTTTTTTTTAATTTTTTATTTATTTATGATAGTCACAGAGAGAGAGAGAGAGAGAGAGAGAGAGAGAGAGAAAGAGGCAGAGACACAGGCAGAGGGAGAAGCAGGCTCCATGCACCGGGAGCCCAACGTGGGATTCGATCCCGGGTCTCCAGGATCGCGCCCTGGGCCAAAGGCAGGCGCCAAACTGCTGCGCCACCCAGGGATCCCGATGACTTAAGATCTTAAAAAAAGGATGCCTGCATTTCTCAGCGGTTGGGTGCCTGCCTTCGGCTCAGGTCATGATCCTGGGATCCAGAATTGGGCTCCCTGCATGAAGCCTGCTTCTCCCTCTTCCTGTGTCTCTGCCTCTCTGTGTGTGTCTTTCATCAATAAATAAATAAAATATTTAAAAAAATCTTAAAAAAACCAAACCCCAACGAGATATCACCTCACACCTACTAGGATGGCTAGAATTCAGAGAAATGTTGGGAGGATGTGGAGAAATCAGAACCCCTCTGCATTGCTGGTGAGACTGGAAAATGATGCGGCCACTCTGGAGAACAGTACGGAGGCTCCTCAATAAATCACGCATAGAATCACCTGCCACCCAACCCAGCAATTCCACTTCTAGGTATATACCCCCAAAGAACTGGGAACAGGTGTTCTAACAAATAGTTGTACACAGATGTTCACAGGAGCACGATTCCTAACAGCCAAAAGTGAAAACACGTCAAAGTCCATGACCTGACGGACAGATAAATAAATGTGCCATATTCATGCAATGGAATACTATTCAGCCAGGAAAATGAATGAAGCCAGGACACGTGCTCTGATGCAGCTGGACTCTGAAAACATTATGATGGGGCACCTGGCTGACTTAGTGGAGTGGGCAACTCATGGTATCAGGGACACGAGTTTGAGCCCCATGTTGAGCGTGGAGCCTACTTTTTTAAAAAGTGAAGACAGGGACGCCTGGATGGCTCAGCGGTTGAGCGTCTGCCTTCAGCCCAGGGTGTGACCCTGGAGACCCAGGATCAAATCCCAGGTCGGGCTCCCTGAAAGGAGCCTGCTTCTCCCTCTGCCTGTGTCTCTGCCTCTCTCTCTCTGTGTCTCTCATGAATAAATAAAATATTTTTTTTTAAAGTGAAGACATGCAAGACACAAGAGACCACACACAGTGTGACTCTGTTTCTCTGAATTGTCCAGAGCACGCAAATCCATAGAGACAGGAAGCAGGTTGGTGGTTGGGGGAGGGGGGTGTCTGGCAGGAGAGAGGGGGCATGGGGAGTGTCTGCTAATGTGGACTAGGTTTTTTGGGGGTGCGATGAAAATGTTCTGGAACCAGACAGAGTGGTGGTTGCACAACTCTGTGACTCTACGGTTTGCCACTGAATTGTACACTTTATTTTTATTTTATTGTTTAATTTGAGTGGGATCCATGGGGAGCCTATTGTAGAGCTTGAACTCACAACCCTGAGATCAAGACATGAGCTGAGATCAAGAGTTGGATGCATAATGGACTGAGCCACCCAGGTGCCCTTTGTACATTTTATGTTTTTTAAAGATGTTATTCATTTATTCGAGAGACACAGAAAGAGAGGCAGAGACACAGGCAGAGGGAGAAGCAGGCTCCCTGCGGGGAACCCGACGAGACTCGATCCCAGGACCCCGGGATCATGACCTGAGCCAAAGGCAGATGCTCAACCATTGAGCCACCCAGGTGTCCCCCCACCATACATTTTAAAATGCTGAACTCCATATTATATACATTTTACTGCCATTAAAAAAAAAGTTAAAAAAAAAGTTTTAAGCGGCACCTGGGTGGCTCAGTTGGCTATGCATCTGACTCCCAATTTCTGCTCAGGTCATGATCTCAGGGTGGTAAGATCGAGCTCTGCATGGGCTCTGTGCTCAGAGGGGAGTCAGCTTGAGATTTCTCTCTTTCCCTCTCCCTCTGCTCCTCTCCTCCACCCTGCTCTTTCTTTCCCTCTCTCTAAAATGAATAAATCTTAAAAAGTTAATATTTTTTTACTTGTTCATGAGACACACACACACAGAGAGAGAGAGAGAGACAGAGACACAGGCAGAGGGAGAAGCAGGCTCCTTGCAGGGAGCCCGACGTGGGATTTGATCCTGGGTCTCCAGGGTCACACCTGGGCTGAAGGCTGCACTAAATCGCTGAGCCACCTGGGCTGCCCAATCTTAAAAAGTATTTTAAAAGAGATAGGGACAGACATGTAGACACAGAGAAATTCAGACAGAGACAGACGAAGACAGAGATGAAGAGATGGAGAGAACAGAAAGGAGATGCCCAGAGAGACATCCAGAGAAAGACCATGACAGAAGGACATGGCAAATGAGACAGGGCAAAGAGGGACCCAGCCCCCTGACCCAGCAGCACCCCCTCAGGCAGGAGCAGAGGTGTCGGGTGAGGGTGGCTTAAGTCTGTTCCCACCCAGGACCCTCTCCCTGACCCTGCAGAGAACTGCCACCTCCCTCCCAAGGGGCCCTATGTCCGGAGAGGGGAGCCAGGGGACACAGTGACCTTGAAGGTCACCAGGTCTGGTGCCAAGCCCTCCCAGGCTGTGTGCCCTGGGCCCAGTCCCTTCACCTCTCTGTGCCTCAGTTTCCTCCTCTGTCAGGTGGCTTTGCAAAGAGCGCCGACCTCACCGGCTGCTCGGGCCCAGCGCCCGCCTGGCACACGGCAGGTGCTCCCAGATGCAGAGCCGGGATTAGTATTAATAGTGTGATTACTATTGTTATTTCCAGACCATCAAAACAGCAGGCGGCCAAGCCCCGCCCCGCCCCGCCCCCACCCCGGCCCTCGGCTCCAGCCCCGCCCCCGCCCCGCCCCCGGCCCCCTAGCGTCTTGGCCACGCCTCCTTCTCCCAGGAGCGCCTCCCGCTGTTCGCACCCTTTCCCCACCCCTGGCTGGAGCTCCAGGAACAATAAATGGGGGGGGAGGGTGATGGGGACCCCTCCCCCGAGATGCAGCGCGAACCAGCCGGGTGACAGGCAGGAACAATGCCGCCTGCTAATTGTCGCAATTTTCCCCTGTCATTTTTGCTAATTCCTTCATTTTCCCGCTCACAGGATCAGCCCAGGTCAGACTGAACGGCTGCAATTAACAGCCTTAATGGGCACGTCGGGTGGGGGTGCGCAGGGGGAGGGCTCGCTGCTCCCCGGTTGGGACGGGAGCTTTGGGGTCGGTCCCCTCACTGACTGAGGCGTCTTATCCCTCCCTCCGCCTCCGCAAACCCAACTCCGTTCCCCCCCTCCTCCCCCCTCCCCCGTTCCCCCCTCTCCCAGCAAATGCCTCAACTCCTCCCACCCCCAAATTCCCCTCTTCACTGCTCCCGGATCTGCCCCCTCCTCAAGCCCAAACCCCAACCATCACTCACTCATTCAACAAACATTTGCTGGTTGCTTATTGGAGCCTGTCTGCTGAGAACTGTCCCATTTGTCATCACCAAGCAGGGACAGAGGGGACAGGGGGAGAAGGCCGCTCCCAGGGCTCTGGGAGTCTGGTCACCTCCTAATCTTAGTTGGCCCCAGAGATGTTCCGTGTCTGGGGACAGGGAAGCCTCGCTCCCTGGGGGCAGGCCTGAGGCCTCTGCACTCACCTCCGCATGTGGCTCCCTGCTTCCACCCTCAGGACTGCCACCTAGGCCACCTCGGTCCCTCATCCGCTTGTCCCCCATCCCGCTCGGCTAACAGCCAACGTCCTCACCAAAGCCCACGAGGTCCTGCAGGACTTGGTCTCTGCCGTCCGCGCCCCCTGCCTCACCTACTCCTCTCTGGACTCCGAGGCCTCGCTGTGGCCTGCACTCAGCAAGCTGATTCCTGTCTGCCTCAGGGCCTTTGCACCTATTTCCTTGGCCTAATGTGCTTTTCTTCCAGCTTTCTTCGGGGCCTGCTTCCTCACCTCCTCCCAGTCTCAGCTCAAAGGTCCCTTCTTTTAAGGGGCTTCTGTCAAACCTCATGCCCTCACTCTGTTCCACAGTCACCCAATAAACACTTAGCCGGCCTTTGCCCCAGGCACTCTTCTGGACTCAGGGTACAAGGTGTCATGGGGGAGAGAGAATTAAGAAATAGTGTCGGGGTGCCTGGGTGGCTCAGTGGATTGAGTGTCTGCCTTGTGCTCAGGTCATGATCTTGGGGTCCTGGGATCGGGCCCCGCATCAGGCTCCCTGCTCAGTGGAGAGCCTGCTCCTGCTTCTCCCTTGCTTGTGCTCTGTGTCAAATAAATAAATAAATAAATAAACTCTTAAAAAAAAAAGTCAGATGACAATAGGTGCTTTGGAAAGAAATAAGACAGGAAAGGGAGACAGGGAGTGCTGAGGGCAGGGGTGCTCTCAGTTTTCAGGGTGGTCAGGGGTGGTTTCCTGAAAAGCTGACATTTGGAGGGAAGGGAGTTCCTGCAGGAGGGCACAGCAAGTGCAAAGGCCCTGAGGTGGGAACATGTTTCTCTGAATAACAGCAAGGTGGCCAGTGGGGGGTGGGGGCAGGGGGGGAGCTGAGGAGGTGAGAGGGGTAGAAAAATGAGATCAGAGGGATGGGAGGGGGGCAGAGGGCCTACCCAGAAGGGCTTGTAGGCCCACCCTGGAGGTCAGGGACTTTGTCTTGTTCCCTGGGGTGTCCCCAGGACGAGGCCTGGCACAGGGAAGGTTCAGCGGCTGGTGAATGAATGATGACCCCTGATACAGGATCCGGGCTGTCTCCTCCTGGACTCAGAGGTCCGGGGCTAGACTCCGGGGCACCTCAGCACATCAGTTGTGCTGTTCTATAGACATCAGCCCGGGGCCCAGAGAGAGGCGGGGGCTGCAAGGTCCGGGGAGACCTCCGAACAGGCCAAGCCTGGAGGCTCCGAAGGTGACCCCGGAAGCCAGTCTGCATCTCAGCTGGGCCCGGGCTCGGAGGATGGGACGCTGGGCAAACCAGCTTCACCTCTCTGGGGCTCAGTCTTCCACTTCTATAAAATGGGAATCAATGTTGCTTTCCTCCTGTTTTTGAGAGGATTAAGCGACTTTTGTGGTTTAGTTTTGGTTTGGGTTTGGGTTTTTTTGCGAGTTATTCGTAATAGTGCTCAAGAGTGCATTGGCTATCTTCGCTCTTCTAACTGAGCAGGACAGGGGAGCACCCTCCCCTTCAGAGAGGGGGAGGCAC
Source organism: Canis lupus dingo (assembly GCF_003254725.2). Taxonomy (NCBI): domain Eukaryota; kingdom Metazoa; phylum Chordata; class Mammalia; order Carnivora; family Canidae; genus Canis; species Canis lupus. The sequence continues at coordinate 108,978,459 of NC_064243.1, forward strand.
CCTGCCTTACTGACTAGCTGACACTGTCCTCAGTTTCCCTATGGAAGCAGGCACTCGGCCTCTTCCTGGGGGCTCTGTGGAGCAGGAGATGCCTCCAAATACCCACTTTCGGGGGATTTAGGAAGGAGTCCGCATAGTACCTCCATCACAGACTGTCCTGGCCCAGGCAGCAGGGGTGGGGGGGTAGGGGGTAGGGTGCTCCGAGGGGGTAGGAGGCAGGGGCGTTCATCAAGTCCACGGTGGGCCACCTCACTGCCCACCTCGCAGCCGTGTCCTCAGCAGGCTCCCGTCCCCTTCCAGCGCCCATCCAGGCAGTGGAAGGGGGGAGCTGGCCGCCGGAGGGGCTCTCTGGGCGCCCCCACCCTTCCTCTCTCCCCGCGCTCGGGACAATAGACAAGATGTTTATCCCCCGCCGGCGCACATGTTGTTCGCGGTAATGACAGTAATCAGCGGCGCTAATGCCGCATTCTCTCGGCGCCAGTCAATTCGCCTAATTACCGCCTGGGAAGCCGGATTATTTAAATTTAAATGGTGATTTATTGCGAGCTTAATCAATGCTATTTTCTCTCCCCCCTCCTCCCCTGGGACCGGGGCAGGAGGGGAATTGGAGCCCCTCCAACCTCGCCCTAAGGACACTGGTTCATCTTGGTGGGGAGTGTAGCCTGGGGTGCCCCGTCCCTGTCACCTGCGACCTCGGATTAACACGACTGTCTCCTCGTCGGGAGAGAAGCAATAATCCGTCAAACAGCGGTAATAACAGGAGCATAACACTTCTACGGATCTAGCAAGAATAAAGTTGAATTATAACAAAAGTGGGGGGCTAGCTGTGTGTACCCGTGTTGTACCTCATCCTACTTGTCCATGGTTCGGATTGCATTTCTCCACTTATGTCATTATTGGGTCTTGGCTACTGGGACGTCAGGGGCTGTATCCAACTTGTTTTCTGCGGGATCCCGAGGGCCCAGGACAGTAGCAGGCACACAGTAGATGCTTACTGAACCACAGACCCCAACAGCCCTGCAAAGTAACCACTGACCCTCAGAGTCACTACGTGGTGGTGGCACCTGCTGTGCCAGCTACGTCCGGGGTGTCCACATACATTACTGGGTCGGTTTTCATCTCAGCCCTCTGGGCGTGCGAAGGGACTCTCATCAGGATTCCCATTTCATGGACAAGGGACAGAGAGGTAAGGCGGCCTGCCCGGGGGTCACATTGCTGGGGAGTGGCCCAGTGGGGACAGGGACCCAGGAGAGTCTTTCTGGAGCTGTCCATCTTACCTGCCACGTTATACTGTCTCCCTCCCGCTTTCCCAGACTGAGAATTCAGACTCCAGAGTCCTCGTGCTCCCCCTGGGTCCCCTCAAGCCTCAGTGAGGGGGGTTCTTGCCCATGAGTGGATGGGGAGGCCCAGGCTAGCCCCGCTCCGTCCCGCCCTGGGAGCTGCGGCCCTTCTTTGTGATAATAACGATTCGTCTCCCCTAATAAGAATAACAGCATGGAGCAGGGGTCGGATCCCTGGTGTTGGCGGCCCTCGGTGGGCCAGAACTCATGAAATCATCCCTGCCTCGCGCGCCCGTTTTGCAGATGAAAAGACTGAGGCTTGGAGAGTCAAAGCCTCCCGGGAGGGGCGCGCAAATGGTCCGGCTGACTCCCAACCGCGTGCTCCCTCCCTCTCGGCCAGGGGCCTGGGCGACGGCCTGCGGGCACCTCGCTCTCCCGCCCTCCGGCCGCCGGGGGGTGCACAGGGACCCTCGCCCCCCGCGCCTGCGCACTCACCCAGGCCGGCCGGTGGCCCCGTGGCCCGCAGTCCCCAGGGCGGCGCCCCGAGGGCGGCGAAGCGGCGCAGGCGGAGGTAGGTGACGCTGAGGCGCACGATGGACGCCTTGTCCAGCTGGCTCGAGATGGCTCCGGGCAGCGGGAGCAGCTTGGCCAGCTCGAAGAACTCCAGGTTCTCCTTTCCGCGCCGCGAGCGCGCCGCGTTCCGGGACTTCTCCTTGCGCTGCGCCTGCAGGCTGGGCGGGCGGCGCGGAGGGGGCGTCAGCCGGGCCCCGGGGCTCGCGGCGGGGCGGGGGGGGGGGAGCTGCGGCCTGGGGGGGCCCCGCCCTCGGGGCCTCGGAACCCGGCGGGACGTGGGAAGTGGATTCGACACCGGAGGTGGGGGCAGAACCCGCGCGTGAATTCTGCCCGGGGCCGTGCGGACAGAACCCGGGGTGTAAATAAATTCCGGGGGGAAGGAGGAGGAGTTGGAGGGGAGAAATGAAATGTTGGGCGTGAACTCGGAGGATGGGGGGGTAGGAGCAGAACACGGTGGGGGTTGTTTGTAGAACAAAGGTTGACACACTCGGGGTGAGAAATTCTAGCTCCAGAGGGCGGGGCGGCGGGCTGAGTGTGAATCCTCCCGGGCCGCCCTTGGGGGCGGGGCCACGGCCCTGGGGGCGGGGCTTTGCTCACCAGGGTCCGGGCGGGGCCTTGACCACCAGCCCCGGCAGAAAGTCCCACGGGACGCTGCGGCCGCGACCTGCCCCGCACTTGAGCTCGCCGCCGCCGCCGCCGCCGCCGGGGTAGGGGGCCGCCATCTCCGCGGGCCCGGCTCAGAGCAGCCGGCGGGCCTCGAGACCCGCGTCTCCCGCCGCCGAAAGGAGCCGGAGGCAGCGCTCGGTGCCCGAGGGGGGCCCCCGGGAGACCTGCGAGGGAAACTGAGGTCCGTGCGGGGCTCGGGGGTCCCAGCGAGGAGCCGGGGCTGGATGGTGCCTCAGTTTCCCCTCTCTGGAGGCCCCGGGACGGAGCCGGCTGTGCTCACCCTGCCCGGCCCCAGGCGGAGCTCGGGGCGAGGACGTGCTCCGCCGCCGCCGCCGCCGCCTCCCCCGCGCCGCCCGCCAGCGCGGCCGCCTCACGCCCGCGCCGGGCCGGCTCCCGCATACCAATAGGCGCACGCGGCGCGCATACGGATCCGACCGGCCCGCGCGCTGCGTGCCAAGCATGCCCAAGCCGGGCGGGCGGGGGGCAGGCGCCTCGCCGGGGCCCAGGCGCGCCCGGCTCCTGCCCCCAGAGCCCTCCGTCCCGGGGATCCGCTCTCCTGGCCCATCCCAGGAGTCCGTTTGCCCGCATCGGCGGTGCGCCCATTTCCCTGGCTGGGCTAAGGAGGTCAGGGTGGGGGGGGCAGAAGGCAGGGACCCCACCCCAGGCCCTGCCCGGGGACCACCCTCCGCAGCCCCTTGGGGTGTGGCCATGTGTCCGGGCCGCCAAATTTCCGCAACCACAACTTCCTTCCCGAAGACCCCGGCGTGCGAGCCACAGCCCCCGACGCAGTGGCCAGAGCATCAGCCAGAGGACGCCCGCAGGATGGACCCGACACCCGGGGCCCAGGTGTCCTGGTGTCTGGATCCTCCAGAACCAGCAACGTGTTCAGTTGGGTCTTCGTTCGTCCAGGACTAGGCATGAAGGATTCCCTCCCCCACCCCGCCCCCAGTAGCCAGGCCGCCCCCCAGCCTCCCCGACCAGGTGTCCAGATGCCCTAGACCTTGGTGTCCAGGTACCCAGCCCCCTATTTCCCCAGGACCCAGACATCCGTGTGCGCCTGCCCCCAACCTCAGGATACGGGCGTCCTGATACCCTAGCCCCCAGGGCACTGGAGTTCCGACCCCCTGTCTCTGCAGGACCCAGGAGTTCTCTGTCCCCTCCTGCTTTGCCTCCGGGCGTCCCCGACCCGCAGGACCCACAGCGCCCTTACCTGGCCGCGGGGCAGGCTCCGGGCGCGGCGTGGGGCCGGCCGGGCGGCGCGGAGGGGTGGCCCCATAGACCCCGGGGCAGGCCGGGCTCGGCGGGGCGCGCGGGCCGTGGCGCTCGGTTCCCCGCGCCCACCGCGGCCTCGCAGACTTGGAGACGCGCGGACCGCGCTGGCGGGCGGGGGCGGCGTCTGCGGAGCCCCGCCCACCCAGTCTCCGCCCCCTCGGGCCGGCCCCGCGCCACCTCCCGGGTCTTTGCCGGGGTAGGGGCTTCCCCGCCGGGGACTCCCGGGCCGCCCCGGGGGGGCCGAGCCCTCTCCCCCTGCGGCCGCCTGGAGCGTCCAGCCCCCTCCCACCAGCACGAGAACCTCGGAGCCGGAGCTTCCGAGGGGGGAGCGTCGGAGTCTCCATACTCCTCCTGGGGGACCTAGCACCTTAGTCCCACCTAGCCGAAGTCCCACAGGAGAGCCCCGTTCTGCAGGGGCCCCTGGGTGCTGGACACCGTGTACCCGAACCCCCTGTAGGGGTGCAGACTTAGCCTTCAGTCGCGCGCCAGGAATGCGAATCCAGGCGTTCGAGACCCTCCTTTCCGAGGAGAGAATTTCAGGATGTGAGCATGCTCCCCGCGCCCTGGACAAGAAGGGGACCCCGAACCCAAGACCCTCAGCCCCCCAACACACCTTATAAAGCCAGGCTTTGGCGTCCGGAGCTGCTCTCCCTCAAGGCCAGGAACCCAGGTCTCCGAAGAACTTCAGAGATCAGGATCCTGCGGTCTTATTATAGCATTTCTGTTCCTTTCAGTGCCCGCGATTCTTGGTCACAGGGCCTCGAGGAATGAAGAGGTGGACCAGACCAAGAGTGATGGCCAGCAGAGCCAAGGTTATTGAACAATAGTGCAAAGCTCCCAGAGGGGGAGGGGACTGGAGAGGGTGGCCGCTGGAGTTTCTAAGTTTGGGGGTTCTTATGAGCTCTTTTGCCCAACCATCTTAAGCAACCAGGGGTGTGCTGACTGGTGCCAATCACCGATCTGTTAGGTTAACGCTTATGTGCGGATGGTCTTCTGGGGCTGACATCTGGGGTCCTATGTCTTTTTTTTTTTTTTTAAGATTTTTAAAAATTTGTTTATTCATGAGAGAGAGAGAGAGAGGCAGAGACACAGGCAGAGGGAGAAGCAGGCTCCCTGTGGGGAGCCTGATGCCGCACTCGATCCCAGGACCCCCGTGTCACGACCTGAGCCGAAGGCAGACGCTCAACCACTGAGCCACCCAGGCAGCCCTGGGGCCTTATGTCTTAACTCCCCCTTGCTCGCTCGTGATAGTGACAAAAGCTTTGTGGTTAATTGTTTTATTTTAGGACTTTTTGCAGAAGTCATTTCTGCAAAGGCTGCAAAACAGAATGTTAGTGTGGTCCTGTCTAAGCTCTAAAACAGGATGTCAGAGCTGTTTCATCTTGGCTGTCACGACTTCCATATTTTCTTGTTGCGGACCCTGGCCCTGACCACCGAACTGTCAACTCACTCCTAACATTATCTCCTCCTCCCTACGCGCCCCGCAGGGACAGGAACCCCAGCATCTGAGCTCCCTGTTAGATCATAAATAAGAATTCAGGGATTGTAGTGCCCCCCACGGAGAATGGGGACCCAGGGGTCCAAGCCAGGCCTTCCCCACGCTGGTAGGAGATGCTATATTTCTCCCTCCCAAGCCCCTTCAGCAGGAGCATTTAAGCTCCTGGAGGCCCCGATGCAATGAATGAAGATGGAGTCTTAGGAGAGCCAGGCAGGCAGAGAGGCCTGGGCATGCAGGCAAGGGTCTGCCTCTGGTTGGACAGATTGGAGAAACTGAGGTACATACCTCTGAAAAGTCCTGTGCACTGGCCAATAAGTGCATTTTTAAATTTTTTTATTTTAAAAATGTTTTATTTTATTTATTCATGACAGACACAGAGAGAGAGGAGGCAAAAACACAGGCAGAGGGAGAAGCAGGCTCCACGCAGGGAGCCTGACGCAGGACTCGATTCCGGGTCCCCAGGATCATACCCCAGGCCGAAGGCGGCGCCAAACCACTGGGCCGTCGGGGCTGCCCTGCTTTTTTTTTTTTTTTTTTTTAAGATTTTATTTATTTATGATAGACATAGAGAGAGAGGCAGAGACACAGGCAGAGGGAGAAGCAGGCTCCATGCAGGGAGCCCGATGTGGGACTCGATCCCGGGACTCCAGGATTGCGCCCCAGGCCAAAGGCAGGTGCTAAACCGCTGAGCCACCCAGGGATCCCCTCTTTCCTTCCTTCCTTTCTTTCCTTTCTTTCCTTCTTTCTTTCCTTTCTTTCTTTTTTATAAGCTCTACACCCAGCGTGGCGACCACAGGTCAAGAGTTGCACACTCTACCCACTGAGCCAGCCAGGTGCCCTGAGGGGAACACTCTTCAAGCAGCTCATGATAACCACAATTAACAGTTTAAGGATCACTTAAAGTTCTGCTAATTCTTTTCTCCATAGAGGTTCTGAGCTGGGTTCTATTACTAAATCCATTTTACAGCTAGGGAAACTGAGGCGCAGAGAGAAACTGTATAGCCTGGTTATGTTGGTCTCTCAGCCAATACTATTTTCCTATTTATCCCAGGAGAGACTTGATCGGGTGTCAGGATAGGGCTTCAAGATCAGATCAATGGCTCCTTCTCCTGACAACACTTCCTGGCTGTGTGACCTGGGCAAGTACCATGGCAGGCCTTAAGAGGTGCATTCACACTCTGCAATTGATTGATGATTCCACACGCACAGATTGTGTCAAGGCTAAGAGCCGGATTTGCTGAGGTTCAAACCCCAGGTCTGCCACTTACTGCTGTGTGACTCTGGGCAAGGAACTTCACCTCTCTGGGTGGGTCTCAGTATTTTTCTTTGTAAAATGAGGTAAATTTCCATCTAGTACACACCACATAGCCTGCGTGTAAGCATTAAATAAGTCCATCCAGAAGTTCTCAGAGTGTGACTGGGGGACAGATTCCTGAGACCTTCTCAGGGGCTTCTGCTAGGTCAGATTTTCTTTTTTTCTTTTTTTTTTTTTTAATTTATTTATTTATTTTTTTATTTTTATTTTTTTCTTTTTCTTTTTAAATGTATGTATGTATGTATGTATGTATGTATTTATTTATTTGAGGGAGGCAGGAGAGGTAGTGGGATAGGGAAAGGTAGAAGCAGACTCCCTGCTGAGCAGGGAGCCTGACATGGGACTCCATCCAGGACCCTGAGATCATGACCTGAGCCGAAGGCAAATGCTTAACCAACTGAGCCAAACCGACTGAGCCATCCAGACGCCCCTAGGTCAGATTTTCATACTGAGATGTTTTCTATCTTTTTCACTTCATTCTAACACTCGGAGTTTTCCAGAAGCTGCATGCCATGGGATGTTGAAATAGACTCAGTGCAGGAGCATCCTTGAAGATCCGGCTGTCTTCTCTAATGCCAGACCTTACAGATACCAGTGAAAGTGTACAAGAATGACACTCTTCCCACTAAAATGTTTTGTATTGGAAATATAATATATATATATATATATATATATATATAGAGAGAGAGAGAGAGAGAGAGAGAGCCTGCTTCTCCCTCTGCCTGTGTCTCTGCCTCTCTCTCTGTGTCTCTCATGAATAAATAAATAAAATCTTTAAAAAAACCATAATTTTTAAAAAAGGTGACATTTATTTTTAAACAGCAATAATTAACCTATTACAGGTTAACATGAATAATATTCTATGAAAAATATATTTTAAATATTTTATTGAATCTTGGGATCCCTGGGTGGCTCAGCGGTTTAGCTCCTGCCTTTGGCTCAGGGCGCGATCCTGGAGTCCCAGGATCGAGTCCCGCGTCGGGCTCCTGGCATAAAGCCTGTTTCTTCCTCCTCCTGTGTCTCTGCCTCTCTCTCTCTCTCTCTCTTTCTCTGTGTGTGTGTGTCTATCATAAATGAATAAATAATAAAATAATTCTTTAAAAAATATTTTATTAAATCTTAATTTAGTAGACACAGAGAGAGAGGCAGAGACACAGGCAGAGGGAGAAGCAGGCTCCATGCAGGGAGCCGGATGCGGGACTCGATCCCAGGTCTCCAGGATCACGCCCTGGGCTGAAGGTGGCGCTAAACCGCTGAGCCACCAGGGCTGCCCCCCCCGCCACATTCTCAGTTTTTTTATTTTTTATTAAAAAAATTTTTTTTAATTTTTATTTATTTATGATAGTCACAGAGAGAGAGAGAGAGGCAGAGACACAGGCAGAGGGAGAAGCAGGCTCCATGCACCGGGAGCCTGATGTGGGATTCGATCCCGCGTCTCCAGGATCGCGCCCTGGGCCAAAGGCAGGCGCCAATCCACTGCGCCACCCAGGGATCCCACATTCTCAGTTTTAATGTCTGAAATGGCTTATAAATAAAAAATAAAAGCTCTTTGGTCTTCCCTAAGAATGTCTAGAAGTCCTGAGACCAAAAATCCTTTTACCTGTACACCACTCACAGGTCACTGATAGGCTCATATGCACACCACTAGGGGTCTCAGTTTCCCATGTGTGAAATAGGTGTGCTGCCCTATGGTATCCGTACTCTTTGGCAGCTCTGATGACAAAGGTGGGAAGAAACAGGATCACTTCTGTGCCAGAGTGTGTATCAGGCGCGTGGGGTGGGGTTGAGGGGTGTGGGTGGGTGGCGCTCCCAACTGGGAACTGAGCATTTCATGTAGGGCTCTCAACAAAGGTTTGGGCACATCCAGGAGGGCTGGTGCAGCACCCAGTGAGCAGTTAGCACCGGGGGCCTGAAGAGGAAAGGGAGAGAGATGTTAGGAGATCCTAAAGCTGTGGTAGCTGAGACCTTCATGGTCACCTCTCCAGCCCCTCTGCTAGCCTGGCCTCCCCACCACTCAGCTGCATCTGGCTGGCCCTCCATGGCCTTCCTCCATTTCCACTTTGGACACATTTCCCAAAGCACTGAAGGCCCATTACTCCCAAAGCAGCTGGATGGAAGACATGGGAAGGATAGTATGTCTTCTTGGGAGATAGTGAGCTCCCTGTCACCAGGGAAAATCAAGAATTGGAACAAGGATTTTGGTGGGCACTGAGAGTGGTGTGCGTGTTCCAATGATTTCCTTTTTTTTTTTTTAAGATTTTATTTATTCATGAGAGAGAGAGAGAGAGAGAGGCAGAGGGAGAAGCAGGCTCCACACAGGGAGCCCGATGCGGGACTCGATCCTGGGACCCCAGGATCATGCCCTGGGCTGAAGGCAGGCGCTAAACCGCTGAGCCACCCGGGGATCCCTTTCCAATGATTTCTACTTAAACATTCTTAGCCTTCCCAACTGGGAGGTGGAGAGTGGAGAACATAGTTTTAAGGAGGTGACGCAGTGGGCTTAAGTTCTAATTCTGGCTCCATTTGTGTGACCCCAAGCGGCTTCCTTCCTCCCTGTGTCTCACTCTCCTCCTCTGTAAAATGGGGATAATCTAACAGTCCTTCCAAAATAAATGAACAGCTGCTCGCCACACTGATGTGAATCTCAGAACTGGAATATTAGTGAAAGAAATAAGTACTGAAAGAATGAATACAGAATCAGCCCATTTTTAGAAGGTCCGGACACAGGCACAACACACCACCTGTGCTCCGGGGCTGTGATCTTGGGTCCTAAGAGAGTAATAAATACTACAGCAAGAGAATGACGAACGGGAGGCTTTGGGAGGTGGCTGCGGCTCTCCAAAGGCTCCAGCGGAAGAGGATGCGCTTGGCCGGGCGGGTGGGGGGACGAGGGGCAGCAGCACAAGTCTTAAGGCCGATGGTGGGGACCGGATGGCCACTTAGTTATTATTACTGCAACCAGGCCGATGTGGTCTGTGCAATCTTGCGTTTGTACGAGCTAGTTTAGAGTAAGTTAGGCAGTGGAGGAGGGCAGTGTAATGGGTTGGATTGCATTCCCCCCAAAAAAGACATGTTTGAAGGCTAATTCCTAGTACCTCTCTGGGATGGGACCTGCTTTGGAGGCAGAGTCTTCACAGAGGTAATCAAGGGAAAAGAAGGTCATGGGGCAGGTCTTTTTTTTTTTTTTTTTTTAAGATTTTATTTATTTATTCATGAGAGACACACAGAGAGAGAGAGAGGCAGAGACACAGACAGAGGGAGGAGCAGGCTCCATACAGGGAGCCCGACATGGGACTCGATCCTGGGACCCCAGATCACGACCTGAGCCAAAGGCAGGCACTCAACCATTGAGCCACCCAGGTGTCCCTTAGAAGTTTTTATTTTATTTTTTATGATAGTCACACACACAGAGAGAGAGAGAGAGGCAGAGACATAGGCAGAGGGAGAAGCAGGCTCCATGCACCGGGAGCCCGACGTGGGATTCGATCCCGGGTCTCCAGGATCGCGCCCTGGGCCAAAGGCAGGCGCCAAACCGCTGCGCCACCCAGGGATCCCCCCAGGTGTCCCTTAAACCAGTATGACTGGTGTCCTTATAAAGCAGGGAAGTTTGGACACAGACACGTGCAGAGGGAGAAGGCCATGTGACCAGAGGCAGAGATGACGGTGACATGTGTGCAAAAGCCAAGGAACCGCGAAGATTGCCTTCAGACCACCAGAATCTAGGGGAGAGCCTGGAAGAGTCTCGCTCACAGCCTCTGAAGGAACCAACCCTACTGACCCTCTGATCTTGGATTTCTGGCCTCCAGAACCCGGAGCCACTCAATGTGTGGTGCTTTGTTACAGCAGCCCTAGCAAAGAAATCTGGGGGAGGGGGGATAACTACCAGGGTATAGGATTTTTTTGGAGGGTGATTCTAAAATTGACTGTAGTGATGGTCCAACAACTCTGCAAATATGCTAAAAACCATATTTATTTTTATTTTTTGGTTATTTATTTTTATTTTTAATTTAATTTATTTACTTGACAGAGAGATTGAGCACATGCAAGGGGAGCAGCAGGCAGAGGGAGAGGAAGAAGCAGGCTCCCCACTGAGCAGGGAGCCCAATGGGGGGCTCCATCCCAGGACCCTGAGGTCATGACCTGAGCTGTAGGCAGACACTTAACTGACTGAGCCACCCAGAGGCCCCTAAAAAACATTTTAAAAAGCGTAAAACGGGGGAGCCTGGCTGGTTTAGTTAGAAGAGCATGTGACTTTTGATCTTGGGGTTGTGAGTTTGAGCCTCACATCGGGTGTAGAGATTACTAAAAAATAAATAAAAAGTAAAAAAAATGGGCAGCCCTGGTGGCTCAGCGGTTTAGCGCCGCCTTCAGCCCAGAACATGATCCTGGAGACCTGGGATCGAGTCCCATGTCAGGTTCCCTGCCTGTGGTTCTCTCTCTCTCTCTCTCTCTGTGTGTCTCTCATGAATAAATAAATAATAAATAAATAAATAAATAATCTTTTTTAAAAAAAGTAAAAGGGTAAAATGTATGATATGTGAAATATCTCAATTATGCTTTTATTAAAATATAGATGGGGAAAATGACAGGGCATTCCTTTTAGGGTGCTGTCAACATTCAATGAATTAATCCGACAAATATTTATTGAGCATCTATCAGTACTATATGCTGAGCCTGTGATCCAGACAGAAATCCTGGGGCCAACCTACAGGCGTGTGACATGCTCAACACTGTGTTTGGGATGCCTGGGTGGCTCAGGGACGCCTGGGTGGCTCAGCAGTTGAGAGTCTCCCTTCAGCCCAGGGTGTGGTCCTGGAGTCCCAGGATCGGGTCCCACGTCGGGCTCCCTGCATGGAGCCTGCTTCTCCCTCTGCCTGTGTCTCTGCCTCTCTCTCTCTCTCTCTGTGTCTCTCATGAATAAATAAATAAAATCTTAAAAAAAAATCGATCAGAGGGTATTAGGTAGGGGAAGGGCCTGATCTAATTCTCATTTCTAAAGCAACTTGGCAAAAAACAAACAAATAAATAAATAAAAAGCAACTTGGCTGCTGAGTCCAGAAAATGGAATTCCGAGGGTGAGAGCAGAAGTGGGGTGGGGAGTGGCAGTTGAGGGGGTGATGGGATGGAAGAGTCCAGAGAGGAGGTGACAGTGGCCCCATCAGGAGGCAGCTGAGTGGGGAAAAGTGGTCAAGTTCTGGAAACTTCCAAAAGGCAGAGCTGAAGAGATGGCCTGGCCACCGGATGTTAGGGAGGAGGAGCCAAAGGGAAGGGGGCGGTGATTTGGGCTGGAGCAGCTGGAAGGTGTGGCTGCCCTGAAGGGGAAGCCTCCCCAGGCCTCGGGTGCTCATGGGGTGCGGTGCCCCAAGAAGGCGTTCCAGGTTGCATTCAGTCCTGAGTGAGAAGGTTTCGGTTTATTTATTTTATTTTATTTTTAAAGATTTTATTTATTTATTCATGACAGACACACAGAGAGGGAGAGGGAGAGGCAGAGACACAGGCAGAGGGAGAAGCAGGCTCCACGCAGGGAGCCCGACGTGGGACTCGATCTGGGGTCTCCAGGATCAGGCCCTGGGCTGAAGGCGGCGCTAAACCGCTGAGCCCCCGGGGCTGCCATAAGGTTTTGGTTTAAAGCACGTTCTGTGGATGATGAGGGGTCGTGTGAGACCCCGGCAGCCCAGTTCCGCTCCAGAGTCATCCAGCTTTGTTTTCTGATCCATCCGGCCACCAACATTTATTGAGCACCTAGTGTGTACCAGATGCCCTAAGGATCCAGCAGGGAAGAGATAGGTAGGGATTCCTGTCACTCGAATGCCCATCCTAGCTTAGGGGTCAGAGAGTAGACAACTCAAGAAAAAAAATGTTAGATGCAGCCTAGTGCTTGAGAAAAAAAAGAAAGCAGGTGCGCACACACAATTTTAGGTCCGCCGGTCGAGTACTGACAATTACTAGGAAGAATAAGTTGGGGATGAAAGAAAAACATCGCCCACCAGCTCCATAAATGGCCCCACATCTAAGTCACCCAGCTTGATATTTGGATGTGTCTCCCCCCAACACACACCGAATGCCTACTTCTGCCTCACTCCGCTTGCTGCCCAGCTCGCTTCCCACCTCCTGGTCCCATGTTGTCCCCTTCAGGCCACCCAAAGTGTCAGGGAAGAACTCTGGTCTCAAAGAGGGTGGCGAGGGTTAACCTGTCCCTGGTCACCTAAGACGATGAGCCTGGATGGAGCAGAGCAAGACGCATCGCTGGGCCTGTCCTCTGCTCCCCAGGTGACACCAGGCAAGGCCACGGGACCCAGCACTCGTTTTGTAGCAAGCAGCAAACAGGCCAGGGCACTTCCCAGGGGAGCGAGTGGCCTGTGGTGGTCACCGTGGCCCACCTGCCTAGGGGACAAGCCACAGGGACGGCTCCGGGTGGCTGATGGTGAGGCTCCTCCTTCCAGAGAGAGAGAGGGACTTCCTCTGCACAACCCTGCAGATTCCTCCTGCAGAGGGGACAAGACTCTAGCTGGGGAGGCGGCGGGGTGAGGGAGAAGGCATCGTGGAGGAGACTGTCGGGGGTTGTGTAGTGAGCCCCCCCAGATATGTCCACCCCCTGACCCTGGGACTTGCGAAAGAAAGTGATCTTCTTTGACCTTCTTGACAAAATGGTCTCTGCAGATGTAATTCAATTAAGGATCTTGAGGTGAGATCATCCTGGAGCACCCAGGTGGGCCCTAGCCCCAGGGACGAGTGTCCTCACAAGGGACAGAAGAGGAGACACGCAGGAGAGCCACACCCCAGGAGAGAGAAGGCCGAGGCCCAGGCCGGAGGGATGCAGCCCCGAGAGGCTGGAGAGGCCCGGAGCCAATCTCGTCTGGAGCCATTGGCGGGCGCGCACGACCCCGCGCACACCTGGACTTGGGGCTGCGGGCTGCAGAACCGCAAGCCAGCCAGCGGGTCATTTGTTGGGGCCACAGGAAGAGCCCCGGGCTCCCCCGTCAGATAGCTGGGCTTCAAATCTTGACGCCCCCCGCCCCTCGCTTGTGACCTGACAAATCTCCTGGCCCTTCTGTGCCTCAGTTTCCTCATCTGGAAGATGGGGCTAATGACAGTGCCTGCATCCTAGGGTTTGGGGAAAATTGGTTTGAAATGACAAAAAAACAAAACAAAACAAAACAAAACAAAAAAAAAGATGAAAACAAGGCCTGCTGTCCTGTGTGTCCCTCCAGCATTACCTTTTATTAATATTAGCTGCCTTGCGAACCCTGCCGCGGAACTGCGTGCTCCGCAGTCGGAGGTGGAGCGCCTGCGAGCCTGGATCTCCCCAATCCCCTGAGCGCCTTCTGCAAAGCCCCCCGGTCTCTGCCTGGTCAGACCGCGTCCGTGGCTCCCCGGCGCCCTGGGGACACACTTAGAGGTCACCATCCTGCCCTCCGAGGCCCTGTGTCGCCTGGCCGCCCACCCCTGCGGCTCATGACTCAAGCCACGGGTGGTCGGGTGGATGGAAGGACAGGGACAGTGGCTCGTCCCCCCACTTCTCAGTCCGCTCTTGCACCACTTCCAACCCCGTTTCTCAGAACCCGCCTCCGCCCCGGTCCCGGCGGGTTCCCCTAATCGTGCTCTCCCGACCCCCGCCCCTCCCGTAAGCGGCCACCACCCCTGCGGCCCACGGGGCGGGGCTCGGCCGGGACTGGGCAGGCGGCGCTCTGCTGACCCCTGGTGGCCGCGCGGGGCAACGCCGCATTCTGGGCTCTGGGGCTCGCGAGCGCCTAGTCTGTGCTAGGTGCGGGCCGCAGCTTGGGGAGCTGGCTCGGACCCCTGGGTTTCGCAGGGGAGTGGGGGCCGGGTGGGGTGGGACAGAGGGTAATCAGACGCACAGTTGTATCAGCCCTGGAGGCATCCGACCTCCTCTCTGCTGCCACTGTCCCCGCGCCTGTCTATCCTTCATCACCTCGCTCCCGATTACAGGCTGGGTCTTTTTTTTTTTTTTTTTAATATACTTGATATAAGATTTTGCATTTTTTAAAAGATTTTATTTATTTATTCATCAGAGAGACAGAGAGAGAGAGAGAGAGAGAGAAACGCACACAGGCCGAGGAAGAAGCAGGGAGCCTGACATGGGACTTGATCCCGGGTTTCCAGGATCATACCCTGGGCTGAAGGCGGCGCTAAACCGCTGAGCCACCCGGGCTGCCCGGTTTGTTTGTTTGTTTGTTTACTTTAAAGATTTAATTTATTTATTCGTGAGAGGCAGAGACCAGGCAGAGGGTGAAGCAGGCTCCCTGCGGGAGAGCCGGATGCGGGACTCGATCTCACCACCTGCGGGATCACGCCCTGGGCGGAAGGCAGACACTCAACCACTGAGCCACTCTGGCGTCCCCTACAGGCTGGGTCTTACTGATTCCTCCTTTTGCCTCAGGCTTCAATACGGCTCAGCACTGTTCCTAATTCTGTTTTTATCTAAAATTGTGAGCATGATGGTTTTTTGTTTTTTTGGCACTTAAAATATTGCCTTGCAACATTTTGATCTTGATCACAGAATTTTTTTTTCCCCGGTATTCTTTAAGTTTTGCCCCTGAGGCCAGTGTCTTACTCACTTCACCTTGGTCCCTGCTCTGCTGCGCTGTCACCCCCTCAGAGGTCTTCTGACCACCCTAAGTAGCATCCCTGCTCTCCCAGATCCACTTCCTTAACTCCTTATCCACGCTTGATTGACATGATGCACACACTCACTTCTTTGCCTGTTTACTGTGTTTCTTTCACTAGATGTCAGTTCCCAGTTGTGTCCTCGGGGCCTGGCACAGAGTAAACACTCAGGAAGTATGTGTTAAGCGGTAGATTCAATTTGAGTGAAGAACTGAGAATAATAATGTTTTTTCCTCGAAAGCAAATGGGTCCATCTTGGTCCGGGGTCCACGACGGCTTTGCAGAGGAAGGAGGTGGGCTGACATCATCGGGAGGCTGAGGAGGGAGTTGGCAGGAAGGGGTGGAGAGCAGGGAGGACGGTGTTCTGGGAAGGGACAGCCCAGCACAAGGACTGAGGGGGGTGGGCCTCTGGGGGGCAGGAAGGTGGGGTGGGGGGCGCAGGGGGAAGGGAAGGCCCCCTGGGAGGGGGTGGGCAGACTGAAGTGGGGGGAGCTTTCGTCTAAGGGATCTGGGGAGCCCTGGAAGATGTTAAGGGAAGGGGTGGCCAGGCCAGATCTATTTTGAAAAGCTTCCTCTTGCTGCCTGAGGAATTGGACGCAAGGCTGGAAGGACAGACATCTAGGTGAGGTTCACGCACAGGATGGTGGCAGGAAACGTGGAGTGGCCAGACTCGAGAGCTCCGTGGAAGGGAAGGGGGACTTTGGAGTTGGTCCGGGTTGATGGGAAAGGGAGAGGGACACGTGGAGGACTCCAGGGTTTCTGGCTCGTAGGGGACAGCTACGGAGAAATGGGTCGGGCGTTTGGCTGTGGGTGTCACAGGCAGGTGGATGAGCGTGGGGTTTGGGGCAGGGGTCTGGGCCGGAGAGGCAGGTGGGAGGGCTCGGCTTACAGATGGAGAATCAAGTCAAGGGCGAGGTTGAGACCGAGACCACTGTGGTCTACAAGCCGAGGATCTACCATGTTCAAGGTAGCTTGGGAGGACCCCCCCACCCCGGGGAGGCGAGGGGAGTCCCAGGCCCTGTCCCCGGAAGCTCTCCACTTGGGTGGATGGCGGCTGAGAGGTGCAAGTATCCATGTACACATGACCCGAACATCCAGGGTAGAGAAAAAGATGGGCTAATGCCAGAATGCATATGCTCAACTGTACACTGTAAAGAATTAAAAAAAAAAAAAAAAAGGATGATGCCTAAAACATTTGTGGGGAGTCACATGAATCCCCCAGGGCAAGCAGATAATAGATGGCTATGGGATTCTAGAATTTCTAGAGGAAGGAGAGCTTGGAGGGGCGAGGAAGGATCTGATGGATGGAGCTGACGTTGGGGGCAGGTGGACGGCAGGAATTCCAGGCAGAGGGAGCAGCACAAGCGAGGCCCTGGCTGAGGGGAGCAACCCCTCGGACGCTGGGGATCTGCGGGGAGGAGTGCGGGAGCGGGGTGGGGTGGGGTGGTGGATCCAGTGAGCGCCTCAGTGACCACGCAGCCAGGAGCCCGGTGACTGGAGCGACTGCCGGGCAGGCTGGTGGTCCCGAGCCCCACGAGCCCCTCTGCCACAGGCCAGGAAGGGGGAGGCGTCTGCCAAGGGTAATGCGAAGCTAGGTCTTCCTTCTGGAACTTTGGGGTGTGAAGACAGGTGGGCTGGCGCTGGACTGGGGGCAGGGAGGCCATTTAGGGTGTGGGGTTGCCTGTCAAGAGTCCAGGTGAGCTGGAATTAGGGCCTGTGCCAGAAGGAAGCACTGGGGACAGGAAGGTCATGGCTGCAAGGGGACCTAGGGAGCCTTGAAGGGAGGTGGGGAGCAGGCTGAGTCTGGCTGAGGTTGTGTCCTCAGGGCCTGGCACAGCCCTCCTCTGGGAGGCAGCCATCTCGGGAAGCCTGAATGAAGGTGGTTAACAGAGGAGAACATGTCAGGGTCACCCAGAAAGTAACCCCTAGCACCGCTAGCGTGGCCTGGGAAACTGGGTTTGGGTGGGGGTGAAAAAGAAAGGGCAGGGCAGGAGCTGCTGACCGTGGTGTCACATACTGGGTCCCTGTGGCCACAGGGGTTTGTGCACCATGCTTTGGCTGAGCCCAAGCAGCAGTCACCCCCCAACGCAAATACTCTCTCCTGGGGATGCTCTGGGGTCCTGGTGCCCTGTGGCCAGAGAACTGACACCTCCTGCTTGCTGGGCCTTGGCCACAGCTTCTGAGGAGGAGCTGGTATCCCCGAGGGGGCCTGAGGCTGTGCCCGCTGTGGGGAGGGTGCTCAGGGCCCTGGCAGGAGGGGCCACCTTCATCTCTCTCAGGTTTGGTTTTTTACAAGATTGATTTATTAACTATGATACATATCACATAAGGCCTTTTCAGTTTTTTACACCATTCCCATTGAGACGAGTACAATACTTGGTAGCAAATACATGATTTTAAAAAACAAAACCAAACAAAACCACCTCAGCCAGAGATGCTTCAGCCTTAGTCAATGGCTGACCATGCACTAAATCAGGTTGGAGCCTCAAAAAAACCGTTTTTTTTTTTTTTTTTTTTTTTTTAAAAAGGTCTGGAAATTAAGCAAACATTCCTAACACCAACTAGAGGATGTCCTGGTTAAAGCCCCTAAAATACAAAGAAATAATTGTTATACTTTCTTTACATACAGTTCTCCACTTTTGCTGCAAAACAGAAATTTAGGCACACGGCCAGACTACTAACACATATCAATACCATTAATATGCTTTTTTCTCAGGAAACTCAAAATATTTGTTAATTCAACATATATAAAGATCATTTAACATGTGAAAATACAAGTACCAGAAAAATAAGCTGGCAGCAGCACTATTCCAAATTTTCAAACAAGTTTTATTCCCATACAATTCAGAGATTTTTTTTTTTTTTATGTACACAGGGAACAGGAATTTTTATGCAAACAATAATTTAGGCCCTGTCTTGACTACATGAAAGTGTAACATCCCCGCTGCAGGCGTAGACCGGGCTCCCCAGGAGGGAAGGATCCTTCCTGGGCCAAGAGAATGGCCCGGGACAGAGCGGCCTTCCCCTTCCCCATCACCCCCCTCTCCGGTGTCGTCGCCAGTGGTCCCAGATGTGACTCGGTTGGTCCTTTCACCTAAGCACAAACGAGTGGCTTGAACCTGCCAAGCAACAGGAGAGCAGCTCCTTGTCCATCGTCTGTGGAGTCAGCAAGGCCCGGGAGCGAGTGCAGTGCCGGCTGTCCCCGTCCCCAGGGCACACTGCACCCACTGCACAGGACTGCAGAGCCCAGCCCCTCAAAAGACGCCCAAGTACCCGGGGCTCCTTTCTCTTGGAGGAACAGCAGCTGGGCAGAGCCCTCGGCGGCAGCAAGCCGGTGTGTCCGCTCCTTTCTCGGAAACCCAAGCACGGCCGTCCTTGCAGGAGTGGGAAGCGGGCACAGGGGAACGGGGCTTTTACCAATGCAGTGTGGTTTCCAAGTTTTGGGGCTGAGGCTGAACTGCTCTCCCGAGACCAGGGGCTCAGGGCCCCCGGTATAGGGCCCGGGGAAGGCGAGCACCCCGGGCCCCTTCTGGCCAGCCCGCTGCTCCTCTGATGTCACCTTCTCCCCACCTGGCCAAGACCAACAACTTCTGCTGGAAGAATCACACCCGGCAGCACACTTCCTGCCTTGCAGCAGGAAGACCAGGGGTGGAAGCAGGGTGTAGAACACAGGAAACAGTGCGGAGTATTTCTCAGCACCCCAGAACGTCAAGTGAGGGGAAGGACAACTTGATCAAGGGCAAGAATAAGTGTGCCGTGCGTGATCCCCAATACGCAACACAGCCAAGAATTCAGGGCGAATCCACAAGCTGCACCTCTCGCCCTCGGACCCCTTCCTCTATGGAAGCAGCAGAGCCGGAGCCGGAGCCAGAGCCGGAGCCAGCCTTATGATCACAACCAAGGGCTATTCATTTCCACCAAATACAGCAACTGATGTCTTGCGGAAGCCAGACACCGGCCGGAGAGCGCTCCCGGGCAAACCGCTACTCAGCTGTGGGGCAGGGAACAAACCCCACACCTCTGCCGATCTGCTCACCCACCTTGGCCACGGCTAATGCCGGCCATTCCCTCAATTCCAGACCTGCGGTGCCCTTCGCATGAGAATCATCTGTGAAAACACTTTCCAGAGCCTCACACGCTGGATGACCTCGACAGGTGGGTAGCATTCCATTTATAGCAGCGCACCCCAACACCAGCCCAGGCCTGGCTCTGCAGCCCCCATCCGAGCGCCCATTTGGTCTTGCACTGAAGCCAGGGCCCACTACCACCACCAGTGACAACGCCGGCCCAGAATGACAGACATGCCCCAGTCTGAGTCAGCCTGGAGAAGCAGAAAACTAGAAGCTAGACTTGACAGAAAAAATGGAAATAAGAGGAACCTGACGCTTCCTGTCCACTGTGGGTCTTTTGGGGCATAAGCCACCAGTACTCCCTGCACCCTTTTAAAGCCTTGGCAAGACACTGGGAATGGCCACTTAAGGGGTTCCCTTGGATCCCCTGGGGAAGCCTGGCTCCCGCGAGGGTGAGGGCAGGACACTGGTGTCCCTCCTCAGTGGGACGCCCCTGACCTCACACCCAGAAAAGTAGCCATCACACATCTGTACGCTCTCAGGGATGGAGGGAGCTTGTCCAGGTCCGGGTGCACAGCCAGGTTGGCAGGTGATGTGGGGGGCAGCCCCATGTGCCAGCACAAAGGCAGTGGTGGGGGGAACTGGTGGTGGGGACAGGCTTTTCAGTTCACACAAGGGATGGTGGCCACCCTCACCCAACACCCCGAGGGACTGCCTTGGACCGGGTAGGTGAATATGATCCAGAAAAAGGCAGAGATTAATTCAATGGAGGGATTTCCTCACCTACCTGGGATACAGAGTGAAGGGGGCTGGAGAGCCGGGGCCATGCCTGCCAACCCGTAACCTTCCAACCGACCCTGACCTAGTACATCAGGCAGAGCCACCAGAGAGGAGACCCCCTCACCCAACATTTACATAAACATTCATGTACCTTAGGTTTGTTTTTTGACTAGTGTTCTTAAAAAGAGGTGGTAAAACTTGCAGGGACAGTTTTTTTTCCAAGCACCTTATTTTGCCGTACAAGAACTATTAACAGTAAGGTATCCAGCTTATCCAGAGGAAGAAGTCGGTGAGCGAAGGGCCTCCCCTCCCCTCCGGCGGGCCCACAGCGAGAGTTGGGCTGGAGGCTGATCCGAGGCAGCTCTCAGTCAGGCCACTTGGCTGAGGGGACCCAGGGCATCGTCGAATCTACCACAGGCATTGCTTCTTAAAGTGCAAAGAGACCCAGAGGCTGTGTGGCCAGCAGGGCCCCGGAGCCCAGGCCCAGGCCACCTCCATGTCAGGCTTCCCCGCTGCAGGGACCACAGCACGGCCACGAGGGGTGGGAGGGCAGCCAGGATTGGTAGCAGCCTTCACACGATTGTGGCATCTGAGGGACAGTGGGGCATGCAAAGGGTTCTCCTGGGGTCAGCAGGAAGGCCGGGAAGTGGAGGTGAAGGCCATTTCCTAGGGGGCGGCCATGGGGCTGACAGGCAGGGACAGCACCCTCCTCATGACTGACTGCTGCTGGGCCTTTCGCTCCTCTGGGCCCTCCCAGTCCTGGGAGCACAAAGGATGTCCCTGTGTAGGAACCAGCAGACCACACTCCACCACACAGCACCCACCTCCCACAAACACCCCTGGGCTCGTGGTGTTCTGCGGTCCAAGATGAAAATGACTGCTTTAACACCAAACACACTAACCGAACCCCAGGTATACCCAGCGTCCCCCACGCCCCCACCCTAGCTGTGCCCTCACCAACAGGCACAACCATGTGCACGCACACACACATACCCACCCACCCAGAGTAGTGTTTCCATAGCACTGTAGTGTGTTCCAAGGCAGGCCAGGATCCAGGCTGGTCTCCCAAGCTCTTTCCACCAAGGGCTTCAAGTGTCTTCTTGGGGAAAGGGGATCTGGTGACAAGACAGGAGTGGGACCCCAACAGCCTCTCTGGCAAGCACTGGTGGGCATCCTTGTTTCGCTGTTACAGAGACAAGGGCCATGTGCCACTTGCTTGCCTCTCTGAGGTGGGAGGAGGGCTCAATCTTGAGGTCTGTAGTTTCTTCTTCTTTCTTTTGTAAATTACTGGAGGGTTTTTTCCCCATGTTTCTTCCAGTGTTGTTTTAAAGGGCATGTTATCCCCAAAGCCTGGGAAGTAGGAGGGGGTATGTGGGAAGTAGGTGGGGAGCCACACACTCTTGGTCCAGGCACAGAGCTGCCCTCCCTGCCCCGACCTGCTGGGCCAGCCCCCTCAGCACTGTACCTTGGGTCGACAGAGCTGTGGCCTGTGTGTTTCCGAGGAGGCTGCTGGACAGAGGCTCCCCTAGAGGGGGTGGGGGTGCAGATATGGAAGGTGGGAGGAGACAGACAACAGGGATGGGAACTGTTCTCTGTAGGGGCCGTGGCCCCGCCCCTGGGGCGGCCCAAATCTCAGAACCTCCTCCCATTGGCAGAGGCTAGGGCTCTGTCCCAGCAGTGGTTAGATGCCCCTGGATGCCCTGAGGCTGCTGTGCGTGGGCAGGTGATCTGGGGAGCTATGAGCATGTGGAGGGCCACTGCCTGGCCAGTTCAGTCCTCAAAAGGGTCCAAGTCAAAGGGCAGGGTGTTCCCTGGCTGCTGCCTGCAAATAGCTCCAGGTCTGCAGCGTTGGGTTCAGGGAGCCTGATAGCCCAGCCCACGGTGGACTGGGGCTGATGTTACTGCTGAGGTCTTGAGAAGGTAACAGGGGAGAGGGGTCACTCTCCCCACCCACACCCCAGTGGACCTGGTTTTGCTCAAAGCCAAATGTTGCCCCATGGAAGAGAGAAGGTCTCCTTTTGCCCCAGGCCTTGGTGGCTCACAGCGTGTGTTCAGCTTGAAGCTGGGAGGGGAGCAGGGCCTGCATGGGGGACTGGGGGGTGGGTGGTGGTGACTGGGGAGGTGATGGCTGACTCGTGACAGGTGTGGAGGTGAGGAAGGGGACAGTGGAAGCCACGGCAGAGGGGGAGCTGGGCGTGGCCCCGGGAGGCTCACTGATGGGCCGATTGTGGAAGAAGAAGGGGCACTGCTGGATGAAGAGCTCAATGATTGTCTGGTAGGTCCGCGTGGCTGTGAGGGCATCCATGGTGCTGAAGTCGGGTCTCATCAAGGTGGGCCAGAAGCAGATGGAGAGGTTCTCACTGGTCATGAGATTCACCTTGTTGTTGTGGCTGACTCTGTGGGGGACACCAAACTCAGGGTCAGAGCTCCATAGGGCGGACGGCTCTGGATGAGGCTCTCGGCCAGCAGGGCCCCTGCTCTGTCCCATGTGTGCTCATGGCCAATGTCATCCCAACTGCTTTCCCTGCCTGCCCATTCACAACCTGAAAATAGAAAAGGTCCAGCCTGGAAGTTGAGGCCTGAGACCCTCTATGGCCAGTCCTCTGCTCCAGTGTTGCCACCGGGCCAGCCCGAGGTCTTGGCTCATGGGATGCCCTCCACAAACCCAGTGGGTAGACCGTCTGGCTCAGGGACTCTCATCCAGTGAAATGTGTGATGCTGCTCTGGGTGTACACAGAGGCAGTGAGGATATCCTGAACTAGAACTCCACAAAACACCACTCTGCTGAGAGGAATAGGTCTGCCTAGAAAACCAACCTATTCTGTCTGTGCAGAAATCCAGGATACGGTCTGTTAACAGGCTTCCTGCCCACAGCTCCTGTACTTACTGAACAGTTTGAGTTTCTTCACCACACACCTGTCTTGCCCAGTGTTTTGTTACAGACAGAAGAGGACTCTGGGCATGCTCAGGGCCACTTGGACCCCTCGGATAGAACCAGCATAGAAATGTGAGGAGAAGCCAAGAGGCCAGGATACTCCTTGGTGAGCCAGGTGTGCCCCCACTGAGGAGGTGGACCAGCATCCCTTCGAGGGCCAGGCTGAGAACACAGCCTGGAGCAGTTGCATTCTGCTGTTAGCTGGCCCTCACTGGCAGTTTTGGAAAGAGGGAAGACCAAATAGCAAGCCCTGCAACATACTTGTTCAGGTGAGAGATGACGTATTTGAAGACTTCGTGGTTTTCCTTTGGAAATTTCTTGAGTACCTCCTTAAGGGCATGTAACTTCTGCTCCCGGTCATTGATTTCTGAGGAAAGAGAAAAACCAAAGATTCTTGTGGCCATGGCTGGTGGATGTTATGGGTTCAAGACAGATACTGGTCCTGGACAGGTGGTGAGACTAGTGAGGTGGTGAGACTAGGGGCGCAGCCCAGGGCTTTCAGACAAGGTCAACCCAGTCTTTCCCCCCAAAGCCGGTGCCCAAGGCGGACACACCTGGCGGTGGCACCAACCCAGAGCCAGACCTACCTCTGGATCCCAGGCTCCTGCTGAAGGGGAGCTCTGTGTGCCTCGGGCTTCCTGGCCCCCACCACCCGAGACTCAAGGATCCACAAAGACACCGCCATAAAGAACACCATTCTTTGCTCATCCGGTTGCCCGTGGAGACAGGCATCCCAATGCAGAAAGCCTGCGTGCTTCCTGACCAGATGAGTGAGCGCTGCCACCCGCCCACGCCAACAGACTGTCTAGGGAGGGAGTTTGTCACAAGACCAGGGCTCTGTCCTTTTCCTAGAGATACAAGGACCCTCTACACATCTCCCCATTGGAGGAGCTGATGGAAACAGTGAAGGAATTCTCATGCAGTTCATCAAAGGGACTACGCATCCCCTTCCCCCACTACCGCCCACACGTTGTCCATCATGGAATCCTAATGTAGCTGGAGCATGAAAACAAGCTATCTCGAATAAGTGCTTATCCACAGCAGGCCTGGTTCAGTTAGTCTTTGCCATCCTATGAGGCAGGGGCTTCTCCCCCTATTGGGAGATAAGGAATGTGAGTCCCAGAGAGGTAGCAGAGCTTGAATCAAACCCCACTGATTGGCTGCAGAGCGTGACTGGGGACCATCGTACTTGCTCTCTGGGGTGTCAGCTGCCCTTTCCCTTAACTTGTCTTGGCTGGAAGAGCCAGCCCAGATTCCTATAAGCGAGAAAGATCTTCCTATGGCTACTTCTTAGAGCTGAAGGTGGTACCTAGGACCCAGAAAAGCCGCAGTAGGATCCAGGAAGAGATAACAGCTATCCCACACTTATGGTTGTGGGGGTGGGAGGATGGTGGATTGCTAAAAAAAAAATTATGAAGGTTTCCTATTGATTTGGGGGCACAGACTTCTTTGCAGTGGATATAAGCGCTAGAGCCTCTCCCCAAATATGCTGCGCACAACTCTGGCTACAACTTCCGGAGGTTTGCGAGTTACCCAAAACTCATCGTGTTCCTTAGAAAGCCTATGGCTTCCAAGTTAAGAACCTCTACAGTAAAAAAAAAAAAAAAAACCTCTACAGTAGGCAACGTGCCTCTAGAGTCATGGTCTGGGGAAGCACAGGAGCCTGGCTGAGCTAGACTAGGAAGGACAGGCAGAGCTTGAATGGCCAGGGAGGGATGGCAAAGTGCAGGGAGGAAAGGCTGTGCGGCAGGTCAGAGCCCAAGCTCAACCTCTACCCATGTGGTCCTGGGTCCGAATTCTGTCTTGGACACCAGCTAGCTGTGTGATCCAGAGTGTATGCTCTGGTCTAAGGGGCTGGTGTCGGTGATATCACATGGTGAGAGAAGAAGCTCACAAGTGGACACACAGTCAGCACCTGGAGGCAGTCTGAGGGGCAGGAAGCAGTGGGAAGGGAGGCCACAGAGATGGGTAGGGTTGGAGCCACCTGGAGCTTTTGCTGGCAGGCTCATGGGCACAAAACCTAGTGAATCTTTTTTTTTTTTTTTAAGATTTTATTTATTTGTTCATGAGAGACAGAGAGAGAGATGGAGAGAGGCAGAGGCACAGGCAGAGGGAGAAGCAGGCTCCATGCAAGGAGCCCGACATGGGACTGGATCCTGGGTCTCCAAGATCACGCCCTGGACTGAAGGCGGTGCTAAACTGCTGAGCCACCCGGGCTGCCCACCTAGTGAATCTTTTGACTCAAGAGTGGGGCCTGAGGGTGCCTCAGTGGCTCAGTCAGTTAAGCATCTGCCTTGGGCTCAGGGTCCTGGAATGGAGCCCTGCATCGGGCTCCCAGGTCAGCAGGGAGTCTGAGTCTCTCTCTCCCTCTGCTGCTTCCCCTGCTCCCCACTCTCTTTCTGTCAAAGAAAGAGATAGATTTTTTTTTTTAAAGATTTTATTTACTTATTCATGAGACACAAGGAGAGAGAGAGAGAGAGAGAGAGAGAGAGAGAGGCAGAGACACAGGCAGAGGGAGAACGGGCTCCATGCAGGGAGCCCGATGTGGGACTCGATCCGGGGTCTCCAGGATCAGGCCCTGGGCTGAAGGCGGTGCTAAACCGCTGAGCCACCGGGTGCCCCCCCTTTTAAAAAAGATTTTATTTATTTATTCATGAGAGACACAGACACAGGCAGAGGGAGAAGCAGAATCCACGCAGGGAGCCTGACGTAGGACTTGATCCCAGGTCTCCAGGATCACGCCCTGGATCAAAGGTGGCGCTAAATCTCTGAGCCACCTGGGCTGCCCGAAAGAAATAAAATCTTAAAAAAAAAAAAAAAAAAAAAAAAGTGGGAATTGATAAAAATAGCGTTTCAGTAACAGCTGTCTAGTAGAAAATGACTAAAAAACCACAAGAACTCATTAGGTGGGGCCATTATCACCTTCACTGCTCTGCACCCAAGGTTTATTTTAAGGATTCAACCTCGGAGAATACACTTTCTCCCAGGCCTTGAGTTTCAAAGATTTTTACTGTTAAACTTCAGTACAGTTTACTTGAAATAAGTGTACACTGCTCTCATCAGGAGGAGTGACTGTCTTTGGCACCTGAGAATCATGTGGCAGGCTCAGAATCTCCCTTAGTAATCACAACCCCTCCCAGATGTGAGCTCGGCACAGGGGCACAGGTCTCTCCCAGGCTGTGCGTCTTCATCAGGCATTCGACCCCTGGGGCGCCTGCACCCAAAAGTGGGCCTACCTCATCCTCCTGGCTAGAGGCAGGAAGTGGGGCTGGCAATGACCAGGGCCTGTCCTCCATGGAGCCACAAGAATGCTTGCTGCCTCTGTCTTCCTTGAGAGGAGGAGGAGGGATCAGAGATGGGAGCACCAGGACCATGTGGATATTGCTCACACGCTGTCCTCACGGATGCTGGTCTGCCTCTCCACGTGGTGCTGCAGCCAGGTGCCCAGCGCCAGGACCTGGATGTTATGTCTCTCCCTCCTTTCTGCAGCCAGCTTTGAGCTCAAGATGCTCAGGAATGCTGAGGAGCATAAGTTTGGCCTGAGGGGGCGGGGCAGGGGAGGAACCCCAGGAGAGCAAGAGGAAGCTTCTCAGTGAGGCCAACCTTCCCTCTGCCTCATGAAAAACATGGCCCATCTTATTGACTGGACTTCGCTCACCTCCTCCCTCAAGCAAGCAAACCCTCTCTTGGGTACTTGGGACAACAGCGATTTCTTACCTCTGGACAGTGCCAGAGCACTCAGGGGACAACTTCAGGGTTGTTCTTTTTACAGCCCTCACCACACTGGGCTCATCCTACATGCTGGGTGAGAGAATGCCAGGAGGCAGTGCCAAGGATGAAAGATGGGTGAGGGGGAAGGCAGGTGGGCACAGGCTGGTCCAGCACATCTGCTCTGGGTCCCCTGCCTCCTGTCACGCTGTGGGGCTCTCCAGCTCCAGTGATCTTCTTTGAAGGAACTGGTGGAATGGCGAGGGCACCTCTAGAGAGCCAGGGCCTCTCCAGCTAACACACCGTAGTTGTGAAATTAGGTCTCAGTCAACTGAGATAGCAAAACAGGTTCGGGAAAGGCATTTGCAGGCCAGCCGAACCAAGACAAAACCTAGATACGGACCAGGCAACTCAGAACTCATTCAGAACAAATACGCCAAGAACTCAGGATGAAGGGGAGGCCAGAACTTAGAAATCAGCTTGCCTCACCCCTCACAGCATACAGATAAACAGGCAAGTTGCCGTCAGGGTTCTTGATCTGAAACACTATTTTTTGCCCTGGCTGTGCCACTCTGCTGCCACCTTTAGCTCAAGACATCAGACTCAGGCTAGGATCTGCTGCCACCTAACTCAGTGCCTGGAGGAAAACCTCTGATGGCCTTTGACTATCTCACACACATGGACCACCAGAAAAGGAAAAGCCTGGGTCAAGGTCACATTACCCTCTCAGTGATGCATGCTGGCAGACACAGCATGCACCTCCCACCTCTCCCTCAGGTGCTAAAAGAGTCCAAGGCCAAGATTTCACTCTGCTGGGCCTGGAATGGAAGATTCTGGGTGTCTTTCTAGGGAGGCATGACCTTGCACTAACCCATTCTTTGCCTTTTACCCCACCAGACTGAGGCAAGGAGCACACACTCATTTGTCCACTGTCACCTGCCCTGTCCAATAAAAGGCCTGGTACATATCAGCATGGGAGTGATGAACACTCCCGTGACCTTAAGCAGTTACCTCGACAGACAAATGGAAGCAGGATCCCAGAATTAGTTTATCACATCTAGCTGTAAGGTTTCCCACCTCTCAGTGGGAATGGTAAGCTGGTGAGCTGGTAACCTGAACCACTTGGGTCACATATCCCTTTGACAAGCTGATGAAAGCTACTGGTCTTCTCTGTGGACTAAACTGCATATATGGAGCTAGATATGCAGCTATGGGGCTAATGAGGCCCTGGAGTCAAAGGTCCTTAGGCTCAGGACCTCTGGACTGAGACAGAGTGAGCTCTGGGACCCCTTCAGGCACAAAAGACATAGGATGGGGCCTGGCGGGGGTGGGGGGCACTGGCTGGACTGGAGTGATTCCACTCAGGTGGTAGGGTTGGGGCTGTCGTCAGAGGAGAAGATGTGGGGAAAAAATAAATGGTAGTAGTTTGTGAAGGCTGAGGTGAGGTGTGTGGGTGAGATGAAACCGGGAACTCAAAGCCCTTTTCTCTCCTCCTGAAATCCACAGCTCAGGTACTACCTCTTCCATGAAGCCCTCAACCCCAGTACCCCCCTCACTGCATTTTCTGCACTTTTAGCTCAGCTGGAAGGGCTTCACTCTGGCAGGCAGCTCAAGTACATACTCTGGGAGGGCAGGAACAAGGTCTCTGCATAGGTCAAGCCCCGGCATGCCACCCCCTAAGTGGTATGGGCGTCGGCAGCTGTCGTTAGTCACTTCTGAATCACCACACATCACCTCGAGTGTGGTAGGAAGATAATTGGTGAATAATCACAGAAATCTCTCTTTGTGGGCATATTTTCAGCGATGTTCAATATTGTGAAACTCTGGAGCTAACAAAACAATTTGACAGTGACCTTGCTATTTGTTGTGATGGGATCTGAAACCGTTCCCAAGCCCTGAACACACACAGACACAACAGCTCTTAGGTATCAAGTGGAAGAGCTGGTCAAGTTGATGTTGCCATGGAAACCCAGCCAGGCTAGGAATACCTACTTTTGGGCTGAAGAATCTTCGTTTCCTAATATCCCTTAACACTAAAGCTGATACTGCCTCATTGGTGTCCCTGGCTCAGTTGAACCCCCCCCCCCCCCCAGAGACTCGGCCCCAGTGGCCTTGGAAGGTGCTCAGTCAGCGAGATCCTCCCCCCACCTCCCACCTCCCGCCCGCCCCCAAGTTCAATCGGAGCCCCAGCTGAGTAGCTTCAGCTGACTTGCTCAGGCACAGGAAACACACAATGGGAAGAGGAAGCAGAAATCTCCACCCTTTTCCAGACTGCAGGAGCAGCAAGAAGCTCCCTTCCTCAGCAGTGGAAGCCAGGGACGCCGCTGTTGGAAGGGCAGCTGATTCCCTATCAATAAGACCCCCCTCCCTGTGGCGCACCCCCCCCCATCCCGTGCCCCTCCAAAAACAAAAAGGTGCCAGGTCAGCAGTTCCTGCAGAAACAATGGGATTCTGTTGGGTGCCAGGACTCTACGAGCCTCTAGATGGCGCCAAGTCAAGACAAATGCTGACAGGAATCCTCCAGGGCGTGAAGGACCAGCCCACACCTTTTCTTCCTAACTTCCGCCCAGAGACGAGTTTAGGTGGAAAGAAAGCTAGCTCCCGATGGAGATTTCCTATGTGTTTCACATCTGGGCCAGCCTGGAGCTTGCTGGAGGAGTGATTGCTGGGAGAGCTCTATCTTTGGACAGCAGGAGCAGAGCGGAAGCTGGCACCTGTCCACACCCAACTTGTCTGAAGAAACCTGGGACTCCTGTCTAGAGAAGGCAGATGGAAAAGAAGGCCAGGTAACTCTATGACAGTCCCAGAATTCTGTGCTTCTACTCCATCCCTGATGGGCTAGGATAAACTCAGGAACTGTGAGAGATTTCAATCTGCCAAGCCACGGGGATAAAGTATGGCAAAGGTGGACCCAGCTTGCAGAAACAAACATCACGTGAAATGTAGATCACGGAAAGGGGACTCCAGCTGCCCTGCTGTCCTGGCAGCAGCCAGGTTCTGACAGGGGCATCTACTACCACAGTTCAGGTGTGGGCTTCTTTCAGCACCTCCACTTCCTGAAGTCACTAAGAGCCTGTGACCCAAGACTTAAAAAACCCTGATTTGTGACTTCTCCTGAATTCCTGCCCATGCCATCAGCCTTGTGAGTAAAATGCTGGCTTAAAACTCCCTCTTCTGAGTCGGGTAGTGATGAGATGAGACTAAGGTCCTGTGGTCGAAGAAACACAGCTCCCTTTCCTCTTCTCCACCTCCTTGGTCACTGGCCAAGACACTCCATTCTACAGCTGCACAGCAATGGCTCCTTCTGGGGGTTTTGGCCCACCAGGGTTGCACAGTACGAAGGCCGCCTTTGACTAAAAAAGGTAAAAAGTGCCACAAGGTGGGAAGCTGCAGCACTGCACCAAGTCTGGCAAATGCCCACTGGGAAGGCTCCCAATATGGTGGACAAATGCCCCCCCAACCCCCAAGAGAAGCAGGTCAGAGCAGAAACAGCTGTCGGGGCCAGGAGGATGGCACACAAAGGTTGCCAGTAAAAGCAGAGGTGCTAACTGGCTACAGCCCTGAGTGATCATCTGGTCAGGGCAATTAGAGCTGTCCCTTTCCCTCCAGAGGCTGGCTGCTTCCAAGGCAGAGGCAGGCTGGCCCCAGATCACATGCTGACTTTTGTGTACAAGGGATGGCTGAGTGGAGGGGAGAAGAAATGCCCACCCCCTTCTAAGAGGCCTGTTATAGCTCTGCCTTTAGACGTCTCCTAATAATTCATAAATACGAGCAGGGCCACTGTTGTAGGAAACTAAGGGCCAGGGAAGGTTGTGCTGGCTGTGCTTATACTGTGAACAAGCAAAGGAGCAGGAATGTGACCTAAGTCTGATATAAAACCAGACCCTTCACACATGAGTTCTGGGGGAACCTGCAACTCTCTTGAGAGAGCCCTCAGAAAAGCACCTCTGGTCTACAGAGGCCTGATCTGCAAGCCCCTACAGTGTCATCCTTAGTTCCCTGTCCCGATGTCCTTCCAACACCAACTTTAAGGGCCAGAGTATCTGTTCCCTGAGTGCAGAACCCATCCTCAATGGTGCTGCAACCCCTCTCCCTCCATTCCCCCACAAAGTCAGCCTGGGGCGCACGAGTCAGGCTGGGTTGGCAGTACTCACTGTGTGCCTCCACCAGATCAATCTGCATGTTGTATGGGACCAGGGGGTCTGGCAGCTCTGAGAAAAAGCTCTTCATGGCACCAGCCACGGTATTCACTGTAAAATCTTTTTCTGCCAAGTCCAGGTTGTGATCTAAAAGGAAGTTGGGAGAGTCAGGGCAGTATAAGCTGGACAGAAACAAAAGGAAAACTCAGTGCTTGGGGGTGTGTGTGTCAGAGAAACCTCAAAGACCCTGGGATGCTGCCCAGGGCTGGCCTGGAGCCTGGGCCGGCACTTGGGATTGTCACAGACTGAACATGAGGTGGAATCCCTGAGATGTGCAGACAGAGGCTGACACCCCATGCCTCCTTCCAAGATCATCTTTTGAATTGAGCAGCTGTACCCCTTCATTCTGTGCCACCCTACCCAACTCCCCTTGTCTGGCTGGGATGTGGTGCTACCTTTTCCTTACACCCTCCCCTCCAGAAAAAACAAAGGACTCTTCTTCTAAAAGGTTAGCTCACTTTTCACGGTGGGTTACAGAACGTTACCACCAACAATCTTAACTGGTGTCTCCCTCCTTAAGGTGCCAGGATGAGCAGATTCATCATCTTTCTCCCTCTGGCCCCTCCCAGCCTGTGACACCACTGACCTCTGTGTCTTCACTTTTCTTTGAATACTTTATTGTATATTCCTGATTTACAAAAAAATTATCTACTGTTAGACATGAACTGTTTCCATTTTAGGTGGGTATAAACTTTTTTTTTTTTTTAAAGATTTTATTTATTTATTCATGACAGACACAGAGATAGTTGAGAGGCAGAGACACAGGCAGAGGGAGAAGCAGGCTCCATGCAGGGAGCCTGACGTGGGACTTGATCCTGGATCTCCAGGATCACAGCCTGGGCTGAAGGTGGCGCTAAACTGCGGGCCACTGGGGCTGCGCAGGGGGGGTATAAACTGTTAACAGATTCTTGCATATACACAAGTACATACCCAAGTGTGTGGCTACACCCTCATTTTGACCTCATGCTTCCTATCCTGCAAGATAAACAGGTGTTTCCCTTCCCTAGTGTATGCCCTCCCCCCACTGCCAGCTAACAGAGATTGAGCCTGGCGTCTGCAAAGTGCTATGGCTCCCAGAGAGCTTAGGGGTATGGTGCCCGTTCCTGGCTGCAGCTCTGTCCTGGAGGCCTACATAGGCTGCCTGGCTTCAGAGTCTGGCTTGGTCTCCTCAGGCCCAGCCACATGCTGAGTTGGACTCCAATGTGATCCTTGGCTTACTTTTATTGGTTTGGCTCGTTTGATTCTGGCACTAGTGGGTGTGACTTATACTGTAGGTGTGCTCAGTTAAGACTTTAAGAGAGTTTGGCTCTTTGGCTCTAGACCTCTGAGACCTCACTCAGGAGACAGGAGTCCCTGCCAAGAGCCAGTCTAACTCACGAGATTTCAGCTTTGGGAATCTGGGTCCCCATGCTCAGCTGATCATAAACGTTCCCTCATTGTCTCTCTTGTGCAAGGATTTTGTGAGCAGGGGGTCATGTATTCCTGGGGCCCTGGCAAAATAGGACTATGATAGCAACCCAATTTCCTATTATGTGCCGCAATTACCCCTGTAGGGCCCAGTGTAAGGAAGGTAAAGCCCTCAGAGGTGTCCGAGGTGCAGGCTGGGGTGACCTGAAGCAGCAGGGGTGGACGGTGATATGGGGAAGCAGCTGGCTGACATGGGTTTGGTAGGGACGAGGCTTCTGTTTGCTGATAGGGCCTGTGCCCCCTCCTTCACATGGCAGTGTGACCATGGAGGCAAGGCTGACTGGGGCCAAATGCTTTCTGTCTCTTTCTAAGATTTTATTAATTTATTCATGAGAGACACACAGAGAGAGGCAGAGACACAGGCAGAGGGAGAAGCAGACTCCATGCAGGGAGCCCTATGTGGGACCCGATCCCGGGACTCCAGGATCATGCCCTGGGCCAAAGGCAGGTGCCAAACCGCTGAGCCACCCAGGGATCCCATGCTTTCCCTTTCTTAGTCATCAGGTCAGCACCTCTTAGCTCTGGGGCTGTGTGTGGCAGCAGCACCCTAGGGCCCCACCGGCCAGAAGTGCAGCTCCATTAAGGGGCAGCCCCAGCAATTTGGTTGGCCTGACCGCCTCGACCAGCTCCAGCCTCCAACGCTCAGCCAGCCTATAACCTCACCTTGATCGAACTGTCTCTGCAGACTCTCCATCTCAGACTTATTCCCGCTGACCCGGTAGATGCCTTCAGTGCTCAATCCTGAGGAGAAACAAGCAGGTTTCTTAGGAGAAGGGACTGCAGAGCAGGGTGAAGCACTCTTGACTTTTCTGTGTGCTTCAACCCACTCTCCCCCCGTTTTCTTTTCCACTTCAATATTTTAAAATATTTTTTTTTGGTAAAAATTAAAATAATGTATTAAGTAAGTACCTCAGTTAATTTTTGCCTACATTTTACTGTACACTTTTGAATTGTAGCTCCATGACCAACAAAGGGTTTGAGCCCACGACCCCATGCCACTTGTTCTACAGACTGAGCCAGCCAGGGGCTCCTTGAATTTTAAATTTTGTTTTTTAATGGATATAATACTGTGTTTTAACGCGCCCTTTTCACTTACAAAGTATGTTCTGCACTTATTCTAATCATTAAATATTCTTTACAACACGATTTTAGAGACATCAAAGTATATAATAACTTTAAAAATAGTCCTATTGTTAATCATTTAGGTTTCCCTGAGTTTTCTCTGTTAAAGTACCCCACAATTACGTTTCTTAGGTTTTTTGGATAGCTTGTAAGTTTAACAGATTCTTGGCAGTGTGTGTTTCTTACTCTGTGAATTTCCTTTTCATTTTCTTGTCATTCTTGTTCATTTCCCTATGAGTGGTCCCTCTCATTGTATACTTGAAAGAGGCCTCTGAATAGTAAGGATCTCACTATGTTAACATTATGTACGTTTACATTTTTCCCTTTTTTGTTATCTGCCTTCTAATTCTGGTTATTGAATTTTGTGAAGCACATAATTTAAAAATTTTAGGTTTTCAAGACTAGTTTTTTTGTTTGTTTTTAAGATTTTTATGTATTTATTTAAGAGAGAGCAGGGCAACGGGGTACCTGGGTGGCTCAGTTGGTTAAGCATCTGCCTTTGGCTGAGGTCATGATCTCAGGGTCCTGGGAAGGAGCCCTGTCTTGCTGGGCTCCCTGCTCAGCAGGAAGTCTGCTTCTTTCCCTCCCTCTGCTCCTCCAGCTACCTGTGTTCTTTCTTGTCTGTCAAATAAATAGAATCTTAATAGAGAGTGAGCATGCATGGTGTAGGGAGAAGGGAGAGAGGGAGAAACAGACTCTCTGCTGAGTAGGGAACCCGATGATGTGGGGGTTCTTTCCAGGACCCTGAAATCATGACCCGAGCTGAAGGCACACATTTAACTGACTGAGCCACCCAGGAGCCCCAGTCAGTTTCTTTATGATGTCACCCTTTGTTTTTATCTTTGAACAGATTTTCCTATTCTTAGAACAGATACATTCCACTTCTTTCTTGTTCTTTTACAAATTTTTCCCCTTCTTAGCTCTGTGATCCTTCCGTAACAGATTTGGCATACAGTGGTAGGTAAGTAAAAAAATAACACTTAAAAACAATATTAAAATTTAAGTAATACAAAATAATACAGTATCAGGTGAGATACTGGCCATCCCCCTTCACCCTCAGCACAGTCTATGGCTGTGCCCCTAAGATCCCAGTTCTAAAGGATGATGAGGGATCCCTGGGTGGCGCAGTGGTTTGGCGCCTGCCTTTGGCCCAGGGCGCGATCCTGGAGACCCGGGATCCAATCCCACATTGGGCTCCCGGTGCATGGAGCCTGCTTCTCCCTCTGCCTGTGTCTCTGCCTCTTTCTCTCTCTCTCTCTGTGACTATCATAAATAAATAAATTTAAAAAAAAATCTTAAAAAATAAAGGACGATGAAGTTCACACTGAAGCTCAGCGTGGGATCTCCGGGCCAAACCAACCCTGGCTAGCTGAAGGGCCACCGAGGTTGTATCCTGGAGCCCAGTGTCTCATTGTCCGTTATCACTGTGATTAGTGCCTCTGGAGAGGCACCCATAAGGCATGGCATGATCAAAGCAGTCTATTTCTGGGGCCCCAGAATAGTGGCAGGTGAACCTTTAAAGAACATCTAAGCCAAAGTCATCAATTCTTCTGCTTAAAAGCTGTTAACTGCACATGGGCCTTTTGCCCCCAAGACAAGGGTTTAACAGGACAGCCCCGAGGACACCTTATGGGGTAATGCCCAGCTACAAAGGAGCTGCCCTCACTTCATGTGGAAGAAGGGAGAAGTGCGTATACTTGCCAAATCTGAGGCCCCGGATGCGCCCTGCTTCTGTTTTGGAGTTAACATTTCCTGAGTGTGTCTATGCTGTGCACTGAGCTAGGTGCTTTCCCACAGCCACCTACCACTCATTCACTCATCAAATGAATGATGATGCCACTGAATCCTCAGCCTTGTTTTTTTTTTTTTTAAAGATTTTATTTATTTATTTATTCATAGAGACACAGAGAGAGAATGAGAGGCAGAGACACAGGCAGAGGGAGAAGCAGGCTCCATGCAGGGAGCCCGATGTGGGACTCGATCCAGGGTCTTCAGGATCACGCCCTGGGCTGCAGGCGGCACTAAACCGCTGTGCCACCGGGGCTTGCCCTCCTCAGCCTTGTTTGTGAGGAGCTCCAGGGTAGAGAGGACACAGATGAGAAAAAGCAAGTATCTGAAAGGTGCAACCCTTACCCCAAACTGCACAGACGTTAAATTCTTTTTTAAATTTTTAAAAATTTATTTATTCATGATAGATACACACACAGAGAGAGAGAGGCAGGCACATAGGCAGAGGGAGAAGCAGGCTCCATGCAGGAAGCCTGACGTGGGACTCGTTCCAGGGTCTCCAGGATCACACCCCAGGCTGAAGGTGGCACTAAACCGCTGGGCCACAGGGGCTGTCCACAGACGTTAAATTCTAAGTCTAGGGCCTTGGACGCTCTCGTGCCTCAGTGTTGTTCTGGAAGATGTCTGACATCTACCCTACAGGGTGGGATCAGGACCACAGGCTGCCCCCAGAAGAAATGCCACACTTGAGTGAAGCCCCCTGGCACTCAGCATTTTAGGTTGCTTCTGAGATGACACTGCTGCTGGTTGCTGCCAACCCCCAAAAGTAGGAGGTCAGGAACGGACCTAGTAATTTTATAATGGTCTCTTTTCTCAGTGACTTTTCCAAATTGGGCTCAGACATATTTAAACTTTCCACCTATTTGATATCCCAGGTAACACATATCACACACACGAAATCATTCCCATTTTGGCAAGCCGTGGGTATGTGTTAGCAGGCGCAAAGCTTCACCCTCTGGCCTGGAAATAAACATAGCCTTCCCTTTATCTGAGTATTGGTCCCCTCCAGCACAGAGATAACAAAGGCACAAATGGCAGGAGTTTAAGTCCTTAGAATGTAGCAATGGCTGCAATGTCTGAGTCCCAGTGTGGAGAGACCCTGAGTGACCGACAGGTAGAAGATCTTGACAGCCTCAGGTCATTCACCAGCCTTTTGCAACTCTGACCTGCAGCTTGGAGAGGAGGAGTCCTCTGCACCTTCTCTTCGTGGCCACCTGTCCCAGCAGTACCAGAGAGCAGAATACAAGCTGCAAATCAGCTCTCTGGAAATTATCTGAGGCGTGGGCCTACTGAAACTTCACTAGATGGATGATCACAAGAGTCAAAGCATTTAAAAGCACAAGGCCAGTTCCATAGCATTAATTAATCATCAACTTAGTATTTCCTGTAATCGGGACACATGTTTATTTTACGAAATTCCATTTTAAAATAGCAATTCTGCTGCTGCCCTACACAACGCCATGGCATAATTTGGGAAAGGTATCATTTGCTAGGCCAGTACCATTTTTCACAGCTACTAATCAGACATCAATTAAAAAAAAACAAAAGCCTTACATTACAGCAGACTGCAAACACCACGAAGACTGTTGCTGAAGCAGGGCAGAGGGATAGCAACAGAGCTGAGAACTAGGGTGCCTGACAGAGCAAGACTGGCTTCCAAGGGCTATGCATCCTGGGACCCACACAGAAGCACCCCAGGAGTGACTCTGGCTCACACCTGCCAGCCTAACATAAAGGCCTTGCCAGTAGCGCCACTGCCCTGTGACTACAGATCTATTCCATGTCCACAAGTCCACTGAAGAAACTTCAACCAAACTCTGAGGCATCTCTACACACCAATGACCCACTACCAAAGCAGAGCCTTGGCTCTAAGCCTTTTTTCCTTTCCTTTTTTCAAAAAGCCCTATCTGTAAAAGCCCTTCAAATATCTTCTATGTTAATCTTTTGGAATAGAACAAGAAAAAGTTTAGCACGGCCAAGGTCACACTCTTCAAATACCCGAACAACTACCATGTAGAACAGTCTTGTTCCAATGGCTCTAGAAAACAGAGCTGTGACAAAGAACAGAATCTGTAGGAAAGGCAGCATTCCCTCAATATGTGACCTATCAGTAGCCTCAGCTGTCACTCCTTGCATGGGAGCAGAGCTTCAGAACTCCCTCTTCGCCAGATTCCCATTTGTTAAGGGTTGCTGTTTAAAAATATTACTACCGGGATCCCTGGGTGGCGCAGCGGTTTGGCGCCTGCCTTTGGCCCAGGGCTCGATCCTGGAGACCCGGGATCGAATCCCACGTCGGGCTCCCGGTGCATGGAGCCTGCTTCTCCCTCTGCCTGTGTCCCTGCCTCTCTCTCACTGTGTGCCTATCATAAATAAATAAAAATTTAAAAAAAAAAAATATTACTACCTGGTCTAGGAAGATGGCTAACAACAATTATAAATCATGGAATGCTTACCATGTGAGAGGCACATAATGACAAGTGCTTACTATGCGTTTTTACATTAGGTCTCACAACAGCCTCTTTAGAGAGGTTATTATTAACCCCACTTTTCGGATAGGAATGCAGAGATAGAGAGGCAAAGTAAGAGGCACAAGGTCAGAGAGCTGCGCAGTTATGACTTGAACTCCATCTGACTTTAGAGTCTGTTCTTTTACTATGTTCTAGATCAGCTCTCAAGCCCGAGCATGTGTTGGACTCACCAAGGCTTGCTACTGTAATACAGGTGCTAGGGTTCTACCTGCAGAGAATTCTGATACTGTCAGTTTGGAGTGAGGCCCAAGGATGTGCATTTCCAGCATATTCCCAGATGCCCCCAATGCCACTGACCAGAGAACCAACCATACTTTTTAATAACTGCTATTCTAGAAGATGGACCAGACTTCTCCACACTTGATCTTAGCCAAAAGGCCGAGAAGCGA
Source organism: Canis lupus dingo (assembly GCF_003254725.2). Taxonomy (NCBI): domain Eukaryota; kingdom Metazoa; phylum Chordata; class Mammalia; order Carnivora; family Canidae; genus Canis; species Canis lupus. The sequence continues at coordinate 109,016,677 of NC_064243.1, forward strand.
TGGACCAGACTTCTCAGATCTCTGATTCCTAAGTTCTGTGTTTAATACGATTGGAATGGTGGGAGGGGGAAGATACATACTAGGAGAAACAGATACCAGATATGTCAGGAATAAAGCATTTTCAAGGCCTCATTCTTTCCTTCACTACATGTTACCGAGCCCCTACATGGCAGATAAGTGCCTTTCCAGAGCCTTTCAGGTGTTGTCTTCCTCAAACCTCTTTTGATGATCTCAGAAGGCTAGATGGCCCACTGCCACTGGCCCTGAGCCATTCCCCATGGGCCAAAAACTGGCACATGTGAGTCCTGACTTCCCTGTAAGAGCTGCTGCTGCCTACCACCCCGGCGCCTCCCCAGCACTTGGCACACTAGGGGCCCTGGGAGCTTGGAAACCAAGGAGAATCACCTCCTGCTGGGGCATGTGTCTGATTTTCTGAAATGTCCAAACACGTTTTTATTCCTGGATCCCAAACACCACTTCTCAGCACCAGTGTTTGTGGCCAGGAGCCTTTCCACAGTCAGCCTCGGTCAGTCAGGCTTGGCCTCTGCTCATTCACACCAGGACTCGTTCCTCCTCAGTTTCCTTTTAGCAACACATCGATACCTCTTCCAAGACAAACTGACTTGTTTAGTTTTTATATTCTATATTTAGATATAAAAACTCAGCACTTTAGTCCTTTAAAAAAAAAAAAAAAAACATAATTGGTGCCGGTGCTCTAAAATGGCCCACACCAGATAGGTCTTAACTATGAAACAACTTTTGTTGACTTTTCTGGGGGCTGAAATCTAATAGAGCATTCTTCTCTTTTATTCATCTAAGAAGTCTCAGGTGGGCTACATTTCAAGGCCAGAGGGGTGCCGAGAACTCAGGGAGAGAAGAAACTCCCTCCACCATAAAATTGAAACTGTCTTGAAGAGAGTTGACCTCTGGGGAGGAGTCAAAGGCCAGCAGCAGTACATGTAGGCTCTCCTTTTGAGCCCTGTAGTACGGCACTCCCACCTCAACGCAGGATGAAAGGGCTCGGGGGCAGTAGGGTGCTGAGGTCAGAAGCAGAAGCTACTTACTTGTTAGCTCTAAGACCCTGTGCAGCTGGGTTTCCCTCTCATGACAGAACAGTCCCCGCTCCATGGTCTAGTGGTGCATCTTTCAGGAAACCAGAGCACAGGGCTAAGGGAGTTGCTCTCACCTGCATGATCTTTTTTTTTTTTTTTTTTTTAAAGATTTTATTTATTTATTCATGAGAGACACAGAGAGAAAGAGGCAGACAGAGACACAGGCAGAGAGAGAAGCAGGCTCCATGCAGGGAGCCCGATGTGGGACTCGATCCTGGGACTCCAGGATCACACCTTGGGCCAAAGGCAGGTGTTAAACCACTGAGCCACCCAAGGATTCCTCCCCCCTTTTTAAAGATTTTATTTATTTATTTATTCATGAGAGACACAGAGAATGAGAGAATTAGAAAGTGAGAAAGAGAGAGAGAGAGAGAGAGAGAGAGAGAGAGGCAGAGACACAGGCAGAGGGAGAAGCAGGCTCCACGCAGGGAGCCTGATGCGGGACTCGATCCTGGGACTTCAGGATCATGCCCTGGGCTGAAGGCAGGCGCTGAACCGCTGAGCCACCCAGGGATCCCCTTACCCACATGATCTGAGTGGAAAGCAAGCTGGCAAGTGGAAGAGCACCTGAGTTTTGCTGTCCGGGTGACACAGGTTCAAATCATGCCCCTGACTGCGGTACACCTGATCACAGAATGGATGAACACCTACTTTCTTAGGCTGCTGCGAAGGATAGCTGAGAAATCTACCCAAAATAAAGCCCACAGTCTAATGCTTGCCACCCGCCCCCACCCTCTCCATACTCTCAACAAGCCTCAACAGCAGTGCCTGCCTGAAGGCATGGCTTGTTTTGAGGGCTCAGCCAAAACAAGCCAGTTGACAGAAAAATAGTTTAAAACATGCACGGGCTTTGACACTAAAGTGACCTTGATTCTGATGCTGACTCTTGTCTCACAGCTGGCTGGGTGACTGAGGACAAATCACTCTACCTCTCGGAGTCTTGGGTTCCTCATCAAAAATGGGGTTGTGTATTAAAGACTCCTGTCGAGATGCTGCAAAGAGTGAGGCTGCACATAGAAAAGCCAGCCAGGTGGCATGCTGAAAGAATAGTGACAATGATAAAATAACGATGGTAGGTAACTTTTGTTGAGGGCTGACTCTGTGCCAGGCACTCTTCTTAGCTTTTCATTAGAACTGTCACAGTGACTCCACCAAGTAATTATTTGAGGTAAATACTGTTTTTATTCCCCCTTTACAGAGAGCGAATGGAGGCTCAGCAAGGCTAAGCCATTTGCCCAAGGCCACAGAGCTGGGGGAGTAGTGGAGGCAGGACCTGAAGCGGCTCTCTCAGGCTCCGTCCCAGATGACTGCACAAGGAGTCCTACCACCTTGGCTGTTAACTCTGTCCCTTCTTGTCTGTGGTGTGTAGCATACATCCTGCAAATGCCAGATCCAGTATGGGCTCTGAGAACGTTCCCCTTGTGCAGTCTTATGCATTCATCTCTTCATTCACACCCCATTCAGCGGTCTCCTCTGTCAATTGGGGGGGGGGGGGCGAGGAGGAAGAGCTTCAAGAAAAAATGCTGCCTCCTTGCCAGAGAAAAAGCAGCCAATGGCAAGTATCCTTGCTTTATTCCTATGATGTGGTTCTACTATTGACGACCTGAAAGAGCCCCCACCAAATCTCCCTGTTGCCTTCCTGTTTTGGATGTGCCTGGAATGATTTTCTGGTTTTTCTATTACCCGAACACTAGGGTCACTTTGGCCCCGCCAGTGCCCCTTTGTTAGCTGTCTTCCCTTGGTAATTCCCTCGTCAATCAAGATCTGTTTCTGGCAATGCCAGACCTCCTTTCTCCCCATGACAGAATGCCACTAACACTCTATTATGACTGCTTGACCGGGTGTTAGCCCCACAAGTAGGCACTGTAGCTTTATAAATTTCCAACGCTATTGTATATACACAGAGTCATGTCATGAATCTTGAGGCTGAGGAGGAAGGGAGGGAAGAGATCTGGAGGGAATAGATGAAAATATCACACCAGGTCTGGGACATCATATGGCTCTAGCATCTGGCTGATCCTTATAAGCTACCCATTATTTAATGCCATTAACTGTGAAAGAGGGCTTCTGGACTCCGCTCTCAGCCAAACAAAGGGCTCTGTATTTTTCCCGATTTTCAAGAAAATGCATACCCTAACAGATGTTTTTAGGAAACCATAGTGAAGTGAACTTTAGGTCAGGTAGAGCTGATGTTGCTGTTCCGGGCAGGCCGGGATGGTAGGGAGAGGAGAGTGTGACCCATGATCGAGGTGAGCAGACTGTACCCAGCAGAGCGGCATTCACTGTTCAAAGCCAGGAGCAGCTGGGAGACCCTTCTGCCAAGAATCCGAGCATCCTTGGGGCTCCGGGCATGACTTTGTCAGCACTCACACAAGCCCAGTGGCACAGGGGTGATAGCAGTGTGACTCTGAGGCGAGTTGATGGTGCCATAGTGAGGGGTCTCAGTGGTTAAACAAAGAGCTACCAACAAAGAAACAGCCCCAGATAGCACACAGGTACAATGTGTTACCACCAGCCCAGTGTGTATAATGCCAACTGCCTTTCCAACATACTCTCAAGTAGAAAGGCCCTTGAGGTCAAGGCAGATTCCTCCCAAGCATTAATGAGGGCAGAGGTTAACTTCTCTCAGGTTCCTGATTCCTAATGAACCATAAAAGGAACAAAGATGTCACAATCACAGTGGAGCATCCTTCCTTTCCTGGCTTCCTTCTCCTCACTAAGAAGGGCATTTTTCATAGGTCAGAGGCCTATAATCCTCAGATAGGAAAAGGAGTTGTGATCCCCATAGGCTGACAATCCTTCTGCTCCAAATCTAGGATAACATACAAATGCTACTACTACACATGGCCTGGGGTGGCCTGCGTCACCACCGGAGCCTGCTCCCCCGCACCTCCATCACACTGGCTTGGAAGTGGGGGCACTTTCTTGCCTCAGGGCCTTCTTACAGGTTGTTCCTTCTACTTTTATCTCCATTTTTCTAGCTGGTGAAACCTCACTCCCTCAGTGAGGGCTTCCCTGACCCCTGGATCTAAGTTAAGTGTGTTATGGTTAACTGTTTCTATTTATGTAGTGCTTCTACCACGGGCCAGGCTCAGGGCCAGGCATCTGACATGCACCATCTCAGCAAGGCCTCACAAGCACCTGTGAGTTGTGCACTACCACTATTATAATTCCCATTTTACAGTGGGAGAGACTGAGTCACACGGCTGACGAATGGCTAATGAAAGGCAGGGCTCTACCTGAACCCAGGCGGCCTGGCCCCAAATCCCCACACTCCTTTGGCTCTGCGTGTTCTCACATAGCACCAGCACACTGCAAAGTTCCCAGACAGCTGTGAAGTTATCTGCTGCATGCTGGCCCCCTAGTAGGCCGCGGGAGTGGGCAAGATTTTCCGGTGACCCATCTAGGTACCTGGATTTGCTACAGTAGCTCATACCTGAAGGAGTCTTTCAGCAACTACCTTGGAAAGGAGGGGAGGAGAAATAAATGCCTAAAAGGAAAAGTGCAGTTTCTCTTGTTGAAGAGAGGGAGGAAATGGACTGGAGTTGTGTGTTCTCAACTAGCCTCATGCCTCCAGGCATCCTGGCAGGCCTTCCCAGGCCCTGGAATGTAGGGGATTGAAAGCCTTAGGGGTGACCGGCAGAGAGTAAGGGTTTCAGAAACAACCTTGCCCAACTCCTACCTTCCTTTATGCACTGGATGAGGGTCCATGCTCCCTGCAGAGGTCTTGGGGACTTAGTAATAAGTCATTATTTCACTGGGGTCAGTCATTTGCTGTTCTGTGTGAGGCTTCGCTCTGGGTTGTTCACTTTAGCAGGGCATGGCCATAGTTCAGCTTTGACTGGGATCCCCTGCAAAGCGGGCTGCACCCCTGCCAGAAGCCGGACAGAAAAACACGCGCACACACATGTGCATGAAGGAGAGAGTGTGAGTGAGGGCCAAAGGAGCTCCCCTCAGAACTGTTCATCGGCACAGGTGAGCGGGCTCCAGGGAGGCACAGAGTGGAGACAGAGGTCCCAGGGCTGCTCTTAGGGACAGGCTTGTAGGAGCAAGCGTAGCCCCTTCTCTCTCAGCTCGCCAAGGGCAGAGCAGCCTGGCTACTAACTGAGTTCACCATTTCAGAGAGGGAAAGCACAACCAGGCCAGGCAGGGACTGGCAGGAACTGTCTCGGGGATTTGGGCTTCCACCCAAACTATTTCTGTCTTGGATGGAAGGGCAGGATTACTCTGTGAAACAAGCTTTACTCCTTTTGGCTGCTGGGCGCTCCAGGCAACTTGCCAGGGCATGCTGTTCTGATCAGGGCACTGGGTCCTGAGGAAATCCGCTAGCAATGCCGAGTCACAAGCTACACAAATTCTGCTTATCTGCAACAGGCCAAAGTAGAGCTGACTGCCTGCTTTTGTGGCAAGGGGGGCATTTTTAGGATGCAAGCAGCTGGTGTCTTTTTTTTTTTTTTTTAAGATTATTTATTTATTTATTCATGAGAGACACAAAGAGAGAGGCAGAGACACAGGCAGAGGGAGAAGCAGGCTCCATGCAGGGAGCCTGATGTGGGACTTGATCCCGGGACTCCAAGACCACACCCTGGGCTGAAGGCGGTGCTAAACCGCTGAGCCACCTGGGCTGCCCTGGTGTCTGACTTATAATTGAGCAGAAAATAGGAGGGTGGTGAGAAATGGACACATGGGAAGCAGTCAAAAAAGAAGTGGAGAAACCTTTGTTTTACAACTATTTAGATTATGAGAAAGCAACTCGCTAACAAACCTAGAATTATAGAGGGAGGGAGAGATTAAGTAACACAAAACCCCCATAAAAATCACAGCAGATTAGACTGCACACCTATTTCAGCACTTTATCATCAATTCAAAGCAGTATAAATATGGCAATTACTCACATAAAGCCTGTTGGTGTATTCCAGCCGTAACTGCACCTATTAAATTGTTACAGTGATAGATGGGAGTATCTATACTGAAATTAGCTGCCTTCCCTGAAAGACAGAATCACAGAGATCTGGGCTGATGGCAGGGAAATAGCTGACTGGATTTAACAGCTCTGGTCCCACCAAGTCTCCACGACAGCTCTAGAAAATGGCTATGATGAATGTGGATGGAACTATGGAGGTTTTTGGAGGGTAGTTGCTTCCCAAGTGTTTAAGAACTTGGTTAAAATTCCAAATCTGTTCAGATGCTACAAAGTTCACAGCTTCAGCAGCCTGAAGCACAGAAGAAAGAGGCAGAATGTGGGTCCTTTCTATTCCAAAGGGCTGTGAGTGGCCTCTGTGCAGAAGATTCCGAGATTTGTTTCCTTTCTTATAAAGAGCAATCAGCGGTACTTTGACATTTATACTATATAAAGTATATAAGGTGATCTGGGAAGAAAAAGCCTGAGCAAAGGGTTCTCCCCACACTGACAAGAAGCACGCTGGCCCAGGGCTGTGCTCTTCTGGTTGTTCCTTCCCAGTCTCAGAGGACAGCTGCCTCCTCAGTGCTTGGTGCCCTCAGAAGGGCAAAGGAAGCCCATTGGTAATTTCTGAAATTTAGGAACTCTGTGCGAAAGGCAGGAGCAGTGTGGGATAATAGGAAATATAGAGTTGGTCCCCAGTTCCTGGCCCAGAACTCCTAAAACCCTTGGAATTTCCTTAAAGATAAATAAGAATGTCTTTTGTTACTCATAAGTCCTTTCCAGCCTTACCTGAATTTATGATAATGAGGTGACTTTGCTGGGTGCGGGTGGTATATAACTTCAGGGTAGGAGCTGGTTCCACAAAGATCAAATTTTGATTAAAGAGATAGAACTTTCAGCCCTCCTCCCCAAGAGAGGGGCTAGAGATGGAGCCCAATCACCGACAGTCAATGATTTAATCAACCATGCCTAACTAATGGAACCTCCATAACACCCCTAACAAGAGGATTTGGAAAGCTTCTGGGTTGGGGAACACATCAAGGTGCTGGGGCAGTGGCTCGCTCAGAGAGGGCACATGCCCCATCCCCCGTACCTTGCCTTAGCATCTCTTCCATTTGTTCTCGAGTTGTATCCCTTATAACCAACTGTAAAAGTATAGCTTTGTCCAGAGTTCTGTGAGCCATTCCACCAAATTATTGAATCTGGGGAGAGATTAAGGGACTCTGGCTAAGTCAGAAAGAAGTGTGGGTAACTTGAGGATCTAATACTTGGAACTGGTGTCTGAAGTGAGGACAATCTTGTGAGACTACGTCCTTAAACCTACAGAGTCTGACAGTAACTAACTCTGGGTAGGTAGTCAGTGTCAGAACTGAATTGGAGAACATCTACTTGGTGTCAGAGAGCTGGAGAAGTGGTGTTGGAAAAGAGAGGAAAACAACACCTCTCATGCAGTTAGAGAGGAAGAAGGATATTTGATGTGGGCGGCAGAGTCCAATATTAGTTGGCCTGACTCCATTGCTCCAGGAGTTGCTAGGGTACTGTCTTCTTTGGGCTTCAAATTATCCCAGTACAGGGAGGCAATATGGCCAAGAAGGTAATGGCTCTGGGTGAGAATTCCAGCACCCCTTCATCTTTCTGAATCTCATTTCCCTGATCAGAAAATTGGATATCACATTCATCTCAGAGGACCGCTATGAGAATTAAATAAGACTCATCGAAGCACTTAGCACTGGACCTGGCAATGTAAGCTCCAAATTGGCACTCCGTACATATTATCTCCCTAAATACCCACCAACCACCCTGCAAGGGAGTGGTTTCTATCTTCATTTTACAGTCAAGGAAACTGAGCCTTAGAAGTTGAGGAGGCTTGCTCAGGGTCACACCTGCCACACTACCTACAGATGGTCCCTCTCTGTCAAAATCTCTGCGCTGCATGAAGAGCATTTCCCAATTAGATTAAGTAACCTGAGAGTTCACCAATAGCGGTAGGAAATCAGCTCAAGTAATAGTTTGGCCTTTTGTCCTGCTGTCTCTCATCAGAGCAACACTGTAATTTGCTCTCAGTTATAAAGCTGAAAACTCTATGCATATTACTTATTTCAAACACTCAGCAGCCATTTTCCATGTGTGAATTTTTTTTTTTTTTAAGATTTATTTATTTATTCATGAGAGACACAGAGAGAGCAGAGACACAGGCAGAAGGAGAAGCAGGCTCCATGCAGGGAGTCTGACGCGGGACTCGATCCCGGGTCTTCAGAATCACACCCTGGGCTGAAGGTGGTGCTAAACCGCTGAGCCACCCAGGTTGCCCCTGTTGGGGTTTTTTGCACGGCAGTTCCAGGAAAGATGTGGTTGGTGTGTTCGGAAGAACTGGGAACCATGTATCAAAGTGCTCTCTAATACTGGGAGACTTTCTCATGGTCACTATGAAGACACAACAGAGAGATGCATGCTAGGCCATCTCTCTGCAGGGAGGAATAAAACTCCTGATGGTTGTCTACTTCAACCTACAACATGGAGGTGAGACACTGGAAATAAAGCCAGGAGTTAACCTTACCACATAAAAACACTGTTATTAGCTGCCATTACTGCTATTGTGTCATGAACATACTGTATATGTATGTGATCAGTGAGTGACTCTCCATTCGGAAAGGATCCAGTGGGAGGGGACAGGCACACAGTAGAGCTGGAGGTGGACTACACCTACTTTGGATACCAGGGTGCATGGAATCACTGGGAAGTTATGAAGTCTCCTGCCCTGGATCCCTGTGAAGAGAAAACTATTTGGTCTAGGCTCAATCAGTTTACTTCTGCTATCCTTTAAGTCCCAGAACTCTACCTCCCCAGCCTTCACAAAGCTCTCTTTTGTCAGCTCTGCTTTAGGGCCAAATCTTTTTACTTTTATTGGACCATAAACTCCTTGAGGACAAGGATGTGCCGTCATCCTTGCTTACTCTGGGTCATATAGTAGGTATTCCACAAACACTTGGCTGCATAGCTGTTTTTAACCTCTTGGGAGGAGACTCTCCTCACTTTGCTAACCCAATGAAGAAGGCTATAGGTTCTGGTCTATCCACAGTATGCATGCGTGCACACACACACAATCTCTGCACTGATTTTCAGGGGTTCACAGACCTCCAGGAGCCTACCCACAGATCCCAGGTTAAGCATCTTTAAGTAAAAAACACACCTGCCCACACAGTCCTTCAAGTTAGAGAATCCAGGGATCTGAAGATTTGCATTTTACGAAGTTATTGCTCTAATAGCACTAAGTCCTTCAACAACAAATATTTCAGCAAACTCCAAAGATAGCCCTTTGTGGTAGGAGCTTCCTACAGCCTTCAAAGGTGAAACAAAACTTGTAAGCACTATAAGAGCCTGGGCAAGGAAAAAGAAAAGCAAAAGTTGGGATCCCTGGGTGGCTCAGCGGTTTAGTGCCACCTTCAGCCCAGGACGTGATCCTGGAGTCTCAGGATGGAGTCCCACATCCGGCTCCCTGCATGGAGCCTGCTTTTCCCTCTGCCTGTCTCTCTCTGTCTCTCTCTTTCATGAATAAATAAATAAAATCTTAAAAAAAAAAAAAAAAAAAAAGAAAGAAAGAAAACCAAAGGTGTACACCGACTCTAGCCAGTAAGAGATCTTCAAGTTATCAATCCCCTCCAGCATTCATGTTGCATCTAGTGACTTAATTTCCTTAACTGCCCTAATCTAGCCAACTTAGTGCACAGGAGGAAGACACTTACTCCTCTGGTAAATACCCGAGTGCCTACTACATGTCAGGTGCTATGCTACGTGATGGCAAAGAAGAGACAGTTCCTGCCCTTAAGGTTCCATACAGGGTAGCAGAGTTGCAGGACACAGAAGCGAAGCGGCAGAGAACCTACTGGTTCTACTGGTAGTAACACTTCACCTTGCCTTGAACAGGTGAGAGAATGGGTATTCAGGGAAGGATTCCTGAAGATGGAGAGGACAGAAAGAGAAACAAGGATGGAGGTAATCTCAGAAGCTGGATCCAACCCAGGAATAGATGTAAGAGAGATCTAACAATGGCATGAGCTCAGAGACCAAGGGCTAGGATAGAAAATCCACTGCTTCTCTCAGGTAGAGGACACCCACAGAAACAATTCATCCAGCACTTATTTAGGATGGGATGGTCAAACTCTCTGTCTTTAGATCCTTGAAGGAAGAGTGTTCTTTAACGGTCTGCATGTTGCCGCTCATGTAAATACTCAGAGTCACTGGGAGGGATTCCAATGCCATCTCAGCCCCTGCTTGCTAGACTGGCAGAACAATGGAGCAGCAGCACCAGGGCACTTGAGACTCAGAAATATTATCAAGCAGTGAGGAAGCTTTGTCAGGCAGGTCTCTTCTTCTTCTTCTTTTTTTTTAGGTCTCTTCTTTAAGGACCCACCTTCTTCTTTTTTTTTTTCTTTTTTCTTTCTTTCTTTCTTTCTTTCTTTCTTTCTTTCTTTCTCTCTTTCTCTCTCTCTCTTTCTTTCTTTCTCTCTTTCTTTCTTTCTCTCTCTCTCTCTTTCTCTCTTTCTTTCTTTCTTCCTCTTTCTTTCTTTCTTTCTTTCTTTCTTTCTTTCTTTCTTTCTTTCTTTTCTTTTCTTTCTTTCTTTCTAGATTTTTATTTATTTATTCATAGACACAGAGAGAGGCAGAGACACAGGCAGAGGGAGAAGCAGGCTCCATGCAGGGAGCCCGATGTGGGACTCGATCCCAGGTCCCCAGGATCACACCCCAGGCTGCAGGCGGCGCCAAACCTCTGCGCCACCAGGGCTGCCCAAGGACCCACCTTTAAATTAATACTGGCCACTATGGACTGAGAATGTTAAGTACAAACCTGGAGTGGAGCATCTATTCATCCATCTATCCTCTGTGTATTGCTTTTTTTTTTTTAATGATCTTATTTATTTATTTGACAGAGAGAGAGTGTGAGAGGGCAGCCTGGGTGGCTCAGCGGTTTCGTGCCACCTTTGGCCCAGGGCATGATCCTAGAGACCCAGGATGGAGTCCCACATTGGGCTCCCTGCATGGAGCCTGCTTCTCCCTCTGCCTGTGTCTCTGCCTCTCTATGTCTCTCTCTTTGTCACTCATGAATAAATAAAATCTTAAAAAGAGAGGGGGGGGGCGGAGGGAGAAAGAGAACAAGTGGGGGGAACAACAGAGGCAGAGGGAGAAGTAGACTCCCTACTGAGCAGGGAGCCTAATGCGTGGCTTGATCCCAGGACCTGGGGACTAGGACGTGAACCAAAGGCAGATGCTTCAGACTGAGCCAACCCAGGTGCCCCTCTCCATGTACTGTTATTATAATATTATAACAACTTTATTGAGGTACATTTCACATACCATACAATGTGCCCCTGTTGAAAGGTTTTTAAGTAAATGTACAGAATTGTGTAACCAACATCACAATCAATTTTAGAACATTTTCATCAACCCCAAAAATAAATTCCACAACCTTTAGCAGTCACTACAAATTTCTCTGTCCTCAAAGCCCATGGTAACCACTAGTCTACTCTCTTGTGTTTACAGATCCGCCTGTTTGGAACATTATCATAGAGCAGAGTCCTCAGATATGTGTCCCTGTGACTGGTTTCTTTGATTTAGCGTATTGTTTTTAAGAGTTACCCTTGTTGTAGTGTGCATGAATACTCTGTTCCTTTTTATGGCCGAATAATATTCCACTGTATGAAGAGCCTGTGTTTTCTTTATCTATTCGTCAACTAGACATCTGAGTGGTTAGCATTCTTTGCCTATAATGAGTAATGCTGCCTTCTTCGTATTATTTCAAACCCTAATTCTAAAATGATTTTCAGACATTTCCCCAAACCCAGGAAAGATGTGTCTGAGTCTCCATGACCAGCACCTGAACTCAGGACACTACGTCTCCTACTAATCCTGGCAGCCAGATTCGTTTGCTTTCTTGCCCTGTTCCGACTCTCAGTCCCCTTTCTTCCTTTTCTGTCCACTTAAATACCTTAACTCGGAAGTTTCCCATGTTCCCTGGACTTTCAGCAGTACCCCCTCCACCCCTTACATTAAGAATACAGGTTTCTTCTCCGATACTACAACCTTGTTCAAGGTTCGTATTCTATGCATCTTTTTACTACTTATTGCATACAATTCTGTGTTTCCACTGAATGGAAACTTTGAGGAAAGAGGTCTTTTTTTTTTAAATATTTTATTTATTTATTCATAGAGACACAGAGAGAGAGAGATGCAGAGACACAGGCAGAGGGAGAAGCAGGCTCCATGCAGGGAGCCCGATGTGGGACTCGATCCCAGGTCCCCGGGATCATGCCCTGGACTAAAGATGGCACTAAACCCGCTGAGCCACCAGGGCTGCCCGAGGAAAGAGGTCTTTTGAATGTCTTTATACCAGTCAGTCATTCATAGCCATGTATTACAGCCCTGTGTCCTTAGTTGTTGGATACAATGATGAAGACCCAGTCCCTTCCCTCAAGGAACTTAGGATCTATTGAGGAAGGAAAACAATTGGAGTTCAGTGTGATTGAGTGGTCACAGAGGACTGCACAGATCCCTATAGAACGTGGGTGGGCTGGGGGGTCCTGGCTCAGCGGGGAGGTCACAGAAGGACTCCAGGAAGGGACTCCTGAAATGGAATGGCAAGTGAAGACACTGCACGTGAGGGGTATCACAAAAGCTTAAGGAATGCAGATAGTTCTAATGTGAACAGCTGAATTTTATCTTTGCAGATGAAAGAAATGGCCAGAGGTGAGGCTAGATAATGGGGGGTGGGGGACGACTGGATCCTGATGGCAACAGCATTAAAACTTTGTTGAGGAGGTAATGGAGAGCGACTGAAGAATTTTAAACAGGGCAAGATAACACAATCTCATTTATTATTGACAACCATTTGTAGCAGCGTGGGGATAAAGGACCAAGAAGGACATAAGCGGAGAAGCTTCAAGTCCAGTTACTGAGAGGCCACACCCATCAGCCAGCCAGAAGGCAGACTAAATGCAGAGGTGGGACCAGAATCTAGCCCCTGAGGACCGACTAATCAGTGACTCATACGGGAAGGTAAATACAGAGAGGACAATACAGAGAGGACTCCGAGAGCTCCATGCTGTTTCAGTTCAGCAAGTTCTCTAAGATGAAAACCTTCAAACCCTGCCTTCCCATTGGTGATAGCAAGGGTTGATAAGCTTTCTTGGGAACAACAAAATCTCTGTTGCAAATGAAATCTGAAACTAAACCTGGTGGCCTGCCTTCCCCTACTGCCACGTAGAAGCACTTCCTTGGGATCCTAGGGATCCCAGACAGAGGGTCCAAAGAGGCCCGGCCAAGTCCAAACGCCAGAGCCTGACATTCAAAGGACTCGAGGGCAACAGAGCTCTATGGTCAGCAGCACCTCTCAACTCCAACACCCTTGTGCAGCCCACGTCCCCTGCCTGGAGGATTTCTCCCTCATCCAGTGTCTGTTACAGGATCCAAGAAACCTTTCAGGTCTGGCCACCATCCCTGACATGTACCAAGCCAGCTGGAGGGATATATTTTCTTCTTTCCCTAGTTTCTGTCTAATGCCTCAGCCTCGTGGACATTGGGCAGACTCACTGCCATGAACTAGTTACTGTAAATGTTCTCTTCCATGCAGTTATCTCTCCAATGGGACCCAGCCTTTAATTCCTGCAGGATCTCCTCAGCATTAACAATGCCTGTACTCGACAGGCCCCCAAATATTTATCAATTGATAAACTAACTTATTTGTGTACACTCCACCCCATCAACCCTAGAAAGTAAAGACAAACAATTGCAATGATACTAAATATGAAAATATGGGGGTGCCTGGGTGGCTCAGTCGATTAATAGAACAACTCTTCGTTTCTGCTCAGGTCGTGATCTCAGGGTCGTAGGATCAAGCCTCATGTTGGGCTCTGTGCTCAGTGTGGAATCTACTGGAGATTCTCTCTCTCCCTCACCCTCTCATGCATATGCTCCTTCTCTCTCAAATCAATAAATAAATCCTCAAGAAAGAAAGAAAAAGAAAGAAAGCAAATAGCATGATCTTGAATTGAAAGACCATATATCACAAAGATGTTCAACTGCATTTTAAACATAAACCAAATAAAAATCTCAATGGAATGGTTAAAATACACTGAACAAACAACAACAACAACAACAACAAAACCCACCACAAAACCCCACATAGATTATTTGGCAAAAAAAAGAAAAAAAGTAAAACTATCCTTGAAAGATCTAAAAGAAAATATCACACAGGGGCAGGTTGGAAGATTGCCCGGTGGACCCTGGGGGCTCCTGGGTATATAAATGAAGCTGGGCACGGGGGCTGGAGAAAGATGGAAGGTTTCCAACCAACTACTCCCTTTACTGACTTGGCCTTGACTATAATCTTTGCTAGACTGAGAGCCCTTCTAGGGCAATTTGAACTGTCCTATTCATTTCTGAACCTCCAAGCACCTAAGGGAATTGGCAGGCCTTGATTACTCTCTTAGGATAGGAAAAACTAAACATTACGAAGCTATAGAATTTACTAGTTAAAAGAGCTATGGGGGAGAGGGGATAAGAAGTGGAGTTGAAAAAGACTAACTATACACATTATAAACTAACAACTTAGGAAATACGATTTTGGTAAAAAAAATTAATCTATAAAACAAAACTCTTTAAAAAGAATTTATAGGATTTAATAGTAAAGTGAATGACACAAAATATAAGGGAAGGATATCAAAAGATGGCATTATGGTAACTGGATGAAAATATGAAGGGGAAATAAATCCCTTTAAATCCATGTTTTATATTGGGACAGGCCACCAAAGATTCACCGGGATTGTCCATTTCTGCAAGTTTTTGAGACTGTCTTACCATGGGTCCACATTGGCTCAGGCCTATTCTTTCTTCTTACACAATTCACATATTGACCTTAAAACCCAAGGTAAAATCTTATCCCTCTAAGCTCCAACAAGCCACATCAAGCCCTCTGCTGAAATGAAACTGCCCTGTCATGCAAATACGATCCCAAATGCAGACACAACCAGCTGAGTCAGTCAGAACTTGAAAATTGTTGTATCCCAGTTTTTCAGTGGAGGGTGGCCTATGGTATAAAGAAGACAAAGATGTCACCTGCTCAAGTTCACAAAGTAAGTCAGAAATTGAATTTTCAATCTGTAATAATCTCATCTCTGGTGATATGGTATGACATAGCATGATGAGAACAATAGAGTACCACAGCAATCAATCATTATCAAAAGCATACTACTAGGTCACACTCTACTGAATTCCACGTACAGTGGGGCTGCCGTGTCTTTTTGGGTGATGGTACCTTAGGGAGACAAGGTAAAGACGTGAGAAGTGAAATCACACTTAAAGATAATAAGGACAGTTGGTCAGCAAGAAGGCAGGATTCACACTGGGCCTCTGATAACAGATGGATGTACTGAGACCAGAGGGGAGGGCGGCAGGCACAGGATAAAGGAAAACAAAAGGGAAGAAAGTGGTAAGGTGGGCTAGCGCCCTGCAGTAAGATCTAACATGGGAATTCCCTAGGGAAAGAGAGCCCACCTACAGGAGGCCCTGTCTAGTTCAAAATAAGGACTTACTCCAACATTCTATCTGGAATGTTGGGAACCCTCCCCCAGAGCTGTACTTACCAGTGTCCCTTTAGAATGAATGGATCAAGAGCTTTCTTTAACACTTCCTCCATGTGTCAGAGATGTTTAGGATTTAAGGGGAAGCCAGTCTGGACTTCACACACTTACCTCCGGTGAGGTTTACACAAATCTCTTGGTATTATCAGGACACAGAACACACCATGTTCATGAGGTCATCTTATATTAAGAGGATTGGCTCTTGTAATTTAGCCATTATTTTTAACTCATGATCAAAC
The DNA here is from genome assembly GCF_003254725.2 of Canis lupus dingo. Lineage (NCBI taxonomy): Eukaryota > Metazoa > Chordata > Mammalia > Carnivora > Canidae > Canis > Canis lupus. Next base: position 109,032,563 of record NC_064243.1, read on the forward strand.
AGGGCATCCACAAAGATGTGCTACCACCAGCACTAGCAAAGTCAACAGTGTGTGTATGCAATGCTCAGAATAGATCTTAATCTCCAGTCAAAGGCAACAATTTTTGACCACAGGAAATGTTCAAATATCCAACTATGCTTTGACTTCCAGAAGGTTTCCAGATACAATCTCCACAGCAAAATAAAGGAATCTTGGATGCTGAAAATCTCCCATCTTGGAGCCACACACCATGCAAATAATTCCTTGGAATTCACCACTCTACCATCCTCCCAAAGCAGACCAGGAAGGTTAAATTGAAATCGGTTTCCTTTTCACTGTTAGCAAATAATTTTGAAGAGGATACAATTATGTGAAACAGGGACTGGCCTAAAAACGATCAGAAAGCAGCAGCAGAGGGGATCCCTGGGTGGCTCAGCAGTTTGGCGCCTGCCTCTGGCCCAGGGCGTGATCCTGGAGTCTCGGGATCAAGTCCTGCATCGGGCTCCTGGCATGGAGCCTGCTTCTCCCTCCTCCTGTGTCTCTGCCTCTCTTTCTCTCTATTATAAATGAATAAATAAATAAATCTTTAAAAAAAAAAAAGGAAAGAAAGCAGCAGCAGAGAGTACAGATTAAGATGCAGTGAGAAGATGGAGTGAGTAGGAGAAATCACGAGTGCAAGGCAGGCCTGGCATAACAGACAACCTTTCTCAGCAGTCAGCAAACCTTTCTGGTGTCTGTCTATAGACTTAGTGTGCGGCGGATTTTCCCTAAACACAGTGGTATGAGCTATCAAACCAGAAACTCCATTTGAACATCAGCAGCCGCTCAGACACATGCTATTCTTCAAGGGCCTCAGGGTGAGAAACATGATCACACATTCACAGCACTTCTGGGTGCCAAGAGCATCACTAGTCCAGTCTTGGCAAGACAGGCAAGGGCTCTGGCTTTTAACACAAGGCTCTCAAGAAGCCTCAGCTGCATATAGTGGGAGAGAGAGGAGAACCTTTCAACTCTTAGGGTTTTATCTAATATGAAAGAGTTGGACTAGATGCTTTAAACAGCCTTTTACTGAAGTAGAATACACATTTCTAAGGTTTTTTTAAAAAGAGATTTTATTTTTGGGCAGCCCGGGTGTCTCAGTGGTTTAGCGCCGCCTTCAGCCCAGGGTGTGATCCTGGAGACCCAGGATCGAGTCCTGTGTCGGGCTCCCTGCATGGAGCCTGCTTCTCCCTCTGCCTGTATCTCTGCCTCTCTCTTTGTGTCTCTCATGAATAAATAAAATCCTTAAAAAATAAATAAATAAAACCACGGTGTTGCCTTTATATGATGCAGACGGGGGTGACATACTGGACAGCATTCTGGCAATGTCCATCAAAATACAAAGTGTACACACATCAGTCTATTCTGAGGTATTTATTCTACAGACACATTTGCACACCTGTGTGCATATGTGTATATACACACCTGTAGACAGCCACCACTGTTTAGAACACAAGGCTGGAAACCATGTTTTTCAACAGGAGACTGAGTAAATAAATTACGTATTGTCCAGACCAAGAAACACCATTCAGTGAACAAGAGGAGGAAGGCAAGGGGGAAGAGGAAATGGAGGAGGAGAAGGAGGAAGGACATTTTCCCTACCATTATGGGAAATGTCCACAATGTATTTTTAGGTGAGGAAAAAAAACAAGGCATAGAACGTGATATTTGGTGTTGTTCCCTTTGTGGCAAAACAAGTAGCATATGCAATATATTATGTGTATGTATATGCAGAGAAAATAAATCTCTACAAAGGAACAATTCAAACTCCTAACAACAGATAACACTGAGGAATGAGAAAGTGACTTTACAGTTTTTTTTTTTTTTAAAAGATTGAGAGAGCACGAGCAGGGGGGAGGGCAGAGGGAGAAACAGACTCCCCACTGAGCAGAAATTATACATAAATACCGAAAGTCCTATTTTCCACTACTATCCCTATCAAAACTCTGCCAGTGGCACCTGGAAAGACACCCTCGAAATCTTTGCTATTTTCAGACATTTTTCTTTTCCTTTTTTAGTGATCTCTACACCCAACCCGAAGTTTGAACTCACGACCCTGAGATCAAGAGTCACATATTCCAGGGGGCAGCCCGGGTGGCTCAGCGGTTTAGCACTGCCTTCAGCCCAGGGCCTGATCCTGGAGACCCAGGATCGAGTTCCACATCAGGCTCCCTGCATGGAGCCTGCTTCTCCCTCTGCCTGTGTCTCTGCCTCTCTCTCTCATAAATAAATAAAAATCTTAAAAAAAAAAAAAAAAGAAAAAAGGTCACATGTTCCTCCAACTGAGCCAGCCAGGCACCTTCACATTTTCCCATCATGTCATAAACACATACATAAAGGTTTCTTCTACCTTATGCGTGGGATCATACTACACACTTCTTTTATTATTATTTTTTAAAGATTTTATTTATTTATTCATGAGAGACACAGAGAGAGAAAGGCAGAGACACAGGCAGAGGGAGAAGCAGGCTCCACGCAGGGAGCCCGACGTGAGACTCGATCCCGGGACTCCAGAACCATACCCCGGGCCGAATGCGGCACTAAACTGCTGAGCCACCGGGGATACCCCTACATACTTTATTTTATAACCTGCTTTTCTCACTTTACAACAAACTGTGGACATAATTCCATACTGTACATACATATAAGTTGTATCTTTTTTTTTAAGTCTCATCTTTTTTTTTTTTTTTTTTTTTTTAAGTCTCATCTTTTCAACATCTACTCAGACTCCAGTAGATGGAAGCACCATTCTCCGCTGTTAACAGATATTCTTGTACATAACTCTGTGGACAGTGGCAAACATTTCCATAGGACAAATTCCCAGAAGGGCCAATGGCTAGGACCAAGAACATAAGAATTTAAAATTGTTAACAGTTACTATCAAATTATCTTTTTAAATAGACATATCTATTTATATACCTACCAACAGTACATGAATACACAATTTCTAGACACGCATACACCTGTGATTATTTTTAATAAGGAATACCCATTTTACGACAAAAACAACACAAGCTTTAAAAAGAATATAAAAATCTAGCAAAAAATCCACTTAAAAAAAAAAGATTTATTTATTCATGAGAGACACAGAGAGAGGCAAAGACATAGGCAGAGGGAGAGGGGGAAACAGGCTCCTTGCAGGGAACCCGATGTGGAACTCGATCCCAGGGCCCCAGGCTCACGACCTGAGCCAAAGGCAGATGCCTGAGCTACCCAGGGGCCACAAAGTTTAACCTATTTTAAAAGCTGGTCTCCTGGGCAGCCCCTGTGGCTCAGCGGTTTAGCTCTGCCTGCAGCCCAGGGTGTGATCCTGGAGACCTGGGATCGAGTCTCACATCAGGCTCCCTGCATGGAGCCTACTTCTCCCTCTACCTGTGTCTCTGCTTCTCTCTCTCCTCTCTGTGTATTCTCATGAATAAATAAATAAAATCTTAAAAAAAAAAAAGCTGGTCTCCTAACTGTTGAATTTATTTAGAAGACCAAAGAAAGCACCTGATTTATTACTGTGCATATATCCTCCACTCACAAAGCATGCTGGTTCTGAACATTTTGATCAGAAACAAGCTACCAGGAGGTCTGGTTGTCAAGGTCCATGCTACAACTGGGCAAAGAAATATAACTTGTATTGCCATATATCATGTTTCCCTGCCATATCAAGATCTCCATTTTAAAATTATTCAGTAGTAGGTTCTGGTTCCCTGCTTCCAGGAAAGGCCAAATCTTGTTAGGGCTAGCATTTCAAAGCACAGACAAACAACTGCTACACTAGTTATCAGAAGGTGGGCAAATTTTTAAGTCAGCAAGCCCCTTGTCTAGAGAGCTAGTCTAATAAACCTCTCATTTTAAAGTTGGGGACACTCAAGCCTTAAGATACAAATAAATAAGATTAAAAGCTTGAGCTCTGGAATTAGATCATTAGATCAAGATTGAGATGAATCTGCTACTTATTAGTTAACCCACTTCTGGGCAAATGATTTAATTTTCCTCAATACCAGCTCATCATTACAATATGAAAATAGTAGTTTCTACCTCATAGGACTGTAGGAGGATTAAGTAAGATCATGCAGAAAAGAGCAAAGAGATTAGCTCAGAATATTTTCACTCTGCATGATCACCCAGGAAGTTCTATGCAGAACTGGGAAGACATTACACTCTATTGCTGTGCTAAAAGAAAAATGTACAAATCCAAACACTAGAAATTCTAAACGGAACATCTGCCAACTCTACTGATACAACTGACAGGTGTCAAAACAAAAAACAAAAAACAAAAAACAAAAAACAAAAAAAACCTAACAGGTGTCTGTGATCATCACTAGTGCTTCTCCCAAGATCCCACTCTCCTGGGAACAAGAATAGTGAACTCCTTTGTCCCTCTGTAGTGAGCAAAGCCATGTGACCAGTTCTGATCAATGCCCTAAGAGTAGGTGAGTAGAAGTGAAGCACTAATGGCTGGAATGAGATCCTCCACAAGTTTCTTTTCTTCTTGTACCCAGCAAGAGTGTGGCTGCTCTATCATCTGGGTCCCTGAGTGAACAAAATGCAGAGCAGAGCCTCCAGGACAAATATGGGCAAGAAAAAAAGCCTGCTCCTTTAAGCCACTGAAATTTTAACCTGGCCTGACCCAACTGATACTTAGTGGACAACTGCAAAAGAAAAATTAGCTACAGAAATGGTAATAATTAAGGCTGTGGTAAAAAAGAAAATCTATTCTTTCAAAAGGAACTTTGTTCTCTTTATGTAAAGAATGAATCTACGGGGGTGTCTGGCTGGCTAAGTTGGTGGAGTGTGGGACCCTTGACCTTGGGGTCATGGGTTTGAGGCCCACAGTAGGGACAATTTACTTTAAAATAAGCAAACAAGGGGAGCCTGGGTGGCTCAGTTGGTTGAGTGTCTGACTCTTGATTTTGGGTCAGGTTGTGATCTCAGGGTCCTGAGATTGAGCCCAGCCTCAGGCTCCACGTTCAGTGGGGGGGAATATGCTTCTCTCTCTCTCTCTCTTCCTCTCTCCTTCTCTTGCTCCTGCTCTCGCTCAGTCTCTCTCTCTAAAACAACCAAATACGTCTTTAAAACAAACAAACAAACAAACAAAAAAGGGGGCATTAAAAAAAGAAAAGAGGGGTGGCTAGATGGCTCAGGCAATTAAGCATCTGCCTTCAGCTCAGGTCATGACGCCAGCCAGGATCCTGGGATTGAGCCCCTGCTTCTTCCTCTGCCCCTCTCTCTGCTCCTCTTCTCACATACATACATACATACATACATAAAATCTTAGAAAAGCTATGAATTTCTCCATACTACAAGACCTGAGGAAGCCACAGGGGCCTGCAGGTCTGTTACCTACAAGCTCACAAAGTACTTCCTCTTTTGGTGATGAGAATGGTCTGCATTTACTCCTGCAGAACGAATCACCTGGTAGTAGAGGAGATCCATGTTCCTCAAGTTTCTCAGCAGAGTGATATATACAGAAGAAATGAGTGCTTGAGGACAAAGATCCAACTGAAATGCTAATAAAATCAGAGGAAGACAGAAATAGCCAGGCTAATGGAGAGAAGTCAGGAAAGGGTCTAAACATAACCCTCTCAGTAAACCCCGAAGCCACTCCCTCAACAAGATCAGGTTACTTTTCAATACACAAAAGCAGCAATTTCCCAACCAGTGGTACTGAGGAAGTTCTCATCAGTAGGCAAAAATAAAGACCATTAAAAAATGAGTTTTTCAGGGCAGCCCAGGTGGCTCAGCGGTTTAGCGTCACCTTGGGCCCAGGGCCTGATCCTGAGGACCCGGGATCGAGTCCTGCGTCAGGCTCCCTGCATGGAGCCTGCTTCTCCCTATGCCTGTGTCTCTGCCTCTCCCTCTCTCTGTGTGTCTCTCATGAATAAATAAATAAGTATCTTTAAAAAAAATGAGTTTTTCAGAATGCTAAACTGATTTCAGGGACGCCTAGATGGCTCACTGGTTGAGCGTCTGTCTGCCTTTGGCTCGAGTGGTGATCTCGGGGTTCTGGGATGGAGTCCTGTGGAGTCCCACATCAGGTTCCCTGTAAGGAGCCTGCTTCCTCTCTGTCTCTGCCTCTTGCTCTCTCTGTGTGTCACTCATGAATAAATAAATAAAATCTTTTTCAAAAGTTTACAAAAGTTTACTTCTATAACCCCATGCAGGCAGCACAATGTGGGACTCCATCCCGGGACTCCAGGATCATGCCCTGGGCCAAAGGCAGATGCTCAACTGCTGAGCCACCTAGGCGTCCCCCCTAAAAAGTTTAAAACTGTTTTCAGTTAGAAGACTGTACTTCATCTTAAGATGGCAGAAAAAGACGACTTTACCCCTTTCTTCACCAGAGAATCACACAAAGCAACCAGGAGAAGAGTAACAGAAACATCACATCTTTGACAAAACTAGAGACATGTGTGACCCCAAACCCCAATACAGGAGTAAGAACTGCCAAATGTTGTAAAGGTTAGATGAGGGTGTGGGAAAGTGATGAAAGAGAAAGCCTGTTGTTACAGATGTTGGACAAAGCGTGCAAGCCTATTTCTGAAAAGTAATCGCTTCATTCTAAGGGGGCAAAACCAGCAATCCATTGTTTCAACGAGTGGGAACTGGCTCAGGGATGGGGTGACTGAGGCAGATCCATCTGGCATGAAGACTCACGTAACACAAGTCAAACCTACAGGAAGCAGTCTATTAGGGAGGCAGGGCAACAGAGAGATGCCTGGGGCATCTGCCTGGGGCATCACAACCACTGATTCCAGATGTGGAGGGCATCGAGGGGGAGGAAGGCTAGTAGCAGAGTTCACATACAGAATATTTAAGGAAAACTCCAGCTAAGCCAGCCCTTCTCTCCAAAGATTTTTTTTTTTTTAACAAATTTCTACATAAGAAAGGAATCACCTCATTCAAAGATGAATGACAATCAAAAAAGGATCCAGCACATTGATGATACATGAACGGTACATTTAAAAATGGTCAAGACAGGGATCCCTGGGTGGTGCAGCGGTTTGGCGCCTGCCTTTGGCCCAGGGCACGATCCTGGAGACCTGGGATCAAATCCCACATCGGGCTCCCGGTGCATGGAGCCTGCTTCTCCCTCTGCCTGTGTCTCTGCGCCTCTCTCTCGCTCTCTGTGACTATCATAAATAAATAAAAATTAAAAAAAAAATGGTCAAGACAGAAAATTTTATGTGTATTTTACCACAATTAAAAAAAAATAAAAAAGTACCCAAGATCTCCAGAAAGACTACCAGCAGAAAGAAGTTACTAGAAAAACTGCAAAGTGGGCAGCCTGGGTGGCTCAGCGGTTTAAGCAATGCCTTCACCCCGGGGCCTAATCCTGGAGTCCCAGGATCGAGTCCCACATCAGGCTCCCTGCATGGAGCCTGCTTCTCCCTCTGCCTGTGTCTCTGCCTCTCTCTCTCTCTGTCTCTCATGAATAAATAAATAAATCTTAAAAAAAAAGAAAGAAAAAAAAAAAAAGAAAAACTGCAAAGAATATAGATCACAAAATGTTGCCATATAGTAAATAAAAATATATTCCAATGAATTGTAAAGAAATGAAAAATGCAATCCCCTCTGTGAAAGTGTATAAACCAAAGCTACAAGTACTTAGAAAAGATATGACGCAACAAAAGTAGATAGAATATTTATAGGCAGAACTCAAAGAAGTAGAAGAGAAATATAAATATTTTTCCATGATAGAAATAAAAAACACAAGGAAAAGACATTGCTGAAAACCCAGTAAGGGACATACATACAGAAGTTAAGATGACTCAAACCCACAGATTAAAAGGGCTCACCAAGTTCCAGGAAAAAGTGATTTAGTTCAATTAGTAAGGTACGTCCTAATAAATTTAATGAACTTTAAAAAAAAAAGGTGTTCAGGTAAAAAAGAGGCTTCCCTCAGATTTCCCCAATGCGTGGTTCACACTAGAAGACAGCAGCACTGTGCCTATGAAGTCATCAACAAAAGAAAGAATAACTCAATTATTTCAGATCCAATAAAACTGTCATTTGAAATATAAAGACAAGAAATGTTTCTGACGATTCGAAAGGAAACAAAAATCTCCACAGAGTAACTGCATTTATGAAAACGGATGCAAAAACTTTTAGCAAATAGCATTCAGCAGCACATTAAAAATAATATGCCATGAATGACCAAATGATCTGCTTTTCCTCGTAACACCTCCAACACCAAACGTGTGTGGGTTTTTTCTCACAGGGACCAATTCTCTGGACACCAGCTGGTGTACAGTTCACTTCAATTCTGACACTAACTACTTAGTCAGTAGAGACTCCACTGGTTAAGGGGTCAGTCCCACAAGCCCGGCCTTTGTTTCAGGGGCCATCCACAGGTCTTGGGGCCCTCCTGTACTTATGACCGACAGCTCTAAATAAACCACAGCCCCTTCTGTAGTTTGATAATTTGCGCGAACAACTCTGAGAACTCAGGAACACCTTTTACTACTACTGGTTTATTATAAAGCCTACAACTCAGGAACTGCTGAAAGGAAGAGAAGCCAAGGTATATGGGAAGACGGATGGAGCTTCCTTACCTCTCTGAGGGCACCACCCTCCCAATATCTTAACCAGGAAGCTCTATGAATCCCAGCATTTAGAGATTTTTTTTCAGATGCTTCATTACATTGGTAATTCTGATTAAATCACCCACCCACTGGTGAGTGGACTCATTCTCCAGTTACTTGTTCCTCGCCAGAGGGTGAGGATAGGGTTTTCCAGGTGACCAGCCTCCTTCTTCAAGCTATCTAGGGACCCCAGTGACTGGTCATCTCATTAACATACAAAAGACATTAATCACTCCCAAGTTCCAAAGGTTTTTGGATCTAAGTGACAGGAATCTGGGGACAGAGAACAAACATCTATTTCCCATTATATCACAAGTATGATTCTAGGACTGCTGGGGTGGGTCAAAAGCAGAAATTAATTTAATATATTCCTTTAAAAATTTATTTATTTATTCACAAGAGACACAGAAGCACAGACACAGAGGGAGAGGCAGGCTCCTAGCGGGGAGCCCAATGTGGGACTCGATCCTGGGACTCTGGGATCATGCCCTGAGCCGAAGGCAGACACCCAACCACTGAATCACCCAGGCGTCCCTAATATATTCCTAAATAGATCAAAGGAGAAAAATGGTAATGACTGCCATTTCTTAAGAGCTCAAAGGGCATTTAATATAATCTAACTCCACTCTTGATAAAAATAAAACCAAAGAATTAATAAAAAAGGATGGATGGGGGCACCTGGGTGGCTCTGTTGGTTGGGCATCTGCCTTTGGCTCTGTTCATGATCTCAAGGTCCTGGGCTCGGGCCTAGCTTTGGGCTCTCTGCTCAGCAGGTAGTCTGCTTCTCCTCCTCATTCTCCCTCTGTTCTCTCAAATAATAAATAAACAAACAAACAAATAAATAATCTTTTTAAAAAGGGTGGACGAGGGATCCCTGGGTGGCGCAGCGGTTTGGTACCTGCCTTTGGCCCAGGGCGCGATCCTGGAGACCCGGGATCGAATCCCACGTCGGGCTCCTGGTGCATGGAGCCTGCTTCTCCCTCTGCCTATGTCTGCCTCTCTCTCTCTCTCTCTCTCTCTCTCTTTCTATCATAAATAAATAAAAATTAAAAAAAAAAAAGAAAAAAAAAGGGTGGACGAATAAATCCCTCAAAATGAGAAAAAAAAATATTTATTTATTGTAGGGGCTGCTTTAAGATAACCAACCTAAACAAATGGAAACCCAAGTAAGGCAAAAGGGCCCAGAGTGAGCCCCAAAGCCCCAGCTGAATATAAACAGGCCCATTAGGCGAAATATCCATAAGCCCCAGCTGACCAATGGGCTACTTAAACCTGGACACAGGTACCAACAAAGGAAAATTCTACATGTCCATATGTTCCCATACTTCCTCATCTCCCCCCTTTCACTACAACACTGCCCGCACCCCCGCCCTGTGGCAGACAGTCTCTTTTGTGGTGTATTCAATAAACTTCTATCTCCTTTGCTCTGTTGAAGAGAATTCTTTCAACTACTTGCACCACTGCCTGGTCGAGTCACCCCACATTTGGTGGCCCCCATTTGATCACAAGCTCTCACATTTATCTCATCCCAAAAATCAACAAGGAACAATGTAAGAATATCCACTATTACTAGTATTATTTAATATTGTCCTGAGGTACTTTTGGTCATTATAATTAGTCCAGTGGGAGGAAAAATAAGAGGAATAGAGGGAAAAGGAGGCAGAGGATAATTATTTACAGATGTTATAAATTATTTTCCTAAAAAACCCAAGAAGTTCTTTATCTTGATTGTAATTATCGTTAAATAACTATATACACTTGTCAAAACTCACTATGAGTCATACTCAAAATAAAGTGAGTTTTTTTTTTTTTTTTTTAAAGATTTTATTTATTTATTCATGAGAGACACACAGAGAGAGGCAGAGACACAAGCAGAGGGACAGGCAGGCTCCATGCAGGGAGCCCGATGCGGGATTTGATCCTGGGGTCCCAGGATCATGCCCTGAGCCAAAGGCAAATGCCCAAATGCTGAGCCACCCAGGCATCCCAAAATAGGTGAGTTTTATTGTATGTAAATTATATTTCAATAAAACAGGATCAATCATTTGAAATATTATTACAAGCAATAAAAAGCTCAGCAGAGAGTTTGGGTACAAAGTTAATATGCAAGATTCAAAACCTTCATCTATTAAAATACCCACTTATTAAGTTCCTTTTTAAAAATTTCTATTTATTTATGATAGTCAGAGAGAAAGAGGCAGAGACACAGGCAGAGGGAGAAGCAGGCTCCATGCACCGGGAGCCCGACGTGGGATTGGATCCCGGGTCTCCAGGATCGCGCCCTGGGCCAAAGGCAGGCGCCAAACCGCTGCGCCACCCAGGGATCCCTTAAGTTCCTTTTTTTTTTTTTTTTTTTTAATTTTTTTTTTTTTAATTTATTTATGATAGTCACAGAGAGAGAGAGAGAGAGGCAGAGACATAGGCAGAGGGAGAAGCAGGCTCCATGCACCGGGAGCCCGATGTGGGATTCGATCCCGGGTCTCCAGGATCGCGCCCTGGGCCAAAGGCAGGCGCCAAACTGCTGCGCCACCCAGGGATCCCCCTTTAAGTTCCTTTTTAAACATGCATCAAAAAAGAAATGTGCAAGAACTATATGAAGAAAACTTAAAACTGAGAACACGAAAGACAACAGAACATAAAGTTATCAACAGTTAATGTACAGGGGCAACTGGGTGGCTCAGGTGGTTAAGGGTCTGCCCTCAGCTCAGGTCATGATTCCATGGTCCTGGGATGGAGCTGTGCATTGTTGCTCTCTGCTCACCTGCCTCTCCCTCTTGCTGCTTCTCCCCCTGCTTGTGCTGTCAAATAAATAAACAAAATCTTAAAAAAAACAAAACAAAACCAGTTAATGTATGATCTAATAAAATCCCAGTAGGATTACAAAAGGTTTATTTTTAAAACTAAATAAACAGGTTCTAAAGTTCATATGGAAAAATAAACAAAAGCAATAAAAGCCAAGAAAATCCCAAAGTGGCTTCCTATAAAACTACAGTAAATAAAATAATGTATTTCTGGCACATGGACTGGATAAGAACTAGCTAGTTAGATCAGTGAGATGAGCAGGTTCAGAAAGACACCCCCAATAAATTAAGAATTTGGTATATACTACAAGTATATTGAAAACTACAAGTGGTTTTCAAATCAGTGGCAGGAAGAAAGATGATGCATGATGTAATCAACAATGCTGTCACAAATGAAATAACGTTGCATCTTCCACGAAATAAATTTTAGGTAAAAATAATACCATAAAATATAGGAAAAAATGATGGCAGACTTTCAAAAATAATCCTTTGTGGAGTAACCCTTCCTAAATATATCAAAAGCCCAGAACCCAAAAGAAACAAGAGAAAATTCAGCTGTAAAACAAACATAGGAATAGATTCTGTAGGGAAGAAATATAAAGCTCAGCAAGGAACAGGGGCCACCTGTAACTTACATAAAGAAAGGGAATGTGCTAGTTTAGGGGGCCTGAGTTAGAAGACTAAGACAGAGACTTGTTTTTTCATTGCATACTGTCCTGCATTTCATACCAAACATATGATAAAAAAAATTAAAAGTGTACTTGCACGTATTCTAAAATCATCTTTTCTACTACTTTGGGGTTGATATTCTCACTTTTACAAAATAATTGTCGAATAGAGTGGGGTTTTTTCTCCCCCAAAGATTTTTATTTATTTATTCATGAGAGACACACAAAGAGAGAGAGGCAGAGACACAGGCAGAGGGAGAAGCAGGCTCCATCCAGGGCCTGATGTGGGACTCCATCCCAGGACTCCAGGATCACGCCCTGGGCAGAAGGCAGGCGCTAAACCACTGAGCCACCCAGGGATCCCACAGAGTGGGTTTTTGAAAAGTTTTTATTCATTTAAAAGATTTTATTTATTTCACAGAGAAAGAGAGAGTGTGTGTGCACACACAAGCAGGGGGAGCAGCAGAAAGAGAGGGAGAAGCAGGCTCTCCACTGAGCAGGGAGCCTGATACAAGGCTCAATCCCAGGACCTGATCATGACCTGAGCCAAAGGCAGACGCCCCACCACCTAATCCACCCAGGTACCCCTGAGTTTTTGTTTAAATTCTAGTTAGCTAACATACAGAATAATATTAGTTTCAGGTGATTTGTTTAATAAATAATTTACAAAATTTAATATCTTTGTCTGGCAGAATGGAGTATGCTTGGCAACCCTATATTACCCCCAAAATGCTGAGGGTGACTGTACTAGCTCACTAAATCAAAAAGTCTGGGAGCCACTGTAGTACAGGTAATGATTACATTGCCAACCTCTTAATAGGCAAGATATGCAAGAAATAAGACCAAAGCTGTGGTAAATCCAGCTTCTTACTTGGGAAAGCATGGCTGTCAATCACCTCTTATCTTCATGGCATCATTACAGGGTTTACCTCACAGGGCTGTTGTAACGATTAGATGAGCTATAGCACATAGCACATACCTGTTCAAGAACAGATGAAGGCCTTACTCCTTCTAAAATTAGAGGAGACCAACAGACCTCAAGACAAGAATAGCTACAAAGTTTTATAATTTATAAACATGTCCACAAGTCTCTATCTTTTTTTTTAAAGTAGCCCACACATACAGGGTTGGAACTCATGGCCCTGAGATCAACAGTCACATGTTCTACCTACTGAGCCAACCAGGTGCCCCTCCATATGTCTCTTTTGATCTTCAATATCACCCATCATGTAGCTTAGGTAAGGCAGACACTAGCTCTATTCTGCATTGAAGAATTAAGAGAGATGAAATGACTCTAGATCTCTCTTTTGCGTTTTCACAGTCTTTTGTACACAGACATATTCACCCATTCTCACTTCTTAACTCCTAAGGGCAGGGACTATGTCCTGTTTACTGACTTCTGGAGTCCCGAAGATGCTCACTCATTGTCTTTTGAGTGAATGATAGATCAGAAGTGAAAGTGAGATGTTCTGATACCTGCATCTATTACCTTGCCACACAAATTTGAAGAAATGGAGAAAATCTATTTGGATGAACAAATCATCTAAGCCATACATTTAATAGTTTAAATCAGACTTAAAAAAAAAAAAGATGAGGGACAGTACCATCTGAACAACAGTATTAAAAGGTCTGCTTTTAAGAACTAAAAATCTTTTGTAATTAGTGTGTTGAGAGTGATCCACAAGTACTATATTTGTCAAATGCGTAGAAATAGCTGGTCAAATCTAGAAGGCTATGTGAATATATTAAAATACTGTTTTTATCATCAACCCCATTTAAAAGACTAGGAAGCTGAGGCTTAGACAGGGTTGTTACTTGCTGCAAGTCACAGAGCTGATGAGGTGGCAGAACCAGGCCTGGCACTAAGCAGAATGGTTTCAGTGGGTTGTTCTTGACTGCTCTGCTGTTTATTCTCTTTCTTGTTAAATGATGGTTATAACTGGGTGGCAGCATTAAGGCTCATTTTTACTTTGTTCTTCAGATTGTTCAAGAACAAAAGTCTGACAGCAATACAGCAATTTCCATTTTGTAAAAAAGATAACCATTTTTTCAGATGGTTTAAGAGGTTCTCCCCTGTAATCTTGCTTGTATAATTTAAATGATACATATGTCCTTCCCTTCCAAGATCATGCAGAAGATAAAGCTTCCTTACCTAAAATACAGGAAATGTGAAATAGAGATGTTCAGATTAGGAGGATATTGTTGACCTTAAATAAATGTTGCTAAGAAGGCTGCTGAAAGGCTAGCTGTGTGTGGGCAAGGGCTCTCCTCTGGGGCTCTATCTACCCTCCCGGCAAGGATGCAATGAAGTCACACTCACAAAGCTCAGGACTGGGCCTCTGAGATATTAATTATCCTCATCATTATTGTTGTTAAAAACTGCTACTACCACATTCTTGCCATCAGATGATGTGCTTCTCAGACCATTACTATGTTTCCCAAACTAGGCTGACTTTTCTTATTTTTTTTAAAGGCTTTATTTGAGAAAGAGAGCAGCAGTCCAATGCGGGGCTGGATCCTAGGACACTGGGATCATGACCTGATTGACGTTTCATTAATACCTTACTTAGGGCAGCCCTGGTGGCGCAGCAGTTTAGCGCTGCCTGCAGCCCAGGGCGTGATCCTGGAGACCCGGGATCGAATCCCTCATCGGGCTCCCTGCATGGAGTCTGCTTCTCCCTCTGCCTGTGTCTCTGCCTCTCTCTCTCTCTGAATAAATAAATAAATCTTAAAAAAAAAAAAAAAAAAAAAAAAACCTTACTTAATGTGGGCAGCTCTGGTGGCTCGGCGGTTTAGCGCCGCATTCAGCCCAGGGAGTGATCCTGGAGACCTGGGATCAAGTCCCACATCAGGCTCCCTGTGTGGAGCCTGCTTCTCCCTCTGCCTGTGTCTCTACCTCTCTCTGTGTCCCCCTCATGGATAAATAAAATCCTAAAAAACAAACAAATAAACAAAAAAACACAAAAAAACCCAAACCTTACTTAATGTGCCGTCTATGACCCTCCCCTAAAGCTGGTATTGGATGGAGAAGGGCAGCTGAGAATCAAGGGCTTCTTAGAATCAAGGGCTTTTATATTTAGTTCACTTCGGGCCAGGTATTTTCACCTTATTTTTTCCTCATCCTAGTCTTAAGGATATTAAAAACAACAACAACAAATACATAACCTACATTTTCAAGACTCAGAAGAATTTTGCATTTACCCAGATTTGGGGTCCTTTACACATTCTTTGGCTAGGAAATGAAATCCTCCATCCTAGACCAAGTTTCTACATAAACACTCTCTTGCTGCTATGGCCCAAATGCTGACTCCTGACAACCACAACAGAAGAAAGAGTTTTCTGTTGTGGCTTTTGAAACACAAAAAAGAACCAGATCACAAAACAGAAACACTGGTTGTAGTTGCAGTTATCAGAAGCTCGGGACTACGTACTAGAAAGGTCTTATTTCAACCAAATTGCAGCTTATGTGAAAAGATAAATTGTGTGAGTTTGTTTTTCTTCAAACTGCTGGGAGGCCACCAAATTCAAATAGCCAAAGGATTCCAGCCAGGAGTGAAAGAAGGCAAACAGGGGTGAAATCATAGGGCCTTTACACCATCTCTGTTTGAAAAAGTGGGATTCAATTGCCTGATACCCAAGTCAGCTTACATTTCAAACAAATAAACCACCTGAGAGCCAGGCCCTACACAAAAGAGCAAGCTTATCTTTTCAGACCAGGATTCTCAAGTGGCATTCTTCCATGTCTCCTTCTACCAGTCTTAGGCCTTCTGACTTTCTGTTGCCTCAATTCCCATTCTTACTGACCCAATTGCTTTCTTCTGGCCATGTGAACACAAAGATCCCTGACTGAGGTCATGGGGAGCCAGGCCCCACGGGATGCATAAATCAAGAAAGAACTGGCCCCCACCTCAAGGATCTTAAGAGTTCTGATGCCTCTATCAAACACCTAGCCATCGGTATGCATCTGCTCAGGCTGCCATGACAAAATACCATACAAAAAGTAGAGGGCTTAAACATCAGAAATAGGTTTTCTCACAGTTCTGAAGGCTGGGAAGTCCAAGATGATCAAGGTACTGGCCAATTCAGTTTCTGGGGAGAGCTCTTTTGTGTCTCTTCTTAGGACATGAATCGATTTGGATCAAGGGCCCCACCTTTATGGCCTTATTAACCCTAATACGAGGTAAAATGTGCTGTAAGAGAGGCATATCTAGAGTATGAAGGCTTTAGAAAGAGTGGGGATTTGCCAGGTGCAGGGGGTGGGGGGATGTGTGAAACTGGAAATTGTGAAGAGGAGGTAGGCAAGGCAAGCCAGGTTTGGTGGCTGACCCACCTGCTTACCGTTTCTTGCATTCTCCCAGTTCTGGGCTCTAACCCAGGCTTCCTCCGGCACCCCCTGCTCTGTTATACCCCTCTATGCTTCAGGTCTTAACTAAGGGTCTAGGTCAACCCATGCCAGCAATATGGGGGGACTGGTAACACATCCAAAGAAAGGAAGGGCAGAATGGAGGAAGATTCGCAGAAATGCAAGGAGATCAAGAGCATTCAAGTCCCTAAGGGTCAGGACTATTCTCTATACAGTGGCCAGAGTTATTTTATTGAGCAAAGGCCAAATACAGTCCCTCCACTTAAAACCCTCCAGTGACTCCTTACCTCAACTCAGTAAAAGCCAAGGCCCTTACCAGAAATGTTCCACTCTTAGGAATTTCACATTGGCTCTTCTGTCTGGAAGGTTCTTCCCTAGGTAATGGAATGGTTCCCTCCCTCATTTCCATCAGGCTGTCATCAAAAGCGACTCTCCCCCCAGCTCCCTATATCTAAAATTTTAACACTTACTCCAGACATTTCACATCCCACTTTCCTGCTCCATTTTTATCCTCTTGAGCACTAATCACCAAGATTCTTTATATATATTTTATTTATTACAGTCTGCCTCCCCTGTTAGATTAAAATGTCTGCTGCATGAGAACAAGGATTTTTTTTTTTTAAAGATTTTATTTATTTATTCATAGAGATGCAGAGAGAGAGAGAGAGGCAGAGACACAGGGAAAGGGAGAAGCAGTCTCCATGCAGAGAGCCCGACGCGGGACTCCAGGATCATGCCCTGGGCTGCAGGCGGTGCTAAACCGCTGCGCCACCGGGGCTGCCCGAGAACAAGGATTTTTATCTGTTTAGTCCAATATTGCATCCTTAGCAACTTGAATAGCTCATGACACATAGTATATAAGAGCTGAATGAATGAAATAAGGATAGCATCCTCACAATTCTAGGTACCCCAGGTCCCTGGAACTCTGGAACCAGGCAGAGAAATAAATACACAGGAGTACTACCTACCTAAAGAATGAGATAAAATGGAGCTAAGGAGAGCTCTGTGGGAAAAAAAAGATTCCCAAGTCTTTATCACAGGTCAAGTAAGCATGGAGAAGATCTAAAACAACAGGCTGCCTGTGAAGTGTGAACATGTAAACTAGGATTCAAAACCAGCCCATGAAATAATCAGAGGACAAGTAAGACAAGAAGTCAGCACTGACAATTTCACCACAAAAGAACAAGGGCTCCCCTTTGCCGAGTGTTTACTATGTACCAGGCCAAGCAGCTAATGTCATGATTCCATTCAATTCTCACAATCCTAATAAGGTAGGTATTACCATTAGCTGCATTTTACGCAGAAGGCACAGAACTCAAAGGCTGAGGCAGTTGAGCCAAGAGAAGTAGCAGAGCTGAAATTTTAAAATGAGTGTGATGGGTTCCAAAGTCCATGCTTGAGCTGCTCTGCTCTCTGGCCCTCAGGATCTGAGAAGGGAGAGTGAGTCACTTGGGCTGTTCTCCCTGAAGGAGAAGAGAAGCCTGAACCAGACCTTGCTAGTGAAGGGCACAATGCCCAGTGGGCAGCAGGGGCTTGGAAAATGAGGACTCCTGCGAGGCTCGAGGTCCACCTAGAGTGGAAAGTGCACCTAGGTGCCCCTTGGACAGTATCTACAGTGGCATCAGAAGCAGCCGCAGCAAACGCTAATTATCCCTGATGACCCTGCCAAGTACTCTCATAAGATCTTTTCTTTTCTTTTCTTTTCTTTTCTTTTCTTTTCTTTCTTTCTTTCTCTCTCTCTCTCTCTTTCTTTCTTTCTTTCTTTCCTCCCTCTCATAAGATCTTGAACATACTGAACCATCTCAATGATTCAAGGTACTACCATCCCCATTTTACCGTCAAGGAAACGGAGTCATGTCCAGGTTAAACATTTGTTCACAAGGAGCAGAGTGAGATATGAATCCAGGCACTTTGCTCTGGGTTCATCCTGTACAGATTTATCCAGTAGCAAGACAAATAGGGAAAGAAGGCTACCAAAACCTCCATGACATGTATGTGGCATGTGCATGTGTGTGAGTGCGTGTGGTCCTCCCATGCATGTAGCAGAAATCCTCAGTCGGCTTCTCTGTGGCCTGTCCCACAGTTACTAACAGTTGTGCTCTGTACTCACCCATCTCCACCTCCTGCCTTAATCTGCCCTGATGTGTTTGTTGCCAGGCTGTCTCCCAAAGGCCTCTGATCTAATGGCAAGCATTTCTCCCTAAAGATGACTACCCTCAATTAGTGGTGAAATTTAAATCTGCCACGCAGAAAGCACTCTGCTCATTTACCCAGGCAAATGAGCTAAATCAGGAGGAAGGTCACAGCTCTAAGTATCTGTCAAAGACCATTTTTATAGAGGGCTTCCATTTGCACAGAGGAGATGAGGGCCACCTCTGACCTGCGAATGATGCAGACAAGCTGAATTACAGCCACAGCCCTCAAGCCATGGCTACAGGGCCTGGTGCTCACCCTCAAGACACCCCTGCTTCTGAAGCTTCACCCTTCCTCCCCTCACCAACTGAGCCTCCCCGGGGCTGAACCTTTCATTTTAGAATCTCACTGGCAGGTATTAATAAGAACACCTACTCATCTGTGCTGCAAAATAGCCAAAATTTAATCAGAGAGCAATGGCCTACAATGGACAAGTAAAAACCATTGGGTTATAAAGATCTGTGCTAACCACAATCTCAACACCACAGACAGAACCCCAGCAAAGAAAACAGTTATATCACAAGGTATTGGAAGAATTCAAGATTCTTTCAGCCAGGCACACTTTGTAAACAGGAATGATCCAGCTGCTAAAAGAATATGTGAGGCTGTTTTGTGTACCCACACACCCCCTTACCAGAACCACTCCTTACTCCTTAAAAGACACAAAACACAAAGCCATGAATATGTAGCAAAGAGAAACCCTTAATGCTTTAGCTCACAAGCTTCACATATTATCATCACTTCAGGGACTGATAGAGGTCTTTTAAATCATCATGTTCAACATGCTAAAATTAATTATTAAAAGCTGCTTCACTCTTGGGTATATACTTGAAGCACACGAGTACACACAAATGCACCCAAATTAATGTACAAGAATGTTCACAGCAGCACTATTTCCAATCGCCCCAAACTGGAAAGTACCCAAATGTCCATGCAGAGCAGAATGAATAAATAAATAGTGGATTATTCATGTGATGGAAGAGTATACAGCAATGAGAATGATCTCCAATCACATGGGTGAATTTATGAATTCAACCATGGGATGAATCTCACAGATATCACATTGAGAAAAGAAGCCAGGCACAAAACTGCACATGTGGTATGAGTTAACGCATAAAAACAAACAAAATTCTTCTTTTTTTTTTTTAAATAAAATTATTCTATAATGTTAGAAGCTAGAATAGTGATAATCCCTGGTGAAAAGTTTCTGGGGGAACTGCTCATCTTCATCTTTCCTAAACTGGTCACGCAGTTGTGTTCAGTTTGTGGTGGTTTACTGAGCTGTATTTTAATGATGGGAGTACTTTTCTTTAATGGATGCTATACTTCAAGGAGAAGTTTTATTTATTTATTTATTTATTTATTTATTTATTTATTTATTTATTAATAAAGATTTATTTATTTATTCATAGACACAGAGAGAGAGAGGCAGAGACACAGACAGAGGGAGAAGCAGACTCCATGCAGGGAGCCCGACGTGGGCCTCGATTCCGGGTCTCCAGGATCACACCCCAGGCTGCGCCAAACCACTGCGCCACTGGGGCTGCACCAATGAGAAGTTTTAAAAACTGCCAATAGATGCTGTCCAATCTCATTCATTACTGTTTTGGGGGAGATGTCTTGTTTGGATTTCTGCAACCATGGCAAGTCAGTGACAGAAGCCACCAAAACAATGGTTAACATCAACTGAATGATTACTGTGTACCAGGCAAAATGTAAGAACATATCAAACGGAGTGCACTTAATTCTCAAATACTCTTTCTGAAGGAACTACTGTTTTTATTCCCAAGTAGAAGGAATAGAAAAATAAGGCTTAGCCAATTTAAGCTGAAGTTTATGTTATAAACACAGAAGTTGCATTAGGCTCTCAAACTGCTTTCTTTTTTTGTGATACAAACCTTTTTACTGAGTCCATGCCAATTGTCTTCTAAAAGCTATCACATTAAAAAAAAAAGAAAGCTATCACATTCTGGATTTGTCTAATTACTTCTTCATGTAAGATTCAGGTTAAATATTTTCAGCAAAGAGATACAAAGTTTAGTTGAACTACCAGCCGGGAAGCCAGGTCTTGTCACTTTGTTAAGGTGGTAACCCTCAGATCTCTTCAGTATAAAGGTATATTTCCTCTTGGTGATTAATGTGTTGGGTTGTATTTTGAGACTGTAAATATCAAGTTCCTTTAGGACTGTTCCCTAGTGATTTTTTTTTCTTTTTAGTTTTTAAAAATTAACTACTGCCATATAATTTATATAGATATATATATAATTTATATGATAAACTCTATCCATTTAAAGTGTACAATTTGATAGTTTTGAATGTGTACATGAATAAAGTTATCACCAAAATCAAGATCTAGAATATTTCCGTCATCCCCAAGTTCTTCCCATGCCTCCTTGCAATCAGTTCTTGCCCCTCCTTGCACCCAGGCAACCACTAATCTGCTTGCTATTACTAAAGATTAGTTCGCATTTACAGAGCTTTATAAAAATGGAATCAGAATTGGTAGTCTTTTGTGTCTGGCTTGAATCACTGTCAACATATAATGCTTTTGAGATTCAACCATGCTGCTGTGTGTAGCTATAATTCTTCCTTTTGGCCCCTGAGTAGTATTCCAGTAGATGGATGGACCAGTTTGTTTATTCACCTTTTGATGGACACTGGGTGGTTTCCAGTTTGGCTCTCATGAACCAAGCTGCTAGAAAGAGCTGAATAGAAGTCTTTGTGTGAATATATTTTCCTTTCTCTTGGGCAAATACCTAAGAGCAGGATGGTAAATGTACATTTTAGCTTTTTTTTTTTTTTTTTTTTTTTTTTTTTAAGATTCATTTATTTATGATAGACACACAGAGAGAGAGAGAGAGGCAGAGACAGGCTCCATGCCAGGAGCCTGTCGTGGGACTCGATCCCGGGACTCCAGGATTGCGCCCTGGGCCAAAGGCAGGCGTTAAACCATTGAGCCACCCAGGGATCCCCTTCCCCAGTGATTTTAAAATCCAATAATGTTTCTTGCCTGAATCAATTATGCATTTATGTGATTATGTCTATCTCTCCCACCCTTGGACATCATGGGGGACACTTTTAGTTTAACCCAGGTCCTAGCTTCATTAATATAGTCAGTAAAGGGGCACCTGGGTGGCTTAGTGGTTGACTGTCGTGATCCCAGGGATCAAGTCCTACATTGGGCTCCCTGCAGGGAGCCTACTTCTCCCTCTGCCTATGTCTCTGTCCCTCTGTGTCTCTCATGAATAAATATTTTTTTAAAATTATATATATGTCAGTATATATCTGTTGAATGAATTATGTGTACACACACACACACACACACACACACACACACACGTCAATAAATATCTGTTGAATAAGGGGAGCCCCGGTAGCTCAGCAGTTTAATGCCGCCTTCGGCCCAGGGTGTGATCCTGGAGACCTGGGATCGAGTCCCACGTCGGGCTCACTGCATGGGGCCTGTTTCTCCCTCTGTGTGTCTCTGCCTCTCTCTGTATCTCTCATGAATAAATAAATAAAATCTTAAAATACGTATATATATAGATACATCTATATATATCTATATCTATAGATATATATCTGTTGAATAAATGAAACCTGCAGATTTCTCCCTAACTCCAACAAAAAAGTCAGTAAGCTAAAAATTTTTAGACCTACTAATAACTTATCAGGAAGTTTCTATCTTTCTATAACCACTTGGTGCCATATCCTGCATTCTCCCACTGAACCAGAGAGGTCAAGCTTGACCTGATCTCTGCTGCCCACGGAGAAGCAGTGCCCCCGAAAGCAAATAAAGAGGCCCCTCAGTGTAGGCACTGAAACCCCAAGGCTCTGCTGTGTGGCTCAATTCCAGGCCCTGTAGGAAAGGCAAATAAAGAGGCCCCTCAGTATAGGCACTGAAACCCCAAGGCTCTGCTCTATGGTTCAATTCCAGGCCTGTAGGAAAGGGGTTTGAAAATAAATATGTTGGGATCCCTGGGTGGCGCAGCGGTTTGGCGCCTGCCTTTGGCCCAGGGCGCGATCCGGGAGACCCTGGATCGAATCCCACGTCGGGCTCCCAGTGCATGGAGCCTGCTTCTCCCTCTGCCTGTGTCTCTGCCTCTCTCTGTGTGTGACTATCATAAATAAATAAAAAATTTAAAAAAAATAAATATGTTAATTAACTAGAATTTAAATAAAGATTTGAAAAAAAAAAAAAAAAGAATTTCAGCTGCAATACTGGGCCCAGGTAGGTGTTACCTTGAAAGGCTAAGCCCTGGTCTGGTCACCAGGTAAGAGTCCTTCCAAGAGAGTAGTGGATTGTCAATGTCTCTCCAGCCAAGCTAACCTTATACTTTATTGATACCATAGGGTCGTCCTATGGTTGATAAAAGACACTGACCCCTCCCAATGGCCAGCTTCCTGCCACATTTGGGTTCTTGGAGCAACAAAACAATCTCTGGTGAAATGAGGTCACAAATGCCAAGTACCCAGTGCAACACCTGGATCAAGCAGGCACTCAATAACGCGTCAGTATTAGAAAATGGGGAGAGTTAATGGGATAGCCGACCATCTTTGGCGTCATTATTTTAAACAGCTGCCAGGCTTCCTTGACTGCAGGGACTTTTTTGTTCCACTGAGACAAACTGAAATGAAGATGCACTAATGAAAGCATGGCCTACCAGTTATTTATATGGTATGGTCTGAATGTATTAGAATTCAAGATGTAGAACAGGGGCTTTCTGCCCACATGAAACTGCTTCTCCCTGGGACAATTTCTTTTCTCAGCCCACTGTGATACTTGCTAGAGTAGTAGTAAGCAAAGCAATTAAGAAAAGGACTATTAGATAGGAAATAATTTTTGCTACTGCCACCCTACCCCCTCCCACTGCCAAAACAAAAAGGTTAAAGATCACAGAAAGAAGGGGCAAGGAGGTCTAGTATCACACATTATTCAGAAAAATCATTCCTAAAGAATGATATTTTTAGTTCAGTGGCTGATAAGTGAGACCCCGGCCTGGTGAATACATCCAGCAGCGCCCAGATGAGCGCCTAGATGAGATGACCAAGTGAGGATATGGAACAGTTAGATCCCTCACGCCCTGCTGATGGGAATATGAAAAGGTAGACTCCCTTTGGAAAACTTTTTGGCAGTTTATTAAAAGACGAGGCATTCACCCTCCAGGATACTAGGCCTTCTGGGGTGGGGGACAGTGATGCTTGGAAGCTCCCTCAGGGGGTTTCTATACTGTAGGACATGGATGTTTCCCCCTTCCTATACTTTGGCTCTAAATTGGGCCAGAGACCTGGGATTTAAAACCTTACTTAGTGACTACAATGAGGTGTACAGAGAACATACTTAGCTTGAGAATTTCTTCTCAGGAGGACTGTGAGTAGGCTCTAAATTAAATACTACCCCCAACTCCAGCAAGATGAACTCTGGACAGGACTGAATATTTCTACTTCCTGTTGTGCACTGGAGAGTTCAGATCAGCTTGGCCAATGTTCTCTCTTCACTCAGGAATCACACTGCTGTAGCAGGGGAGTAGAGGCTCCAATCCCCCGACAATTTTCCACATAGAGGAAAAAAGAGGGGGAGTGTTAAGTGTTCTAGGCAGAAATATTACTGACTTCTAGCGGTGACCCCAGAGCAGCTGCAGAAGATCCATGCCCCTTTCCAGCCTGATCATGTAACTATAGCAGAAAGTGAAAAGCTGCGATCCTATTAGCACAGAGGTGGTCTCTGAGCCTGGGTTGGGTTCAAAGCATCTGCAAATCAACCCAAAAGCTATTCTACTTATTGACCACTTCTTAAACACATTCCAATTTTAGGAAATATGAAACGAGGATAAGTGAACTGGTCAGAAAGCTAGGGAAAAAAATGACAAGTGCAACGCAGAATGTTAGGAGAAGATTTAAGAATTTGGGAGAAGAGCTCCTGGAAACAGACAGCAGAGGAAGCAAATTTTGAGGAGAGAAGGCAGTGATCCTTTCCCTATGGTCTATGTCTAAGAGAAGCTGGCCTGGCAATTTACTCACAAACTAGGAGGAGGAAACAAGGCAGTCACAGGAACCCGCCACGGGCCACCTCTGGAATGTGGAGCTGCCTACAAACAAAGCTTCTCTCCATAAACTCCTCTAGACCTCACCTCCAACTCCTGCCACCCTCTTCTCAGGTCAAAGATTAAAATGCAGTTGGCCTGAAGATGGAATTAAAATAATAATGCCCAAGGTGTATACAGTGTTAAATTAAAAAATAAGCTGCAGAACAGTATGCAGATGATCTCCTGTTTTTAAGCATTTTGGGGGAGGGGGTAATATTAACAGAAAACATAATCCAACTATTAATGCAGATTACTGCCGGAGATTGGGACTGTAAAGGACTTTCACTTTCTGTGATATATCTGTATTTGTAATAATTTTTACTGCAAGCAAGCTTATTACTCTTGGAATCAGAAAAAACAGTAAGGTGACGGGATGGTTCAAGTTGTCGCAATGGTCATGCTACTGCTTCTCCAACACAAGGTCTCAGTTGGTAGGTTTTCAGCACTACAGCTGCCTGGGACACTGGCTGTGAAGTGGCAGGTGGGGAACAACCCAGTTCCTGAGGCACACAAGGACAGAGGCTGCTTTCTGGGTTTCTCACTGGATTTCTCTCCCACCACAGTAGGCAGGAGTGTGAGCTTCTAAGCACATTGTCTTTGAAGGTGATGATACAATATTTTATTTGCCAGGACAAGCCAAGTGCCAAAGTGTATGAGACAGATACAAAAACTATGGATTTTGGGGATCCCTGGGTGGTGCAGCAGTTTAGCGCCGGCCTTTGGCCCAGGGCACGATCCTGGAGACCCGGGATCGAGTCCCACGTCGGGCTTCCGGTGCATGGAGCCTGCTTCTCCCTCTGCCTATGTCTCTGCCTCTCTCTCTCTCTGTGTGTGACTATCATAAATAAAAAAACAAAACAAAACAAAACAAAACTATGGATTTTGACTTTGAGACTTGGGGCAGACCTGGCAAACACAATTCATTTGGAGCGTCCTCTCCAATCAGCTAGACTGACTGCCTGAATGATCACATGGACACGACTCATAGGACGATTTCTACATTGAGCGAGCGAGCAAGCAGATAGAGAAGTCAGGTGGCAGCAGAGGCTCTCCTCAAGTGCAAGTTCAGTAAAAGTTAGACCTGGGAGAACACCTAATCCGTAATTCATTCAATCATTCAACAAAATCTCATTAGTCTCAGACCTCTGCTTGGATAGAAGTCACACTATGAGGTAGCCATGGGTGGTGTCAGAAGGGGGCTGAGGATGATAGAGAGGTACAGACAGCATGCCACAGAAGGGGACCATTCTACAGGACAATTGTCTAGACTTTTCAAATAAAGTCATCATTCAAAACAGAACAAAACAAAGGCAGAAAGAACTGTTCTGGATTGAAAGAGACAAAGGAGGCAATAGTCAAATGTGCTGTGTATACTGCTTGGATCTTAGAACAAAATCTTGGCTATGAGAGATAAGTCAACTGAGTAAATTTAAACATGCAACATATGTAAAATACACTGAATTAATGCTATTATTCTTAAAAGTGATAATGTTATTGCAGTTATGGAAGAGAAACTCCTAAAGCTTAGGGATATATGCTGAGATTTTTAGGAGTGAACTGATGTGGCATCTGTGGCTTATTCTCAAATGGTTTAATAACAATAAAAATTACGGTAAGAAAGGGCAAAAGTGGCAAAATGTTAACACCTGGTGAATTCTGGCTGATCATCATACCACTCTTCTAACTCTTTAATGGGTTTTACTGTATTTAATTTAGAAGCTGGGGAGAAGGGGATCCCTGGGTAGCTCAACGGTTTAGCGCCTGCCTTTGGCCCAGGGCGTGATCCTAGAGTCCCAGGATCGGGTCCCACATCCGGCTCCTGCATGGAGCCTGCTTCTCCCTTTGCCTGTGTCTCTGCCTGTCTCTCTGTCTCTCATGAATAAATAAATAAAATCTTTTTTTTTTTTTTTAAAGGAAGCTGGGGAGAAAAGTCAAGTCATGGATATTTACATTTAATGTAGAGTCTAATGGGTAGCAGAAAGAACCAAATGTATGACTGCTGAAGCTAAAGCCACAACCAGCACACAATGAACCTAAGACATGTGCCACACTCAGCACCTTGGTGCAAGTCCCCTGGAATCTGGGTGGCAGCCAGTGCAGGCAGGTCCTATCACCACTCTCAGTTTATGGATGAGGAAAAAAAACGATTCTAAACCTGGTCTAGGGATCCCTGGGTGGTGCAGCGGTATGGCGCCTGCCTTTGGCCCAGGGTGCGATCCTGGAGACCCGGGATCGAATCCCACGTCAGGCTCCCGGTGCATGGAGCCTGCTTCTCCCTCTGCCTGTGTCTCTGCCTCTCTCTCTCTCTCTGTGACTATCATAAATAAATAAATTAAAATTAAAAAAAAAAAAAAAAAAAGAACTGCTAAACCTGGTCTAACTGCAGATCTGAGGCTCTGTATCACTATTCCAAAATGCCTGTCCTAGCTAATCTTCTTCTTTAAGTACATCAGGAGAAAATGCTACATGAGCCCCCAAACAGGGGAATGGTTAAATAATCTGTGATCCAGCTATTTCCTGGAACATTATGCAGCAATTAAATGTCCTATTCTTTGAGGCAGAGCCCTCTGCTTGCTAGGTGGGATTCTGCACGATTCATGAATACTTAATAAAACCAGTTAGATCTTCAAATTAAAAAAAAAAAGTCCTATTTTCACAAGTATTTAATGACAGGGAGCATACTCATGTAACAATTTCTGGTTAAAAAAGCAGTGATTCTCAGGGCACCTGGGTGCTCAGTCAGTCGAGCATCTGACTTCAGCTCAGGTCATGATCCTGGGGTCCTGGGATGGAGCCCCATGTCTGGCTCCCTGATCAGTGAGGAATCTGCTTCTCTCTCTGCCCCTCCCCCAGCTCATATGTGCCTGCGTGTTCTGTGTCTCAAAAAAACAAAAACAAAACAGTAATTCTCAAAAAATAGTCCTCCAATCCACCTCTTGGTTACTGAATTCTTTTTCTGTAGGAAAACAGGAGTAGGTAAGCTGGTAAACTCAGGGGTCTTTTGCCTCATCTAAGTTATACTAAAAATCTTTCGAGAACTATCATACTGCATACTCTGAATTATGTAAAAGTAAAAACCAACACACATATGCAGAGAATAAGGCTATAAGGAAATACAGCAGACCATTAATAGTGGTATTCACTAAGAGGAAGATCAATGAATCTTTAAATTTGTTTTCATAGTTTTTGTCACCTCTATAATGAACATGCCTAAATCTTATGAGGAAGAAAAATATTATTTTAGGGAAAAGAGTACAGAATGCCCCCCGACACACGCTAAATTCATAGATACAAGGTTTAATGTTTTTCCTGAAATTCTACAAAAGTACAAACTAATGCCAACAAGTATATAAGCAAAATTTAAAAGGAGGAAGGAAGGAGGGTTGGAGGGAAGGAGAGAGAGAAGCAAGTAAGCAATGGAATTAAGGTATTCCAGGATGAAGACCACTCATTTAATCAACAAGTAATATATATTGTGTGCCACACTCAGGAGACCAAGAACCAAGAATCCTGTTCCCAGCAAGTTGAAATGTGCCTGAGAACCACCAGGGAGGTTGCATTCAAAGGGCTACTGGGGGTGGGGGAGTCTTGAAGAACAAGGACAAGTTCCAAAAGCAAGGAAGAATGTGGGATACATTTCACACCACACGAAGGGTGCATGAAAAGCAGAGAAATACAAAGAAGTTCTGCTTGTATTCTTGTAAAACAATTTAAGTTAATGCTTGTTGTAGTATAAAACAGAAAATGGGGAAAGAGAAAAAGAACGAAGGGAGAGAGGACAGAGGCAGGAAAGCAGGCAGACAGCCATAATGATACTGCATATGGGAGGAGGCAAGACTGTGGGCCATAGTTGGTAGGCAATGAGGCAGTAAGAGGAGGTTTACAACAGAGGAACTATCATGTAATCAGGAAAGACTGTGGACTGGGGATCCCTGGGCTCAGCGGTTTAGCACCTGCCTTTGGCCCAGGGCGCAATCCTGGAGTCCCGGGATCGAGTCCCACGTCGGGCTCCCGGCATGGAGCCTGCTTCTCTCTCTGCCTGTGTCTCTGCCTCTCTCTCTCTCGGTCTACCATGAATAAATAAATAAAATCTTTAAAAAAAAAAAAAAAGGATAAGACTCTGGAGGGTGATGGTGGGGAAGTGGAAATGAGATGGGAGGGGAGAGACAAGAGATGACAAAGTAGAAGTGACAGACTTAGGAACTGACTGGAGATGACCCTGAAGCTCCAAGCTTTTTGGTGACAGGGCAGACAGTGGTCCATTCTCACAGAGCTTTAAGGAAAGCAGCAGGTTGGTAGTAGCTGGTGGTAAAGCCTTATACCCCAAAGAATTCACAAGTAGAAGGGCAAGGAGAGTTTTGATTTTGTTAGTGGAGATTAAAAAGTGCATCACAGTCCAAGTGTGACAGAAGCAAGGTGGGTGGGGTAGGTCAAGACCACTGACGTGCTCAGCTAGAGGGCATGTGGGTAACATCTGGGCACCTCAGGCTACCCTAGGTGAGCCACTTGAGGAGACCATTCATACAAGGGTCCCCTGAAAAGAGAAAGCTCTCCCTGACAAGAGAAAATCAACTAATAAATGCTGAAGGAATCAAGGAGTAAAACTACGGGGAAAGAGTAGCTTTGCAGTGGCAAAGCCTAGTACACACCACCACCTTAACAGAAGGATCAAAGTGAACACTGCCAGTGATGGGCCAAACTGACATCATGTGCCACATGGTGTGATGCACTGAGGACACAGCATCACTTGCCTTCTGTCTCTGCCCAAGGTGCAAATATGAACCTAATCATGAGGAAACCTCCAACCAACCAACCAAAAACACCAAAACTGAGGAGGGACCTCCTACAAAATAGCTGATCTGTATTCTTTAAAATTATCAAGGCTGTGGGGCACCTGGGTGGCTCAATCAGTTAAGTGTCTGTCTTAGGCTCAGATCATGATCCCAGGGTCCTATGATAGAGCCCCATGTTGGGCTTCCTGCTCAGAGGGGAATCTTTTTCTCTCTCTCTCTCTCTCTCTACTGCACCCTCTGCTTGTGCTTGCTCTCTCTGTCAAATAAATAAAATCTTTAAAAAACAAAAGACCATCAAGGCCATGAAAAACAGATCAACTAAACTGTTCTAGATTAAAAGAGACTAGAGACTTGACCAAAAAAAAAATCTATCATGTGGTCCAGGGTTAGCTCCTAGACCAAAACAATTTTTATGTTTTCCTATAAAGGACATTACTGGGACAACTGATGAAATAAAAACATCCACAGATTAGGTAGGTCAGTGTTTAACATCTTAATTTTCATAACTGCTCAGTAGTATGTAAGGGAATATTTTTAGAAAATACCCACTGAAAATAAAAAATAAAGAAAATACCCACCGAAGTAGTTAGAAGTAAAGGTGCATCAGATCTGCAAACTTTCAAACATTTCAGAAAAAAGATACACACACACACACACAAAGAAAGAATGGTATGGGAAAACTGGTAAAATACTGGCATTTAAGGAACCTGGAACTTTTTGTAACTTTCAATTTGCTTAAACTTACAATTTTTGTACCTTTCCAATAAATCTAAAATAATGTCAAAACAAAAAGTCCAGGAAAAAGTGTCCTTCCCCTTTGTGAGATAACACAAACTGTCTCTCTGGAGTGCTAGGTCATTAAGTAGAGGCTTCAGTCACCTGAATTGAATCTTTGTGCAGATTTTCTCCTTGCCCAAGGGAGGTGCCAGAAAGAAACGGATATAAAACCAGTGTCAAAGAGATGGACATTGAGAAAAGGCTTTGGGGACAGAATGGACTAAACAAAGCTACAGATCTGTTATGATTGCGCAAAGTGCTTACCGTGATTCAACCCTGGTGTGCTGCAGAGAAAACCCTGGAAATAACTACAAAGTCTTTAGCAGGCTTCAACTTGAAACCTATTTTCCCTGATTTGGCACATCTTAAGTAAATATTAACACTGTCACGCAGCTTAATAGGATGCTATTGAAATTATCAGTAGAGCCTGGTAGGCTGTGCACACCACACAATACTTAATATCATCACAGATAACACCGGAATCGAAAGAACACAGAGGAAGGCTCTAATCCTTACCTTGGTTTTAAATTAGTTTAAGCCTATATTCTTGAGCTCAACTGTTAATGCTCAAGAACGGACAATCATATGCCTCCTATACTACCTTCTCCTCAAACTCATCAGCTTTTGTTGAGAGAGCTCATGCTCTTTATCTCAAACAAATAAAATCTTAAAAAAAATATGGAAAATATTAAGACTGCTGGTCTTTGTGACAACATCAAGTTGACAGTGGAGTTGAAATATGGCTGCCTGACCAGAAAATATCCAAGGATCCTCACTGGTTTTTTAACCTCAGGAAAAAAATTGTCAATAATGAATCTCAGGTACCTGCTCAATGGCCAAGGGCTTAACAGTCACAACCACTCCTTCATTGCATTAAGCCAAACTACACTACCGTTTGTGTCCAGTACAGTGTGGCAGACACAATGATAATAGGACCCTTCCCCTGCCCTCAAGCAGCTGACAAGGACACAAACAGACTGCACATCATGACAGGGGTCTGAGGGAGCACGGAGGAGGCACCTAACACCAGCCATAGCTGCAATCCTGGGAACAGGATGCTCCATACACTGTAAGGTCTAATAGATCCCATATGACAGCCTCAAAACTACGCACAGATGGAGGATCCTAAGTCTGACAGCTGTCCAGATTGCTCAGCTCCTTCTCAGAAAGCATCTCACATTTAAGAAGAAATGATCCTAGAGTCTCCAGATGACTCAGCCTGCTGGAAGATAACCCATATATAGTGAAAGTGGTCGTTCACTCTGAGGTAGCACTCTTACCTGTGGCTTCAATGTACTCAATACATCTCTCAATAAAAACAGGGATGGGCTTCTCTGGAGTCACGACAGTTGTCAAAGGCACCCCAAAATAGTTACTCTCCCAGGTTGCCTTTGTGATGGATGGCCGGGGTTTGGGCTTTGGTTTCTGCACAGGAAAGAGAAAAGAAAGCACACAAAAAAAGTAAGTATCAACATGCAACTCAAACATCAGTAAGGCTTCCAGAAGGGAACTCACGGTGGTGTGGAAACTGCTGGAAAGACTCCAAGCAGGATAGAGACCCACTTGTTCATCTCACTAATTTTTTATTTTCTAACCTCCAAATATCACACAACATGCCAGCAAGCTGACACACAGTCACACCTCGAGTGTGAGACTACACTACCAAAACAAAGGTGTTTATAAGAAGCAGGCTGTGTGTAATTAATAACAATGAGATGACTATCCACATCCTTTATCGGGGTGCCCTGGAGTAAACAGGAAGTTTTCCAAATATCCCATAAGGATAATGAATGTTATATACTCAAAGATGGCTAAAATCTTTAAAAAGATAAGAGACAGAATTGGGGATCCCTGGGTGGCGCAGCGGTTTGGCGCCTGCCTTTGGCCCAGGGCGTGATCC
Organism: Canis lupus dingo; assembly: GCF_003254725.2. Lineage (NCBI taxonomy): Eukaryota > Metazoa > Chordata > Mammalia > Carnivora > Canidae > Canis > Canis lupus. The sequence continues at coordinate 109,064,738 of NC_064243.1, forward strand.
TGGAGACCCGGGATCGAGTCCCACATCAGGCTCCCGGTGCATGGAGCCTGCTTCTCCCTCTGCCTGTGTCTCTACCTCTCTCTCCCTCTCTCTGTGTGACTATCATAAATAAATAAAAATTAAAAAAAAAAAAAGATAGAATTGAGAATGAGTAATTTCCTCCTTTCCAGAAAAGAAACAGAGTATACATTCTGCTAGGGCTGAAAGCTCCAAGTGAGAATTTCCTTCACTGTATTGGCCTGGGGTTAATCCTCCAGTGGCTTCAGAATTGGGAAAGGGTAAAACAAACTAATCAAATGGGACAAAAAAGATAATACTTTCTCTTTCCCAGCAGTCTCCTTCATCAGTAGGAGCAGCAGCAGCAGAGTAACAACTAGTTGAGGGCTCTTGCTAGGTACCAAGCAAGTCCCAAATATTATTTCTTTTAAACCTCATGACATTCCACTTTACCAAGGAAAAATGTCCCATGTGCCTCAATGACACAACTAGTAAGTGACAGTGCTGGGATTCAAACCCAGGAGAGTTTGTCTCCAAAACTCACCTCATAAATGCTACTGAGATACTCTGCTCCAAAATTATTCAATCCTTTTGATGCTCACACGAAGAAAAAATGCTCTAAACAAATGGTACATTTCCTAAAAGCCACAAAAATACACCTGAAATCGTGGCCTTTTGGTAAAATAGCTACTCAGGATGAGGGTAACCAAAGAGAATCAAGGTAAATGGACTCAGGGGTAGCTCCAGCATTTCAGTTTCATTTCCAAGTTAACGAGACCAAATTAACAGGGCAGATTTATTACAAATGTACCAATCTATATACTTAAAGGTATTTAGGGATGGGGCACCTGGGTGGCTCAGTCAGTTTGGCAACGACTCTTGGTTTTGGCTTGGGTTGTGATCTTGGGGTTGTGGGATCGAGCCCCATCAGCAGGTTTTGCGTTCAGAGGGGAGGTCTGCTTCCCTTCTCCTTCTGCTCCTCCCCTCTCCCCTGCTGGCACCCACGCACTCTCTCAAATAAATAATTTTTAAAACGCATTTAAGGGATCTTTGCATAAAATCCACTAAAGGGGATAACTAACTAGCTAGGTCAGGGTCAACCATTCTCCTTTCCTTATCCTGCCCATCCTCATTCCTTCTGGTACCTCTACTTATATGGGAACAAATCACTTCCTGTTTAGTCTGAGATTTTTTGAGGACTTCCTGTGCAAACAAGTGGCAAAAAAAAGAACAGCTGAGAATAAAATGTACACCAAAGAAGGAATGAGCCCATCTGGGCTACTGGCAGATATTACCTGTAATGATCACCCAAAGGCACAGACAATCCAATTTTAATAGAGCCTGCTAACTGATTTAGTCAGAAAGACTCTAATGCAATGTGAATTGATCTTGGGGTCCCAGAGAACCATGTCCTCCACAAAGCTTACCCTTGTCCCTGTCCTGCCTCTCATAAAACCAGCCATACAGCCTCTCAGGTTGCAGGGAGTGTCTGTTGCTATGTCTAGGCTCTGACCTAGACTTTTCACCAAAGAAATAAGGAAAAGGAAAGTAATAATTTATGATGCGTCTTTACATGAGATAATTTAACCAATCTAGACTCTCTTGCTGGCATCTTCTACTTACATGAAGTACAACATAAAGAATTTAAGGGGGATCCCTGGGTGGCGCAGCAGTTTGGCCCCTGCCTATGGCCCAGGGCGCGATCCTGGAGACCCAGGATCGAATCCCACGTTGGGCTCCCGGTGCATGGAGCCTGCTTCTGCCTCTGCCTATGTCTCTGCCTCTCTCTCTCTCTGTGTGTGTGACTATCATAAATAAATAAATAAATAAATAAATAAATAAATAAATAAATAAATAAAAAAAATTTAAAAAAAAAAGAATTTAAGGGTTGAAATCTTTTTTTTTTTTTTTTTTTAAGATTTTATTTATTCATGAGAGACACAGAGAGACAGAGAGGCAGGGACACAGGCAGAGGGAGAAACAGGCTCCACGCAGGGAGCCCAATGTGGGACTCGATCCCGGGTCCCCACAATCACACCCTGGGCTGAAGGCAGGCACCAAACCATTGAGCCACCCAGGGATTCCCTAAGGGTTGATATCTTAACAGACCTGTGTTTGAATCCTGACAGACAAGTCCTGTGACTCTGGGTAAGTGGCAACGTTTCTGGGATGGCACCTCCTCACAAGGTGGTCTCAGTACCTAGCATACAGTAGCAATCCAGTGATTCCAGGAAAGAGAGGGGGGAGTGCTTCTGTTGTCACACATTGTTGCAACTGGATAATCATCGAGTCAAGCTATGCTCTCCCTTAAAAATGCCATATAGTTCAAATTATTAGCTACAGAATCTGAATATAGAAGGAAGCCCATCCGGGTTTCAGCGACATTCTTTTTATCAATCCTGCAGAATTTGCCTGTCAAAACTAACACAACAACAGCACTGTTCTTTGATAAAACTGATGCTCCTAAATAAAGTTTTAAGGAATTAAAAAATGGAACTTTAAGAGAAGCTGCAAGGAAGCAGCTTTTCTAATCACCATAAAGCCTTCTAACCATAGTTCTAATAAAGACATAATAAATTTTAATCTTATACTTCCTCCACCTTCTCAATGATGATGATGTGTGTTCTAACAACCTAAGTTAGCCAGAAAATTTACCCCTTCATCAACTGATGAGTACTATGCACTGGACCCTTGCTTAAGGTCTTCAGATATATTATTTCATTTCAGATTTACAATAGATCTGTGTGTAAACCCTATTTTACAGATGAAGAAGCTGAGTCCTAAAAACATTCAGTTACTTGCCCAGGTCAGTTCTGACTGCAAAACCTGTGCTCTTACCACTGTGATTCATTGCCTTCCTCTGAAAAGTTCCCAAGAGAGGCGGAATGAATAAATGGATAACGGTACAAATGATGAAGGGTATACTGACAACCTGGAGAATTTCTAAGGTTATGAAGACCCACTCATAAAATTACCAGGGATCTTTAAGCTGGAAAAAGAAAGAACAGAGCACTCTGACAATTAATTCAAATTGCTATAGGACTATCTCACGGAAAGAAAGATTATTTTATATGGTTCCAAAGGGTTATGTTGGGAGAGATGAGGAGAACACCGACAATTTCGGCCAATATAAAGAGGAAAAAAAAAAAAATCCCCAGCTGTTTAAAAAGGAAGAGACTGCTCTGTAAATATTCAAAGCGGAGACAGCAAACTATCTGCCATAGCCATTGTCAAGGAGTTTCTGTCACTTGATGGAAGGCTAAATTAGACAACTGCCCTTATCCCTTTCACCCCAAAGAATCCAAGATCTAGTTCAGTGCTTCAACTTGCAAGATGTGGGAATGAAAGTAAACTGTGGCAATAGCATCAATCTCCCTTGCTAAATGACATGGATTCTCTCTCTCAGATTTAAACAAACTCTGGGTTACCTAATGTCAAAACACCTCCCAATAAGTAACTCATTGGTCTGTAGAGTGTCACAAAATTGGGATAGGCATTCTTGCACAACTAATACTAAACTTTGCTAGTAAGGAAATCAGACTTTGTGGTGCATGCCAAGAAGTGGGCCAGATTGCTGATATAACAAGCAACACATCAGGCACCTGAAGGGTTACTAGGCACATGTCAGATGGAAAAGCCACTCTGGTGAGTGGCCTGCCAGCTGTCTCAGTCTCCGGTCAGACATGGGTCGCTCATTATGGAGTCCCTGGGGCACTCAGAGCAGCAGGCCCTTGGAGAGGAGAAAGTAACACCACCCCAACATCAATCTTCTTTTGAGGGCACTCACATAGCAGGCTGAATTGAAAAAGGCATCTAGCCAGAGGAAACCAAACCCTGAGAATAATCCACACATCTGTGGCTCTAAGTTTAGAGTCTTACTGGGTTAAAAATGGAAAACAGTGATTAATTAGTAGTGGTCATGTGCAGGACACTGCTAGGTGCTCTGCACAATTATCTGAAACCTCACAACCACCTTCTAGGTAACGGTTATTAGCTAGCACCATTTCAAGGTGAGAAAACAGGCTCAGAGAGATTCACACCTAGCACCGGGAGAGCCAGGATCCAGACACTAGTGATCTGTGAACACCAAAGGGCCTCTTTTCCCTATGTGAACTCTATAATGTATATGTGCTGCTGAAGCAAGCACTGTGAACTCTATGATGAAATGCCATGACAGAAACAAAGCACTGGGTCAGTTTGAACCACCTTCATTTTGTCCTTTGGATAGATATATTCTTTGAATGAATACCATAATCCATTGTTCCTTACTTCAATTTCCTTAAAAACATGCCTGATTCTTAGTTTTGATAATAACAGGTGGCAAAGGAAACAAAGAAATGAACCAAAGTTTACACCAGTGTGTCACTGTAAAGAAAAGGTGACTGGAATTTGCCGCTGGCCCCTTGGCTTTTGAAACAAGGAAAAGAGAGCATCAAGGGAAACTCCCAACTTCGGTGGACTGGAAAAACATCTGTTACCTGCCTGTGGGGTGGTAAGCCCAGTCCATGGCCCCTCCAAGTCCAGGGGCAAGAAAAAGGTTAGAATGCCAGCCAAAGAATGAGAAGCATCCCAGAGCAGGACCCTTTTCATCAGGCTGCAAGATGATTGGGTTCTAAGGCCTGGCATGTAGCAGACACTCAATAAATTTCCTGAACAAAAACAATTTTCAGCAATGCAGAGGGCCAATACTTCTTTATATTCTTTCAAGTTTAGCTGAGATGAGGACTATCTCTGTATGTGCAGAGGCTTTTTCTTCTCCTAACATAGTGCTGCTCTTGGGAAGATGTGAGGAGGTGAGGCTCAGGAGGACCATTCATACTGACAGGACCATCCCAGACTCCCTTTTAAAAAAACAGCTGAGGTGATCAATTCCTTATATCACTTCGTGGCCATGAATAAAGAATAGTTATTTATTACACATACAACTATGTTATTATTGGACTCAGTTCCTAGAGAACAAGCATCTTAGCATTTTTTTATCATTTTTCTTTTTTAACGAATTATGTCCAAACTCAAATAGCAAACTAGCAGCAGAACCAATATTGCAACCAAAGTCATCTCTCACCCTCAACAAACTTACACTCTAACTTGTAAGCGAAGAGATACATCCCTAGCAAACAAAGCCAATCTAGAGATGGGTAATAACTGAGCCACAAAGAAAAAGAGTCTCCCACAGCTTCAATGGAGAGGTCAGCTATTCTTTCCAGATGAAGAACATTTTATCTTTTGTGGGAAGAGCAGGTACTTATTTGGTGACCCTGGGCTGACAACCTTAAAATATCCTCTCCTGGTCTCTATAAAATACCCTTAATACATATAAAATTACTTATCCAGATTTTAGAGTTAGAAAATATGATCACTACAGTTGTACCACCTAGCACAGTCTTTTATTTATTAAAAATATTTTATTTATTCATGAAAGAGAGAAAGAGAGAGAGAGAGAGAGAGAGAGAGAGAGAGAGAGAGAGAGAGAAGCAGAGACACGGGCAGGGGGAGAAGCAGGCTCCACTCCATGCAGGGAGCCTAATGTGGGACTCGATCCCAGGCCTCCAGGACTACACCCTGGGCCGAAGGCAGTGCTAAACCGCTAAGCCACCGGGCTGTCCTAGCACAATCTTTTAAATGCATGGTAACCCATCTAATAAAGGAAATAAACAGAACTCAGGCTATTGGATTCCTCTCCTATCTCCCCCAAAAGGACGAATGTCATATACTGAATATAGTCTAGAACAGGAACAGTGTCCTCTGAATGAGGACAATTCTCTCTCTCTAGAGTAATTCTTAGCAGTGCCCCAGAGAGTCAGTCACACACACACACACACACACACACACACACACGGTTCGTCATATTGTGTAGTGGGAGACCCTGGACTAAATATAACTGGTAGGATTTTTAGGAAAACCAAAAGATCCATACAGTACATTACTATAGGTTTCCCCCAAAGCACCTTCTTGCATTCTATATTCAACATTACAGCTCTCTGATTAGCAACGATTGTCTCATAATTTCCAACAGAGCTTCAAAACAACCTTTTCAATCAAGTTCTTCATTCATGCCCCAAATGTATTCTTGGTTAATTGGTGCTCCCCTTCTGGCTCTGAAAAAAAATTTAAGCCCAAGTTTAAGAGAAAACCTGAGTGGACTTGTTCTCACTGTCAAAGTCTATGAAAGCACAAATGCTTATTAGACTCGGTCTCCTTTACACTGGCAGTCAGTATATGTATTATGACTGGGTCATCCTGGAGCATCTTTATTTAGGGATTGAACAGGAAATAGCATAAAGTCTTGGCCTTCCCAGCATCCCTAATCCTCTGCCATGATATGGGAAAAGAAAGATATGTCATCTCCTCACAGGCCCCAAATAAAGTAAGACCACAACTTTTTGCTCTTGAAAGGTATGAAGCCTGGCAAATCTGGGTCAATCTCTGCCACTATCTCAAAATGAACATGGGGGCTAGCTAGAAAGGAGGGTCCACTAGTTCTAGGAAAGTTTTTTACAAACGTCCTGCGTGATCCAACACTCACTCACTGGATTTGGATTTCCCAGAGTTATAGGTCAGTTTTTATCTGCTTGCCTCCTCTCAAATACTGAATAAAAATGCATTCAGAAGACCTTTTTCTATGGAAGCGGAGGTGATTCTTCACTCTGACTGAAATAATTTGGGTCCCTAGCAAGATATTTCAGTAGCACTAGGTGGTGGATGAGAACAAGTTGGTTCAATGATGATCAGAGCAATTCTCTGCTCTTTGAAAAATAGATATGGGTTGCCTATTGTAATTTTTTTTCTTTTTTTAAGAACAGGTGTGCTATAAGCTAGGGCCCATAGTTAAAGATAGTCTATTTTTGTCACCAAAAACACACTACAGCAGCTCTTTGGGCTTTAAATAAACTGAGAAAATGCGTGACACCAGTTCAAAACAATTTCTCAAAGTTCCAGTTGCTATTTCAGTGTCTCCATGCCTTTTTTGTCCTTTACTCAACTAGACTCTGAAGCCAAAAACAAACAGCACCAGGCTATTCTTAGGGGGTACTGGGGGAAATGGATTTTTTTAAAGATAATAATCACAGTCCTTTGTCTGTAAAACAAATTAACTAGATTGATTGAGTGGTCCAAATGTGTCCCTGGCTATTGAATATTACCATCTTTCTTGCAGGCTGGACTTTAAAAGCCCACTGGAAGTCGAAATCAGAAGAGCAGATTAAAAAATCTCCACTCCTCCATTTAGCAACTAACGTGGGCAGTGGCAACAGGACAATGCATGGTACTATACCTGGCAAGTAGTAAGTATTCAGTACATTTAGGGAAGTACAAGGCCCTTCCCATGGTATTCGCAGACCTCACTCTCTGCAGTAGCTCCTCTAGATTTCTTTCAAGTTTTTTCTTCCCTCATGCTCCAGGTTCCATACTGTTTTCTCAAGAGCTCTCCCCACAAAACCTCCATCTTCACTGCCTTTGTCCTCCTCACCCTGTAAGTCTCTATTCAAATACTATTTCCTTGGGGACCTTTCCCAGCTATCCTGGCTGAAGTTAAAACTCCTTGCTCTACAATGCCTTAGTACTCTGCACCTCCCCTCTGGCAGTATCCAAAATGGATGTCAACACATGTTTAAAATCCATCATCCTGGGGCACCTGGGGGGCTCAGTCCATTAACCATCTCCCTTTGGCTCATGTCATGATCTCAAAGTCCTGGGATCAAGTCCCTTGTTGGGCTCCCTGCTCAGAGGGGAGCCTGCTTCTCCCTCTCCCCTTCTGCTCCTCCCCCTGCTTGTGCTCGCTCTGTCAAATAAATAAATAAAACCTCTAAAATCCATCATCCCTACGGTGGTAAACTAGATAAACAAACACACACACACACACACACACACACACACACACACACACGGTACTCAGCACAAAGCCAGGTAGGTGCACAAATGCTCTAAATGCCCATACCCGTGCAAAGAACGTTTCTTTCCAAAAATGGATGAATGAGCATATGCTTTTGGAGCAAAAGGACTTCTTTTTAAAAGATAACAATCGGGGGATCCCTGAGTGGCTCAGCGGTTTAGTGCCTGCTTTTGGCCCAGCGCGTGATCCTGGAGTCCCGGGATCCAGTCCTGCATCGGGCTCCCTGCATGGAGCCTGCTTTTCCCTCTGCCTGTGTCTCTGCCTCTCTCTCTGTGTGTCTCTCAAGAATAAATAAATAAAATATTTTAAATAAATAAATAGGTAGATAAATAAATAAATACATACATACATACAATTATTTCAGGAATCAGAAAATCCAAGGTCAAGTAGGCACCCCTGCCCCATTTTTAAGGCCACGGTATTTATCTGGCCTTATAGCTCACTGAGTAGGACTAGCCTTTTCTGAAGCACACACTGAGAGTCTTTCCTGAGCAGATTACAAAGAGCTCATATTTCATACCATTCAGCTTGTCTGTCAAAATGCAACATCTCTCCCTAGGGAGCTAGCAGTCCAATTCCCCAGCTGGTTTTTATTCACACTAGAAACTTTAACTCCGTTCTAGGCCTCACAAAATGAGAGCTGTGTCCACACAAAGCCACAACAACCAGCCGATTCACTGAATCCAATGAAATAAGCCAATTCACTAGGGGGGGACACAAACTGTCAAACTGGTTACTTGGTGCCTTATAGACCAAACAATGCGTGATTGAATTGGTTTGCTTTTCAATAGGTTGTCTTGTCATGTGGTAGCTACAGTGAGTGAAAGATTTTCTTTATCATTCTGTTTTGTCTTTTTTTTTTTTTAACACAAAGATAAGAGCACATCAGATAGATGGGTGAATAGCCAATAATGTCTTCTCTTTAAATCCATGGTCAAACACACTAAATTCAGCAACTCGAGTTTGCCCAAAAGGCACATTTTGTGGAGCAAGACTCCCCAGCTTGTTTTTTTGGTTTTAAAATAAGACCCTGCCGGTCCTGATCTCATCTTTGCAAACGCATGGTACTGAAAGACAGAGACCATGTGCAACACCAACTCTTTACAGACAAAGCATCTATTCATGGGCCCCACTGAAGTGCAATCGTAGATTTTCAATTTCATTCAGTTGAGTGCGGAAGGCTCCCACTATGAGGGTGGGTTGCTAAATGGTTCAGCTGGGAAAAGGACCCAGACTGACAGTAAGCTTTACAGTCTGCACTTTCATTAACAGAAATGAAAGCGATTCCCTCACTCCAGCTCCAATTTTACAGTAAAGAGCTAATCTAGCAAATCAGCCCAGGGAGACGGGCAATTTCTCTTTCTCCACATCACACTGGTACCCAGAGCATAGCTTTTGTTGTCGTTGTTAGGGCTGTTGCTAGGGTAAGTACTGAGAGCAGCTAAGTAATATACATAGTTAAAAACTTACACAAAAGGGAGGGACAATGTTGATCCCCCAAGCCCTCAGCTAGACCAGGCCAGCACTCTCCTCTCCTTCAATATGACATACACATTTTTCCTTCCCTCGGCCACTTCTTCAGTCCTACTTACTCTTTGAAGTGAATCATGTGCCCCCAGTCCCAGTGAGGGAGCAGAGGAGTTGGGATTTGACTTTAAGCGCCCCTCACCCTCGCCCATTCCCAGAACCTGAGCTGCTAATCATGCCACACACTACACTACCTTAAGTGCCCATGGCATGGGATTTCCATTCTGCCCAGACACAGCGCCCCCTGGGCGGACCAACTATTTTCAGCAGCTGTGCAGGCCTTGCTGCCTCAACTAGGAGCTATGGTCTGGGCAAGGATCTGTGCCATTTCCCCAGTGGTATCTGGCATGCAGGAGGCACTGTGTTTTCCATTACCAACTGGCTCCCCCCTCACTTCAAATAAATACTGTATTGCTTTGTCATGCCAATAAAAATCAAAGGCCAAATCCCCCACATAGAGGTTGGCTTGGCATTCTCTGCCCCATGGTATCTTGCTTTTCCAGTAAAACAAGTGTTAGTCTGCTTTCTTAAGGCAGCAATTTTAATAGGAGGTTTGCCTCAACAGAGAAGAGAATAAAAGGCTCTGCTTATCTCTGCACTAGGATGATAAAACAGCTACATTCATTTCAAAGCACCATTTTCCAAGGCAGGAAGACAGTTTCACCTTTTACTCACACTTTCCAAAGGATACTACTGACTTACTTCTGGCACGCTATTGCTCTTGGGCCAGAGATCATTTTTATTTGACTTGCAGAGGTGTGGCCCACATAACTAACAGACAGGAAGTTGATCACTTCTTGCATGCTGACCCAGCAACCCAGTGTAAGGAAGTTCTAAGTTAGGAAGTGTCTCCTTAAAAACATGGACACCAGCTGTGTTCTGCTGAGCCTACCTTGTGTGTTCTTTAAAGCATGGCTTGTTTGGGAATGTGTTTTAAAAGCACTGTCTTCAACAAGTATTAAAAATGTAGCTAGAAGCCAGAAAATTAGTTATAATTCAATGTGCTATTATACCACCTTCCTAATTCCCAGGTGTGTGAACACCCCCACAAATTAAGACTGTCAGCATTTAGATAAGCTATTCTGGTAACAGTCTTCATCAGAGGTGGAGGAGGAAGAGAAGAAAGTCAAAATGTTCAAAATGTTTGGATTCCAGTATCGTTAAACAGGAGAGCTTTGAGGAAATACTAGGAGCCAGGTGAGGCTACTTTCTGACTTCCTAAGAACAGTTTTCTATGGGTCTGCCCATTACTAACCCTTCCAGAACAAAATATTGAAGGCAGATGAAGGAATCCAAGTGGAAAAACAAAACAAGAGAAAATCAAATGCCTATGATATTTACTAACATTCAATTCAGAGTGGGAGGGAAACAGAACACACAACGATACTGCCCTGGCCTTTCTGAAACTACACAGGTAAAAAATTCTGGAAGCTTCAGCCAACGGTGATTGGGGAGCACTCTGTATGTTATCAGGGAATGCAAAATGAATACATTTTCCTTGTGAGGGCCATGTTCTTCCATCTCCAAGGGCCCTCTTAAGCAGTAAGAGCTGCAGAACTAGCCTCCAGGTGATATTTTACAATAAATTGTCAACTCTTAAAACAGCTTGGACTCCAGATCCTTCTGATTTGGTATGTCTTGTAATAACACAAGCTTTTGGCAAGCTTTCTTCTTAAGTTCCCTGAAACATTTTCAGACAAGTCACTTTGTTCACTGCTGTTTCATGGTTGGGAGCAAAGGAAAAGCTTTCAATGCAGAGAAATCATTCTGTGTATCACAAGGCTGGTTGTGGGCTAGCATATAACGCAGTTCTGTTGTCAGGTCTCGCCAAGATGTCTTTCTCTGAAAAACAGAATATTTCCTTCTACTCGTGGGCGTGGGGGTGGGGGAGTTGAGAAATTCCTGTTCTATCTCAAAACCTAAGCCCAAGGGGACAGGGCACTCTACTCTGTACACTGCAATTCTACACAAGATAAAGATGTTTAATCTGCTGTTGCATTTGGGACCGTTTCCCCTACATCTGATGGCAGGCCTGACATTCATAATACATGAGGTTTACTTTCTCCCTATCCCTCTTCGGTCCCTAAATCAAATCTGAAGCCCTCACTGACAAGAGCAGCATTTCACTTAAAATAATGCAGTTGGAGGGCACTCCAATTTTACAAACAGGGAACAAGTATATTTTATTTTGTTTTATTTTTAGTGGGACAAGTGTATAGCTCGCAGTGGCAAGGTTCTTACTTTTCATTTATGTACTTAAGTCCCTTCACTGATTTGTGTGTGCAAATAAAATAATTATTCAATTTTTCCTAATCTAAAATGCAGCAACTTAGGGTGCCTGGGTGGCTCAGTGGGTTAGGCATCTCCCTTTGGCTCAGGTCATGATCCCAGAATCAAGCCCATGTTGGGCTCCCTGCTCAGTAGGGAGTCTGCTTCTTCCTCTCCCTCTGTCCACCCCTCTCCCCAGCTTGTGTGAATGAGTGCTCTCTCACTCTCAAATAAATAAATGAATAAAATCTTTAAAAAACAAAATAAGGGGAAGTAAAGGGAAGGTCAGTGAGGAGAAGTGTGGGGAAGCAGGAGCTTTTACAAGCTGTATAGATGAAATGTTTGTTTAGCAGTCAGAGACTGACATGCAATTTTAGATTCTGGTGTTTACGTAAAGGAAGAACAAGCATATAGTCACTGGCTTGGCAACTTGTCAGATACCGACAAGTTCTACACGATCTGCTCATTTTGGTAATTACCTAACTATTGTTTTAGACAAAGACAATTCAAACCCGGCTGTCTATCCAGGGTCCTTACTACCTGTAAGCTGCTAGTAGCAGCAATCTGAGACACTCCTTACTTTATGCTAAGTCAGAGAATAAATACACACACAGATCAATTTCTTTTTTACCAGAATAAGCTGTCCTTGAAAATCATCATCATCAATCAGCTCTCACCGAGAAACTGCGAGCCACTGCTCTGACTCATTCCTAAACTGGCTTCTTACCTTAGTGTTCCTCCTTAGACTGCGAAGAATATTCCTCCTCCTTGGATCTTCATCTGTCTCATAGGGAATGACAGCATTGTCCCCTTTATAACCTTGAGATGCCTGATCCTCCTCTTTTTTCCGGATGGGCCCCAGCTCATCATCACTCCCCACACTGAAGCTGGTTCTGTAACTGGCAAACCTCCCTAGCCGGCTGCATCTTGTCCTGTACAGCACTGGCTTGCTCACGATGGAGACCTTGCGGCCTCGCTCCAGAGAGCTGGTGTCCATTTCACTGTCAGAGCCATTGCCACTGCCGTTGGACTGGGCTTTGTTGATATTCCGAATGGTAATGATTTTGCCTTGGGTGCTGTCGTGGGGCACTGAGTATATGTTTTCTTCTTCATTCCTTGGCTTTACCACAGCATCCATGGGTTCAGCGTAATCAGAAGGATCGAACCCATCCGGAGGTAGCCAGGTGCTAGAAGACACAGACTTCCTCTGTCCATCTCTATGGCCTTGGTCTAAATAAGACAGATCCCCCTTTGTAATATCAAATTGGACAGGAGGCTTTGGTTTGACTGGTGGAGGTACTTTGTTGTTCAGTTTACTCTCAAAATTGCTCATGATGAAAGACAGCCCATCATTTCCCTCCAGTTCCATAGAGAGCTTAGAATGGTCTTTGGACAGAGAGGGCAGTGATGTGTCTTCTCGAAACAAGCTGTAAGAAGGGGGCTCGATATCCTCTTCTGAATCCTGCAGGTTTGAGTTGCAGAGTGGAGAGCCCGCTCGGGGGGAATTAAACACTTCTTCCGTGGTGCTACAGGCCTCGGCAGCATTATCGTACATATGAGTAGCCTCAATTATGTTCTTTTTATCCACCACATCTTTAAAAAATGGGTGGAAGATCTCAAGTTTATGCTGGGGTTGGCTACAGGGGATGCTTGTGAATCTTCCATCAATCTCTTGAGCAATCTCCTCCCCCTCACTCAGCTGTTCCCGACTTAAGTCATTGTCCAGGACATCTATAGCGCCATCAGTGAGTGCAACCAGCTGAATGGGGATAATATCTTGCACTTCACAAAGAAAGGCACGTAACATAGCCAAGGAGGCCTTACGTTTGGCTGAATAAAAAACAATGTACCCATGGACCAACCGGCTTTTTCTGATACTAAATGAGGAATGGTACGAAAGAATAGACAGTTCAATGCGCTTCTTGTGGAGTCCGATTGGTAGTTCAAGTAAAACAGAGTTGTTGCTTCCACAATGGGAAGACTTACAGGTTTGGGACTGAAGGACAGGAAAGAGTATGTCATCTGCACTGAAAGGATCTCCACACATTAGACACATGACAATTCGCAGGTCAACATCAGCCAGATCTTTGATGCTCGCAGTAGAACTGACCAGGTTTAAGTTACGCTTGGAGTCCAGGAGTCCTTTCAAAACTTGACTGATTTGCTTTTCATTAATGTTGCGTCCATAACCGATGCCAGCAGAGGCAGGGTCAAGAAAGACACACTGCAGTTTGCTGGCAATCTGCTGACCTTGCTGTATTAAGCTATGCAGGGTCTCTCCACTGGTATCTCCTCTCTTGTTAACCAAGATTAACGTCAGGGGAAGATGGACTAAATGATTATCTCGCCTGCCAAGTGTGGACTCTCTACTCTTCTCTATACTCTCTACCACATAGGATAGAGATTCCTTTGAATTGTAAAGGCAGAGACAGCCATGGGGCTGAAACGTTGGTGTTTGGAAGGAGTTCACAGGAAGCCTGACATTCCCTTCTATTGGCCTCAGGGAAAGCTCATACATTTTACCATCTATCACATACTTGTCATCATTTGTACAGAGAGCTCGAATCTCATTAGCCAACTCACGTGCGAGGCCATCTTTGCCCAAGATAACCAAGTTGATCCTATCAATGTTGGGGTCAGAGAGTGAATTTTTCTGATTCCGGTCAGATGGCCGGATAAACCGAGAACTAATCAAGTGCTCAATCTTAGCATCCACACAAGCTGGGCAGCTAGGGCATGTCTCCTTTGTTGGGTGATACACAAAATGAATGTGTTTCAGGATAAGAGCATCACGCTCCGCTTGGAGCTTCTGTAATGCTTTAAATCGCTGTTCCTCCCCCAGAACATCTTGAATGACACCCATCTTCTCCTTGCTGGGCTTAGCATCCAGCTCCAGCTCATAAAACAATTCTGAATATTCCAAAAGCAGCTCCTGAAACTCTTCCTTTGCTTTGTCTATGATTTGCTTTTGGTGTTTGCCATAAATATCCATGTATACAGATTCTTCTAGCCACTGGTAGAAATCTTCATTCATAATAAAACTACGGGCCTCTTCCCAAGGCTTTCCAGGAGTTATGAAGGGAGAGGTCTCCAGGTTTTCTTTAAATGCCCTTCTCATCTCAGCTCTTTTCCTCTCATTCCGCAGCTTCTCTAAGTGGGCCTCGTACAGCTGCTCAGCAGGAACTGTATCCATCAAGTCAAAGGGAATCCGTTCATTCTCCATGTTGTCAATGTGGCTGGTGGCATCCCATGGTGTTTCTTCGAGCACAACAAACCACTTCAGGAATTCTGGCTTGGTCTCCAAGAGCTTTTTGGTTTTTATGCAGCTTAGGTGGTCTATTTCATCTAGATTGGGTATAAGAGCTTCAAAAGCTAATGGAAGGGCTGCCAGGTACAGCTTTCTCCTGCGCTCAATGTGCTCATGCTTCAGGCGGTGAATGTGCTGGAGAAAGAGCTTCTTGGCTTTCTGAGTCCCTTCCAGATAGACGTAGTCCTGGTACTCAGGAGAGGCCTGCATCTTTCGGCTGACACTCAGCCAGTTCTCATTGTGGTTCTTCACGATGCGACTCACCAGCCACTCATATTTGTCTTTTGCTGTAGCTATCTGCTGACTCTGCTGCTTGAGAGCCTCAAAATAAGGAATGATTTTTGTCTTTCCCCGACTTTTATCAATGAGTTGCACTAAGGTGCTGAAAGCCAAGTCCACATTTACATTGGATCTTGCTGAGGTCTCCACAACCTGGAGGTTCTTTTTGCTTAAGGCAAAAGTATGTGCATCTCTAATGTACCGCTCGACACCCTCATCACACTTAGTCAGGACCACCACTATGGGCTTTTTTGTTTTTGCAAGCTGATTGTAGAGATTGGACACAAACTTAAGCTGGTCATCAAAGTTCCTATTCATGCCCCTGCTAACGTCAATACCAAGAAGAAAACCATCAATCAGCAGCTTTCCATCTGGCATTTGTTTCTGCTCAAAGTCCTGCTCCAGCCCCAGCTGGTCAGTGCAAAAGTACATGAGTTTTTCAGCTGATGCGAGCTTGGTTGCAGCAGCTCTCTTAATATAGGGCTGCAGGGCCGTGCTTCGATGAGGTTGAAAAGTCTGATCATCAATGAACTCAGTCTGCTCCACAATGTGCATCTTACATTCCACACAATCCTCCAGGGAACGGCTAACTTCTCCCCAGTAGAGAAAGTGGTCATTATTGACCACTCGCCCACCAAAGTCACTGGTGCTAAGGACAGAGGTATGGTCCAAGTGAAACTCATCAGCACTCGGGCGCACGAAGCGGTTGCACAGACAAGACTTCCCAATGCCGCACTGGCCCTTCTCCTTCTCGGTCCCAGACAATCCCACCACACTGATGTTGTAGGTGGGAATGCGGACATCTTGCTTTCTTGCCATCATCATCGTCGACACATCCTGCCACAATCAGCCACTTCCAAGATCAGATTAGTGTTTTCCAGTGGACCTGATGGTTTCCCCACATCATCAGTGGGGGCCAGCTGCCCACGCAGCTAAGGTGTCAGGTCCCATAGTGTCTGTATACCAGTACGAGGTCAGTTTTCACCACGTCTCATCGCCAAATAGTAAACATTTCTTCCTAGATGGAGGGGAGAAAAAGAAAATCCATCAGCATTGTAATTTTGGAATCTAATTATAATCACTGAATACAGCAAAAACCAATTTTATTATTCAACAAATACTTAAGAGTAAGCATCAAATGTGCCAGGCCTTATGCTGAGTGAAGATATAAGAGTAAGATTGACATCTATGTGCCCTCAGGAGGTACAATACATCTAATGGAGGAAGATGTATAAGCAAGTGGTGTGCTAAGTGCTAGAACAAGGGTCTGAGGGCACCCTGGACAAGCAGCTGATTCCAGGGCTAGAGCAGAGTTGGTACAAGATGAGCCTGGAACATCCTGTAATGCAGGAAAGGAAAAAAGTGCTTGGAAAAAAATGATATGGCACCTCACAAAGACACAGGAGCCAGCTTGAAGGGGCTCCCACTGGACAAATCTGGCAGTTTGAGCACCAGGATAATTAAATACAGGAATGAATTATATCCCACTGCAAGAAACAGGAACTTGAGTTCATACTACTGGATCAGAAAAGAATCATTGCTCAATGATAAGATTAGGGGGGAGATTTTTATGAGATCAAGATATTTGCATGGAATTGAGGTGTCTCTTCATATGCTACTTATTAGTTCAAAGGGAACAGGAACAAAAAACCCACTACCCACTAATAATACACTAGAGAAAAGGAGTTAACACTTTGGAAATTATCACCACCAAAGAGGGACAGAAGGACACTGTGGTCCTCCAGATATGGTACCCCCAAGGGGATACCAGTGTGATGGCCTAGAATGCATTACCTTAACTTGTTAACAAGAAAACATCAGATAAACAAAAAATGAGCAAGATTCTATTATGGGGGTGGGGTGGAGAAGTAGTGCACACCCTACTTTGAATGGAGTACTAGATAGAAGTATTTTATTAATGTAAATTTAGGAAGTTAATAACCAACATGTGAGCAAATAGCCCTACTCTTATGAAATACACACTGAAGTAATTGGGCAGGGTGTAAGATGATGTATGTGACTGGTCCAGAAAAAAAAGAACATGTGTATGTATGGAGAGGAAGAATGCAAATGAGGTTAAATATTAACAAGCATTATCTGTACAGGATACTCCTTTGTATTATTTTAATTTTTGCAATTTTCTATAGATTTGTGATTATTTCCAAATAAAAACCTTTTTTAAAAAAGTGTGAGTATGGAGTGGTTTCCCCGACAAGAACATAAGTTCTATGTGGGTAAGGGCCACCCCTTCTTTACTTCTGTAACCTCAGTCTATGACAAACAGCGCTTGATACACTACTGAAGGAATTAGTAAGTGAATGACTATGAAAGCATATAAAAGAGTCCCCAAACCCAGTCTTCTGATTCAAGAAAGCCCGTCTGGAGGAAGTTCCATCTCAGGGAAAACCTGAAGCAGGGTTCCTTCCCCTGCTCCTCAAGTGTGTGTGGGGAGGAGGTGGGTGAGATGTGTTAGCAAGTATGCAGAGATCGGATTAAGCCACTTTCAAGGAGCTTGGATTCTTTCCCAAAGGCTATGGGGAACCACAGAATGTGGCTGAAAAGTGGCACCTTACAGGACATAAAGTTTAAAGAGCTGAAGTAATGAAATGTTATGATAATGTCTTACAATATCTTTTGCAACTTCCCGGTTGACATAAGTGAAATATGTAGGCTTTGGCTACCTAAGTACTTCTGGCTACTAGTGTTTATACTGCACTGCTATCTATTCACACTTGCAAATAAGACCATGCAATTGGTCAACCTGTAGCTAAATGAAGTCTCCTAAGATAACTCAGAATTCAAAATAAAGAGAACAATTTATTCTTGAATCTCAGTCATGCCTGGTAGGAAACCAGCATTTTCACAACCTTAATGTTTTGTGAGCCTGTCTCCTAAGAAACAACACAGGAAGTCAGACCACCACAAATTATTCTAAGAAGAAGGGAAGACTAATGGGAGAGGAAAGTTGTCCCCTCTGATGATAACCTCAAAAGGTCACCCAAACATCCATATCTTCTTTGATAACCCAAAAAGCCAAACCCTCTATGGAAACAAAATGTGGCTACATGTGGTATGTAAAAATTGTTTGACCATTTTCAAAAGAGAAATCTCAACGATTATAAGCAATCAACTCCAGATAACCTACTGGCATGCTCCTAAAGAAGCCAAGTTCCAGACTTCAGCAGGAAACAAGCAGGCACCCGTGGGAAAGAGAAAAAAAAAAAACCCTTCCTCAACTTCCACTTCCCTAGGTGATTGCTTACTTAGGAAAAATTATAAAATGCTAACTAACATACAGCCTCTGAAATACCAAATAGCAAAGATTTGTACAAAATCAAAATGCTTTTGCACATTACTTATAGTACACACATACAATTTTGTTTCCACATCTGAGGAGACTCAGGTTTAACAAGAGTCTCAGGTGAATGTTGATGGAAGTTTAAGTCAAGGGTGCTCTCATAACAGAGCCCATCTCTATCAATTCCCCAATCCAGGGCTGGCAGGACTCAAGGCCACCTACTTGACCAATCTTGAAATGCAACTTGGTGACATAGGTCCCACTTCCAGTGACTGCTGCATGCAGCTAGCAAATTGTTCCACCTCTTCTCTGTAAAGTGGGTTGAATAATCGATTCTTCACAGAAATCTCAGGAAAACAAAACACCAACCTGCTCTTCAACCTCAAGAAATAAAGACAGCAGCTCAACTTTGAAATAAGCTAAAATGTATTCTCCATTCAACAGTTTCCCCAGTTTTTTAAAGTACTTTAAAAATTTTCAGATTGATTTTATTTGTTTATTTATTTATGAGAAAGAGAGGGAGAGAGCGTGTGCAAGCACAAGCAGGGAGGAGGGGAGAGGAAGAACCAGACTCCCTGCTGAGCAGAGAGCCTGATGCAGGGCTCAATCCCAGGACCCCGGGATCACAGGCAGAGCTTAACTGCCACCAGGCGTCCCCCATCCCCAGTTTTTTAAACACATAGTATTCAAGTCAAAGTCTCAGCAATCTGAAGGATGCTGAAGAAAACAATACTCTCAACTCTCAAGAACACAGCAACTGGTATTTTAAACCCAGAATCCTAACTGACTAAACTAAAAAAAGCTACAAAAAAATGAGAATTAGCTGGCATGGGAATGGTTAATTTGGGGACACCTGGTAACTTTCCACTTGTTAGAAACCTAATCAGTTCCCTGGTATGAGTACACTCTTCTTACATGCCTGTCTTTGATGTCTGGATAATGCAGTTTTGCTAGTTCCTCAATTGGACTGAATTACATGGTAAACAAAGACTGTTATAAATCTAAAAACGCTGCAAACACTTGGCTTAAAGGAAATAACCCTAAGTGCTTGGTCACAAACACGTTCAACTTTTCTAAGAGGTGGGTAAAAAAAAATTAGCTGAGTCACTAAATTTAATGATCTCAAGACCACAAAGAAAGAGAAAGTAGAAGGCAAGTCACGTCCAAGACTTTGCAGTACCTTTGGTTTAAATCTGACAGGAACCGGTGTTCTTAGTGGGCAACCAAGCAACTCAAACAGCAAAATCTGAATGCCCATTCGGATAATTTGCCAATATTAATCCTTTTAAAACTGAAGAGTTACAATGGAGGGGGAAAAAGAATTCTTTAAACAGTAACTACTTTTATCTTTGAGCTTTACCTAGCTAGTTGTATTAGAAAAACTGAACCTCAATATTTAGTAGTTTTACATCACAAGTGAATTCCTTCAGAAAGGAAATACTTGAGGAACATCTTCGGTTCTTTTCTACAAATATATGCTGTACTTACTACAACATAATGCCAACAACTGAGAGCTTTTTCAGAACCTGTCACCAAGCTTCCGGAGTTGTTTATTTGACTTGCTTAACCACCATACCAGCTCCCCAAAGAGTGCTTCAACTGGAAGGTAGGAGGGTATTTTCTTTTTAACACCTCTACAAAACCCAGGGCAAGAAGTGGCAACATTCCCATGATAGTAGACATTTTGCAGGACACAGAAATGCCGTTGAGACCCAGCACTATTATGACTGCTTAAGTTCATACTGTCACCAGCTCTGTCAGTTAAGTCTCACCCTCCCATCACACTCCTAGAAGGAAATGTTTCTGAGCTCTGTGATCTGGAATGTCCCTGGAAGATATGGATCCACCACTGTGACCTATAACTGAAGCTACTGTCTCTACCTCTGACAACAGTCAACAAATTCTGAAAATGCATTTGGTTTCAAACAACCATGTAGAGAATACCACCAAACTAACACCACTATGATATATAATAATAAAGTAAGGAAATAATTTCATACGGAGCTGCTAGCAAAAAGGAAGTAAAGTACTTGTGACCAGTATTTTTCTTAATCCCAATAGAGGAAGTGAATGGAAATATGCACTGTAACTAACAAAGCAAAGAGCATTTTCTAAACCTCCTTAATACTTCATACTTCTGAACACCTTAAATTTCTGAATGAGTTTTGAAAGCTATGAATTACCATCAGCAGCTGGTTAAGATGTTTGCATTAAGTAAATAAGTAAATGATAAGACTCCTATCTACAGGAGAGAGGAAGAGCAAAAGGGAGGGATCTAACTGGGAAACATTTTTCCTGTAAGAGAAGACTCCAAAAGGAGAATTTTTCTAGAGGAATAGATTTTTCCAAACAAACGAGGAAGGATGGAATATAAAAGCTCCAGTTAGAAGAAAATACAAATCTTTTTTTAAAGATTTATTTATTTATTCATGAGAGACACACAGAGAGAGTCAGAGACTCAAGCAGAGGGAGAAGCAGGCTCTCCACAGAGAGTCCGATGTGAGACTCGATCTCAGGATCTGGGATTCATGCCCTGAGCCAAAGAAGGCACTCAACCACTGAGCCATCCAGGCGTCCCAAGAAAACACAAATCTATGGTCTACTGAACTACTGAACTTGAACAAGACAGTCTTTCAAAACTACAATGAGCTATCACTTCATACCTGTCAGAATGACTAACTGAAATCAAAAACACAAGACACAATACGTGTTAGTGAGGATGTGGAAAAAAAGGCTCCCTCTCACACTGCTGGTTGGAATGCAAACTGGTGTAGCCATTGTGGAAAACAGTACAGAGGTTCCTCAAAAAATTAAACATAGAACTACCCTGCAATCTAGCAATCACACTACTGGAATATTTACCCGAAAACTACAAAAACATCAATTCAAGGGATATATGCACCCCTATGTTTATCACATATTATTTACAATTGCAAAATAATGGAACCTGGGGTGCCTGGGTGGCTCACTTGGGTAAGCATCTACCGCTGGCTCAGGTCATGACGCCAGGGTCCTGGATTTGAGCCCCACATCACCATCATCATCATCATCGTCATCGTCATCAGGTTCTCTCCTCAGCAAGAAGCCTGCTTCTCCCTCTCCCTGCACCCCACTCGTGCTCTCTCCATCTCTCTCTCAAATAAATAAATAAAATCTTTTAAGAAAAATAATGGAACAGTCCAAGTGTCCATCAATAGATGAATGGATAAAGATGTGGTATATATACATAATGGAATAACATTCGGCCATAAAAAATAATGAAATCTTGCCATTTGCAACAACATGGATAGAGCTAGAGAGTATAATGCTAGCAAAATATGTCAGAGAAAGATAAATAACATTATGATCTCATTCATATGTGGAATTTAAGAAACAAAAGAGCAAAGGAAAAAGAAGAGAGAGAAAAAATAAAAAATAAAAAATAAAAAAATAAATAAATAAAAAGAAGAGAGAGACAAACCAAGAAACAGACTTTTAACTAGAGAAGGAATAATTGTTACCAGAGAGGAAGTGGGTGGGGGATAAGGGAAATAGGGGATAGGGATTAAAGACTACACACTTATAGGGGCACCCAGATGGCTCAGTCAGCCGAGCATCCAACTCTTTTTCCACTAGGGTCATGATTTCAGGGTCATGAGATCGAACCGTGTGTCAGGCTCTGCATTCAGCATGGAATCTGCTTGAGATTCTTTCTCCCTCTCCTTCTGCTCCTCACACTCATGATCCCTTTCCCCCTCTCAAATAAATAAATAAATCTTAAAAAAAAAAAAAGTACACACTTAGCATGATGAAATAAAACAAAATGATTTTTAAAATCTAAGGTAAAAAAAAAAAAAAAAAAAAAAAAAAAAAAAAAAAAAAAAAAAAAAAAAAAAAAAAAAAAAAAAAAATAAAATCTAAGGTAGTCTTTAGAAACCCAAATGTTTCCATTTTTATATTAATAGATGTTAGAGTGAATTTTCAGAAGGTTTTTATTTTTCCTTTAAAAGCTTTAGACAAAAAAAAAATAAAAATAAAAATAAATAAATAAATAAAAGCTTTAGACAGGGATCCCTGGGTGGCGCAGTGGTTTGGCGCCTGCCTTTGGCCCAGGGTGCGATCCTGGAGACCCGGGATCGAATCCTACATCGGGCTCCCGGTGCATGGAGCCTGCTTCTCCCTCTGCCTGTGTCTCTTGCCTTTCTCTCTGTGTCCTCATGAATAAGATCTATAAACAAACAAACAAACAAACAAATAAATAAATAAAAGCTTTAGACAGGCATGCCTGGTGGCTCAGTGGTTGAGCATCTGTCTTTGGCTCAAGGTGTGATCCTGGAGTCCTGGGATTGAGTCGGCATCAGGCCACAGGGAGCCTGCCTAGGTCTCTGCCTCTCTCTTTGCGTCTTTTACGAATAAATAAAATCTTAAAAAAAAAAAAAAAAAGACTTTTAACAAGACTGCCTGAGTGGCTCAGCTGGTTAAGCATCTGACTCTTGAGCTCAGCATCATGAGTTCAAGCCCTGCGTTGGGCTCCATATCAGGCATAGAGTCTACTTTAAAAATAAAGAAAATAAAGAAAAGCTTTAGACAAACCAGGGAAGAAAAGCTGGAAGTGAAGTCCAAGGTCCTTATTCAACCAATTCATTTATCTGTGAAACCCAGATAAACTTACAGAACCTTAAAAGTCAGTGATGCACACAAAAGATATGTCAGGGTTATTTAGCTACACACAGGAAATGTAACTTTATGAATGTGACTGACACAAGAGGGAGTCTTTGTTTCCTCTGTGATTTCTGTTGGAAAGTGAAGCAATGCCCTTAATTCTGCTCATCTTTTTACCACATGAGGAAGCACCTTATGAAATGACTACATCAAACCCAACAAGCACAACACAACCTCTGATACAAAATACAAGAGAAGGGACACCTGGATGGCTCAGCAGTTGAGTGTCTGCCTTCAGCGCAGGGCGTGATCCCAGAATCTGGGATCGAGTCCCACATCGGGCTCCCTGCAAGGAGCCTGCTTCTCTCTCTGCCTGTCTGTGTGTGTGTGTGTGTGTGTGTGTGATGAATAAATAAATAAAATCTTAAAAAAAATGCAAGAGAAAAATAGCCACTTCACAGCCCCAGTGACAAGAGCAGCTAAATTCTCTCCTCCCTTCATAGTATTTCAGAGGGGTTAACCATTTTATTACTCTAGTCTCTAATCTTTAGACCTGAGAACTAAACTATGCATATCAATCAAATCACTTATTTATAGAGCTGACACAATACAAAGAAACAAAGAAGAAATGGATCACTGTCCTTCCTGATGAGAAGCTTATAATTTACCTCAGATAGTATTTTTACTTAGAAAAAAGAAAAACGAAGCCACAAGACAACTGAGGGCATAGATCATTTCCTGGGTTCCAAAGAAAGGAAGAGGAGATCATTTAGATCTAGGGTGGCTAAGGGAAGGCATCAAAGCAGAAGCGAGATGTGAATTGTTACATGGAAGACCAGCAGGGCTTGGAGATGACCCAGGCGTTGTAAAGACAAGAATAATGGTGACCAAACGGAAAAGCACCGAACACATTCTGGGACTGACTAACTAGAATAATTTTCATGCATGGGAGGTGAAAAATGAGAAGGGCGGCCAGGGCTCAGACTATGAACAGACTGTATTTTCACTTGTGAGGATCTAGTATGACAACAATCTTTGACCTCACCAATGTTATTTACTGTGGGTAATACCACTACTTTAATTCCTCATCCAACAAACTAACAGGCTAAGGAGCTGATCATCTAACAAAGAAAACTCCATTTGAATATAGCAAATTCTATTTCTATTCAGTCCAATCAAAATTCAAACAATAAAATGGGGCAGGGGGGCAGAAAATCATAGATTTATAAAGGAACCAAAGAACAAATATTTACCTAGAATAGCACTGGAGGTTGCTCCCACTAGTACAGGCTACACACACCTACTTCTGTTTAATGTAGGAGGAGGATTTCCTCATAGCCGTGGAATGAAATCTCGCTACATCCCCAGGGCTCTGGGTACAGGAAATCTCTGAAATGGGTCATCTGGACCTTTGGAAAGACTGATTTAAGTGTTTAACCATCTGGTCTTAAAACATGTAATCTCATGCAACAGATGGGCTATTCTTGGACACTGGGTATGTACAGGCATTCAGTTCTCACTATATGCTGTGCAAACCCAATAGACAGCACTCTTCAGAGAGCCCGATGAAAAAAATCAAACGTCATTCTAAAGGACTGATATTTTAGACCCAAAAGTAACTTTTAGAAGAGCAGCTATGAAAGATTCTTTGCCACTGCATTTATAATTTTTGCAAACTTCTCTTCCTATTCCTCTTGATTCATTTTCTCCCCAAGCCCAGGTAAAGGTATCTCTGAATTCCACAGTAAAACAAAACAGAACTATGCTGCTACTTTACCATCTAGCTGGCCCACACTGAATAAAGCAAGCAGCCCACTTTTCATCCTGACACAGTTCTCATGCTTTGAGGTGTGCAGAACTCTACAAGCAGGTCCCAAAGAAATAAAATTTCTAAGCCAAGTTATTCACAGGATGAAATCAGATTCCCCTGGTGAATGAAGGGGGTTGCTTTCAGCAAAAGAACTTCCTTAAACTTTATCCTCAGCAGGTTTCTACCAGGTAGCTCTGGAGTTCTAATCAAGCTATCTGATCAAAGCAACTATAAATAAACAAAGACAAAACCCAAGGCTGAGAAATCTTTCTCACTGATGCAGCACGATTTCTCTGGGTTACTTAGACTAAGAAAAACAACAACAACGAAACAGGATTTCTGATAAGCTGTAAAAATAATCCAAGCCAAAGGAAATGCAAAACCAAGGCCAATGCACTCCAATAAGCCTCGGGATCACAGCCTATTTACCATTAATGTGGTAAGTGGAGATTCTTAGCAAACCAAGAAATAAAAACACAGCCAAATCTTACCTTTGAATTTCCTGGTATCAAATCAATTTTATACTGTTTTATAATGGTAAAAAAACAAACAAAAAAAAAACCTGTAAAATTATTTCAGCAGTTGCTTCTGAGCACTTATGGTCTATTCAAGTGTTCTGCATTTTTTATAAACTTCTCAGCAAAAAAAAAAAAAAAAATTTAAAACCATGTTTCCATAAAAATTTCTCTGAATATGCAAGAATGAGGCACTGTCCAGCCAAATGTGCCTTGAAAACAAAGGACAGTGCTGAAGAAACAGGCATTTCTGTCAATTGGGGAAAATAGGTCAGCTTTTTTTCAAGTCCACAGTAAGCCTTACTCTTCTATTCCCTTGGTAGCATTCTAAGATGACATGAGGATTTCAGCCCATTATTTCTAATTATTCCTCACTACTCATTTGCATTATTCTATAAATTGCCAGTCCTAAAACCGGCTACTGGAAGTAACAAAAGTCACACTACATGCATAAAATTTTTAAAGAAGAATGGTTTTATTTTACTTAATGCATCTGTATTGAAGATAAAGACAGTGTTCACAAAGAAACAAAACCAACTTCTAAATCCAGCAAATTTTAGTAATGAACAATTTGGATCCACAGATTAAAGAATTTAGGACTCACACTAGCAAGACCAATACTCATATTTTCCACTTTCTGGTCTCTACATTTACTTACACACTTGCCTTATTTCAAATGAAGCCAGAAACAGAGGTCTAAGGGAGATGAAAAAAATTAACACAATTTGCAAATTAACACATGCAAAAGAGCCTGGAATCAGTACAAATTTAATTTGTGCCCTAAGGTCCATTTTTTTTTTTAGGTCTATTATTCATATTCAAAAACCTGCTAAACTGAGGTGTTTATCCCTGTCTTTTTCTAGAAGAGATGAATATTTGAGTTCATATGTGTAAAACAAACTGGATTTGCTGAATGGAGAAAGATGTTACATGTAGGCACTTAATAACAAAAAGTTATTAAGGAAAATAGTACTTCCTATTCAAATATTTATCACCTCAATATTTGAAAAGCATATTTCAGGGCCTACTTTGAGGAGATATGGCAGAAAAAGAATACAAGTGGAGCTTCTATTTCTTGACTTGGGTTGCTTACATGGGTAGTCACTTCATAATTGTCCATACTGTGCATGCATTATACACTTTTCTCTACAGTTTTTTTAAAAGTACACAAATCAGAGAAATGAAGAAGCACAAGTGCACCGAGCTAGCAAGTTGATCTGCAATTTGAACATGGCCTTCTCTCAACCACTATGAGCAACCTCTGCAATACACTCTTCCCCTTCTGCACTAGGCCTCTGCCGGGGATCATGTCAAACAGGTGACTCTAATCCTCACTGTAGCAGGTCAGAAGAAATGAGAAACAGAGCCCTGGCGGGCCCCAGATATAACCAGCAGTGCTGTAGAGGCAGTTCTGCAGTGCTACAGAGAAGGCTGAACAGGTGACACATCAGACCTTTCAGCCTTAAAACAGAGGAATTAAATTTGATCTGTTTGTGGCAGTTTTTGCACAATTTTGAAAAAGAAATACCTGGTACTCTGTATGTCTTGTATATCGTTGATGCCATCTTAGACACAAAATATAAAGGTAGATGATTAAGGGGGGAATCCCTGGGTGGCTCGGCGGTTTAGCGCCTGCCTTTGGGCCAGGGCGTGGTCTTGGAGTCCGGGGAGGGAGCCTGCCTCTCCCTCTGCCTGTGTCTCTGCCTCTCTCTCTCTATCATGAATATATAAATTAAAAAAAAAAAATCTTTAAAAAAAAAAAAAAGGTAGATGATTAAGTATACTTAAAGCACCAAATAAGATAAAACTACAAAAAAAATAAAATAAAAAATAAAAAAATAAAAAATAAAAAATAAAAAAACTACAAAATAAAATTCCATCAATTTTTAAGTATTACAAAAGAGTTACCTGGGCAGCCCGGGTGGCTCACAGCAGTTTAGCACCACCTTCGGCCCAGGGCGAGATCCTGGAGACCCAGGATCCAGTCCCACATCAGGCTCCCTGCATAGAGCTTGCTTCTTCCTCTGCCTGTGTCTCTGCCTCTCTCTGTGTGTGTGTCTCTCTCATGAATAAAAAAAAAAAAAAAAAAAAAAGAGTCACCTTCCACCAAGGGAAAGTTTGCACCCCATTGATTCTTGGTGCCTCTGGAATAGACTGGATTTTAAGGCCCTACTTGAGGATTTTGCTATATTTTTTTTCATAAGATCCTCTCTAGCCACCTTAGATTATGTAGACAGATACAAAATAGATAAACATAAATATGTTAATAATAACATAAAATGCTGAAAAAGTATCTGCCTACCAAAACAACTGGCTGTAGTGAATACATAACTTCAGTTTTAACACATGTGTATCTTCTCCAATCATGAAATCAAAGCACAGTGCAGAGTTTGTACCAAGTACTACTGACGGGTGAAGGGGCGAAGGGGCCCACAAAGGGGCCCACGTTTGGCTGGCTGGCTTTATTTTCTTTTGCTTGTTTATGGAAGGTGTTCAGCTGACATAAACAGAAGTTGGCCAAAATACTGCCTGTCCTGTTAATTTCCTGTATAAATCACTTAAATAAAACAGGTTAACCTCAATGATGACAGTTGAAATGTTCCATCTTATGTGTTTCTGTTAAGTTTTATCATATGGTAGTACTGAGCGTTTTCTCTTATAAAAAGAAAAATGATGGGCAGCCCTGGTGGCTCAGTGGTTTAGTGCCGCTTTCAGCCCAGGGTGTGATTCTGGAGACCCAGGATCGAGTCCCACGTCAGGCCCTGTATGGAGGGCCTGTGTCTCTGCCTCTCTCTGTCTCTCTGTGTGTCTCTCATGAATAAATTAATAAAATCAATCAATCAATCAATCAATAGAAAAAGAAAAATGCCATGGGCTACAGTCTTCTTCCACCACTTTTTCTCACCAGGTCCAATAATATGCTTATAACACTAGTGCCGGGGCAGCCTGGGTGGTTCAGCGGTTTAGCGCCGCCTTCAGCCCAGGGCGTGATCCTGGAGACCCGGGATCGAGTCCCATGTTGGGGTCCCTGCATGGAGCCAGCTTCTCCCTCTGCCTGTGTCTCTGCCTCTCCCTCTCTCTGTGTGTCTCTCATGAATAAATAAATAAAATCTTTAAAAAAAAAAAAAAAAAACTAGTGCCAGTTAGTTTATTTGGTAATGATTTATATATTTGTTTGCATTCCAACTTTGTTCAATAGTGAGTCTATAAACTGTATACATTAAATAAACGTAAATACTATTATAAAATACTATAAAAAAATAACGATCACGTATCTGGTGGTCTGATTCCCAAGATTTTTGCCAAGAGACAACAGTCAAAAAGAGCTTCCTGATCTGTCCCCCAAACCTGTTCTTTGCTTTTTCTCATTCAGGAAACTCATCCAGGTTAGTGACTAATAAGATCATGGAAAAAGAAACAACTGGGATGCTTGGCTGGCTCAGCAGGTGAGCGTCTGTCTTTGGCCCATGGCGTGATCCCAGGATCTGGGATCGAGTCCCACACCGGGCTCCTTGCAGGGAGCCTGCTTCTCCCTCGGCCTGTGTCTCTGCCTCTTTCTTTCTCTGTGTCTCTCTCTCATGAATAAATAATCTTTAAAAAAATAATAAACATACAACTTAGTGAGAGATGGAGCCTGGTCCACAGCCCAGGTCTCCCAACACTGTCCCACCCCTTCCCCAACCAGGTCCTGTCTTCCCATGGTATCATGCTGTCCTGGCTAGAGGACCTAAGATCGGAAGGCATAAGGCATATATGATGGGAGAGGCTGGGAGCCAATCTGTTGAGGGTATTTTCACACTAAAGAGAGTCTGGACTTTATCCTGAGGGAGTCCCAGGATTCTGGGCAAGAATAGCACAGTCAGGTCTGGGTTGAAAAGGGGGTATTCTGAGAGCAATCCGTATACTCTTCACCCTTCCTCCATACTTCTGATACTTCTGTCTGCCGTTTTACAGTCATCCCAGTGGGTAAATGCTTCCCGTGTAAAGGCCACTTCAAACCTGGTCATAATAAGCACTGTGAAAAACAACTGCTCACGATGGAAACGCTGACACAGTGGTGGTGTAAGATGCTCCTTTGAAAAGCCTTGTCAGGGCCCAGTCTTTGTAATTTAGTGGTGGCTCACAGGAAGTGCCTGAGAGCCAGATTCTTTCTGACTGTGCTCAAGGCCATAATTTCCTTCCCATACTTAAACCGATGACCCTGTGTCTCACTGTCAAGGGAGTCTGCCAAAGGGAAAGGGCAGATAAATAAGCAGCAAAAGCTAAAGAAAACTGGCCAATTTGAAAAAAATTCCTAAGATTCTTTTTGAGGATTAACAATAAAAGGACTTCTAGACAACTAATTGATCTGTTTCTCCAAATGAAAGCCCCCTCAAGGGCAGAGCTGGGGAAAGCTGGCAGCCATCCCTTTCAGGTGACAGATGCGGAAGCTGAGGAAGAGAAAGGAAGTAAGTCACAGAAGCTGCTGTCAGACCTATGCACTAAGCAAGGCCTCCCCCGTTACCCCCAAACCCCCCACCCCAGAGTGGTTTTTACATACCACTCTCAGCCGTAAGATGGTAAGATTAATCAAGATTCTAAAATCAAGGAATGCAAAAAAAATAAAATAAAATAAAATAAAATAAAATAAAATAAAATAAAATAAAATAAATAAAATAAATAAAATAAAATAAAATAAAATAAAATAAAATAAAATAAAATAAAATAAAATAAAATAAAATAAAATAAGGATGCTTGGGTGGCTCAGTGGTTGAATGTCTGCCTTCAGCTCAGGGCATGATCCTGGGGTCTGTGGATTCAGTACCGCATCCGGCTCCTTGCAGGGAGCCTGGTTCTCTCCCTCTGCCTCTCTGTGTGTTTCTCTCATGAATAAATAAAATCTTAAAAAAAAAAAATTCTAAAGTCAAAATGGGAAGGGGACAAAAAGGAGTAACATTCAGCTAGTACCATGTATTACAGCTACAGGTTCCACCCCTTGCCATACGTATATTTTCAACAGCTTCTGCTTCATGTTCTATATAGTACCTCTCTACCACCCATTACTTCAAGATAAACTTCAAACTATAAAAGTAACATGTCCTGTTGGGGAGTCCAAAAATAACTAAGAAAACACTCGTGATCATCTAAGGAATTTAATAAATGGCATTTTCTATAAAATGCTAGCTTCATGATTTTCCCTTAGATAACAGACCAGAATAGTAACTAGTTCCACCTTATCAACCACCATTCCTTGAAAGTCATTAGCCAGTAATTTTCATGAAGATCAATGAGTCACCTCTTATCACTACTTTAGCCCTCACACTTAAGAAGGGAAACAGGCCCAGGCTACTCTTCCATGACAGTTTTCCTACTGGAGGAAATCACCTTGACCTCATGTATTTGGCCACTGTTCAGAAAACCATGTCTCTGAGTTAAAATTCCCCCAAATACATTCATATTAGGAAACAGCATACCTTTCTCAGTTACATATGCACAGAATGCCTGTCCTATTTCATCTCAACATAAACCCAATAAATGTCTTCCTTGGTGACCTCTCTTCCACTCCCCAGGTAAACACACGGTCCTGGGAACATAATGCAGGTACATTCTTTTGAAAAGTCTTAAAAGCAAAGTACAACAAATAATTGCTGCTGCTTTCTAAATCACATTAGAAAGAGTGGAATAGAGAAATACCCCAGCATTATAAAACCTTATCAGTAGACTGATTTTGACTACCCGCAGCACTGACTATATTAAAATATTCAAAGAAAATTTTTATCACATGGCTGATATGACTACTACAGTCTGCAGGAGGAAGAGAAGAATTGATTTGGTGATGAACAAACATGATTCAACTCAGCTCCTTCACTTCTGCGGACATCTTCTCAACTCCTCAGACCACTGACCTGCTCCTGACTCTGTTATTTTGGGGTTTTTTAAATTTTTATTTATTTATGATAGTCACACAGAGAGAGAGAGAGGCAGAGACATAGGCAGAGGGAGAAGCAGGCTCCATGCACCGGGAGCCCGACGTGGGACTCGATCCTGGGTCTCCAGGATTGCGCCCTGGGCCAAAGGCAGGCGCCAAACCGCTGCGCCACCCAGGGATCCCTCTATCTGTTATTTTGACTTTCTGCTCAGCCCACTGTGTAAGAGAGCTATAAAGGGATTTATTTTGCCCCTTTTCTATACGAGCACAATCCCTCTGGCAATCAAATACTCTCAAAGAGTACAGGTGTCAGCTGGTAAACATAAAGAATTTATTTGAAAAAAAAAAAAAAAAAAGAATTTATTTGCATCATAGTGCCCTATCCAAACCACCAACGCTTCTTTTTGTCTTCTCCATTGGGGATGTCCCGGGTTACACTCAGATGAAGAGATGATACACACTTTCCTGAGCCCTTTTGCCCAGTGAAGAATCATACACAATAAGGTGGGGAGTTCTTTTGCTGCTGCTGGTTTGTTTTTTTTTTTCCTGTTAACTTGCTAGTAGTCCTTGAATTTACATATTCCTCCATTGTCTCATTTAATATATCAGAGTGGGCCATTTCAAAGACAGCAGTTAAAATTTATGTATTATGGCTTGTCAAGTGTTACAATTACGTGAGTTCAAAACTTAGGCTACCCACTCCATTTTCCATACGGACTATGTAACAGAAAGCCCAATTCAACCAGTTAAATCATGAGAGGTAAAAACCTAGTTAGGAACAATCAAAAGGCAACTGAGCTTGAAAGCTGTATGTCCACATTCCACACAGTTAAGGCTGCCATGAGCAGATGGCATGGATGGAACTGGAATGTGTTCGATATAGCCTTCTCACACCCGTTCTCCATTCCTCCTCCAAAACTCATATTCCTACGGGTGCAAACCTCACTCTATAATCTAATACAGTAAGGCCAGTGTTGTCTGGAGTAAGTTTTATATGTGCTTGCTTCTAATTAAAGACCATTGGATTTCAAGAACTTAATAAAAAGGCCATAAACCTGTATCATTCTACAAGAATGCGAAGAATGGTAAGTAACCAACTAATATTCTTCCAAAGTGACCTTTATTAAGGGCTGCCTCTACAACTTTGCCAACTAACATGTCAAGAGGCAGTAACATTCCGATCACAGGCTACTCCCATTTTAAAAAGCAAAGGCAAGTGAAAAGGCCTTCTTCAAGTAACCAAAGCAACTCAAATTCCTACAGTGGAAAGTACTGGTACAAACAGTCTGAAAAGTGGCAAAATCAAAGTTTAAAAGGCCACTTACAGTGCCAGCAAATGATTCAGAAGAATTCTGAAAAAGGTAATATTAACATTTTAGTGGTAGAACACTTGGAGAGAAGCCAAGAGGCCTGGACTTTCTCCCTAACTAGGTCATTAAATCTTGCAGGGAGGTGGCAGGGAGGCACACACAGATACATACTAGTTAAATGGCATCTCACAGCCAAGTTATCTTGACAGCTTTCATCCGTCAGCGGGATCACTGGACAATGATGTTCTTCAAGGAGACAGGTAGGTCTCTTGGAGCTAATGATAACCCAAGTGCAAACAATTATAATCAGACTGATAACAATCAATCCCTACCCTTGGAACAAACACTCAAATTCAACAGCTGAGAGAGAGAATACATCTGCTGCCAGGGTAGCTAGATCACCTGGATCCCCTCAGCCTCAAGCACTCCTTCCCACATCTATGCTTGTTTTCTACAATCCTTATTCTGTAGAACAGCAAATTATTATTTTTTTTTGAAGATTTTATTTATTTGGGACGCCTTGGTGGCTCAGTGGTTTGGTGCCTGCCTTCAGCCCAGGGCGTGATCCTGGGGACCCAGGATCGAGTCCCACATTGGACTCCCTAAGTGGAGCCTGCTTCTCCCTCTGCCTGTGTCTCTCATGAATAAATAAATAAAATCTTAAAAAAATAATAATAAAGCTTAAGTAAGAACTGCTAACTCTAACTCCGGAGGCTATCAACTACTAAAACCATACCTATGGCCCTTCATCACATTATCTGCTGGGCTCCCCGCATGAAGCCTGCTTCTCCCTCCTCCTGTGTCTCTGCCTCTCTCTCTAGGTCTATCATAAATAAATAAATAAATAAATCTTTAAAAAAAAAAGATTTCCAGAACTGAGCCATCAGCTGTTGTCACTTTCATACTTCATTTACCAACAT
Source organism: Canis lupus dingo (assembly GCF_003254725.2). Classification (NCBI taxonomy): domain Eukaryota; kingdom Metazoa; phylum Chordata; class Mammalia; order Carnivora; family Canidae; genus Canis; species Canis lupus. The sequence continues at coordinate 109,098,409 of NC_064243.1, forward strand.
GCCTAATAGACAAATGCTTGAACATTTTCAGCCAGTTCGTACAACCCAATACAAGCATTTTCCCAGTATTAAGCAGAATAAATTCTTTTCAGAGACTCGTAAATGAAAAGTTCCGGTAAAATGGAATTTACTGAATGCTTCATAGACAACTGACTCTCAAAAAAAAAAAAAAAAAAAAACTCTCAACAAATTGGAATATATGAAAAATAAGTCTATCAATTACTATAGACAATGATATTATTTGATACTTAAGCCAGTGATTCACAATGAGGGGCTTGGAGTTCATCACTTATTTGACAACTGAGAGCCTTCCTGGGGCCAGATGAGAAATAAAAGGCCAGTGACACTAGCAGGTATGTGAGTGTGAAGTCCTCTCCCAACACAGTTAAGTGGGGGAAGGGGAAGGAAAAGAAGATGCCCTACAACTGGCTTCATACACACACACAAAACATGCACACATGTGCACACAGACACCTCCAGTTTTCTCACCTCTTTTTTATTCAAGTAATACCAACAAATACTCACAAGCCAGGCACAGCACCGAATAAACAATATGCATGTGCTTTCTTTCTTTCCTTCCTTCCTTTCTTTCAAGATTTTGTTTATTCATGAAAGAGAGAGGCAGAGACAGGCAGAGAGAGAAGCAGGCTCCATGCAGGAAGCCTGATGTGGGACTCGATCCTGGGACTCCAGGATCACACCCTGGGCTGAAGGCAGGCACTAAACCGCTGAGCCACCCAGGGATCCCTGCACATGTGGTTTCCTTTCATTTTTCACAATAATCCAATGCAGTAGGTACTATTACACCCCCCATTTTACAAATGAGAAAATAGGCTCAGAGAGGTGAAGTGACTCATTCTAGACCACTCAGCTTCATGTGACGCTTCCTGCCTGCTTCTGAAGATGGCACACCTAGCTTGACCCCAACTGCACTGCTACAAAGACAGGATGGACAAAAACAGCTGAGCAGCTTGAACTTTCTGAAGAAAAATTGAAGATACTAGTGCTAGAATCCATTTGCTCTAGGACAGCTCTCCAGGGCAGGGTGAGGGGGCAGGTTCTTCCTTACCTAGGAACAAAACTTGAATAATATACTCCCAACAATGATGTAATTACCTTATGTTGCTCAAAGTACTATTATATATCTTGCCTTATAATGCCTGAAACGCACCTGGGAAGGATAGGTATCCCCTTCATTCTCTAGATAAGAACACTGAGCTCTAGAGATTATATGCTTCACCCAAGGTCAGAAGGATTCAATATGCTGTCTCCTCAATGGGAACAGTGATGTCACCCAAGACTCACAAGAGAAACCAGAATGTGGCCTTAGTCTGAAACACAAAGACCATTTCCAAAGTGGCACTGAATGGAAAATGGTTGTCTTTAAACTCCAGTATAATCCACAATTGAGAATCAATAGAGCTTTAGTTGTCTATGCATTAAATTATGAGAAAATACTAACTTGCACCTTTCATTTCTCCAATCATGGAAGGGAAAAGATGTGGTAAAGTCTTAACCTCATTTTTTCCCTCACCCCTTGCAAAAAATTCATTTCTACTCACAGAGAAAGTACGCCTGAGAAATCACCAAAGAAGTAATTATGTGACTTCACTATTCTTGAAACACTCTTTCAGGACTCCAGAAAACCTCTCTCTTTTTTCCTTTTTTTTTTTTAAGATTCACTTATTTATTCATGAAGGACACAGACTGAGAGAGTGAGGCAGAGACACTGGTAGAGGAAGAAGCAGGCTCCTCTCAGGGAGCCCAATGCGGGACTTGACCTGGGATCTCGAGATCACAACCGGAGCCATGCGCTTCCACTTTTGATTAGGCTGAGTATTTTTATCTCAATCTCAAGAACTCATGAAAAAGAGTAAAATGTGATGCAGCACACAGTGAAAAAAGACCCCTCCCTGACTTCATTCACTAAAAGTGAAAATCACCAGAATACAGTATAAACAGTCAAGTCCATTAAAAGTTTCAAAGAAGGGATGCCTGGGTGGCTCAGCGGTTGAGTGCCTGCCTTTGGCCCAGGGCGTGATCCTGGAATCCTGGGATCGAGTCCCACATCGGGCACCCTGCATGGAGCCTGCTTCTCCCTCTGCCTGTGTCTCTGCCTCTCTCTCTCTCTCTCTCTCTGTCTCTCATGAATAAATAAAGTCTTTAAAAAAAAAAAGTTTCAAAGAATAAATTACGGGCAGCCCAGGTGGCTCAGCGGTTTAGCCCGCCTTCAGCTCAGGGCGTGATCCCATGGCAGGTTCCCTGCATGGAGCCTGTTTCTCCCTCTGCTTGTGTCTCGGCCTCCCTCCCTGTCTCTCATAAATAAACAAATAAAATCTTCAAAAAGAAAGAAAGTAAAAGAAAAAACTACAAGAGCTCAAAGAATGAATCAGAAGTGACATTTTATTCATAAATCAAAGCTGCTTTAGAAATTTCACATCACTGTTTCACACTCAAAATCTCTAACCTCAGCATAAGAAATTCACTTCAGGTCATTTTTTTTTTTTTTAATTAGCATTTCTTTTCAGTAGGAGTTTTTTTTTTTCTTTTTAAGATTTTATTTATTTATTCATGAGAGACACAGAGAGAGGCAAAGACATAGGCAGAGGGAGAAGCAGGCTTCATGCAGGGAGCCCGATGTGGGACTCGATCCCGGGACTCTGGGATCATGCCCTGAGCCAAAGGCAGATGCTCAACCGCTGAGCCACAGGCATCCCACTTCAGGTCATTTTTGATAAATTTGTTAAATCTAAAAGAAAACCTGACTTTGTCCATGAGCTTCTGAGTTGTGTGGAAATAATCTTCCTTGAAATCCAGAGGCAACAGATTGCATCCTAATTGCATCATTTGCTCTTTGTTTTGAGGGTGCTGGGGACAAATCTGAAGGGCAAGGGAGCTGTATCTAAAAATACTCAACCTGGGGGGCCTGGCTGGCTCAGTCAGTAGAACATTAAACTCCTGATCTTAAGGTCATGAGTTCAAGCCCAATGTTGGGCTTACTTTAAAAAATGAAATTAAAACTTCTAAAAAATGTTTAAATATTAAAAAAAAATACTCAGCCTAATCAAAAGTAGAAGCACACGGAAAACAACCGCATCCTGACTTTATATGGTCAAAAAAGCCCAAATCAGTAGAGAAGTTTGTTTTTTCCCAACATGCAGTCTTCACCAATGTGAAATTGTACGTAAAAATTTAAGAGCCGATCAGTCTGAAATCTTTTTAAAAAAAAATGGGAAGAGGGGATCCCTGGGTGGCGCAGCGGTTTGGCGCCTGCCTTTGGCCTGGGGCGTGATCCTAGAGACCCGGGATCGAATCCCACATCAGGCTCCCTGCATGGAGCCTGCTTCTCCCTCTGCCTGTGTCTCTGCCTCTCTGTCTCTCTCTGTGTGACTATCATGAATAAATAAATAAAACATTAAAAAAAAATAAAAACATTTAAAAAAAAATGGGAAGAACTTGGGGCACCTGGGTGGCTCATCAGTTAAGCATCTGCCTTTGGGTCCCAGCATCCTGGGATCAATCTCCACATCAGGCTCTCTGCTCAGCAGGGAGTCTGCTTCTCCCTCTACCCCTCCCCCTGCTCGTGCTCTCCCTCTCACATGCTTTCTCTCACTCAAATAAATAAAATCTTTTAAAAAGGGGGGGGGAGAACTCAGTAGTAAAGCAGAAACAAACCCAATACAGAAACACTTCAAAAATATTTGTAAATAAACGTGCTCTCCTCAAATACACTCACAGTTGAAGATGGCATTACAAATCTATATCCCTTTAAAAAACAAAACAAGGGCAGCCTGGGTGGCTCAGCGGTTTAGCACCACCTTCGGTCCATGCCATGATCCTGGAGACCTGGGATCGAGTCCCATGTCGGGCTCACTGCATGGGGCCTGCTTCTCTGCCCCTCTGTGTATCTCTCATGAATAAATAAAATCTTAAAAAAAAAAATAAAACAAAAACCAAAACAAAACAAAAATCTATATCCCAATCCTGTTGAATGGGTTCACTTATAATGGAAGGAATCAAGTCCCTGAATCTACCTAAACCCCGGGATCATACTCCTATTGGTGCAAAAAGCTTCACCTCTTCCTACACTAATTTGCTTGCAATATGATCTGAAAGCGTCACTGGGGATTGGATAATGTAAAAATGCTGGCAGTGACCTTGGCATACATTTTAAACATTTTTAATCTATTTAAATTATAGGTCAAAGGCAGGGTGGGGGCGGTACTCATAATAAATAAGAGAAGAGCACTTTATAATCTTCAAAGTGCTTTCTCATTTAATCCTCACAACAATCCCAAGCAGACACTGGTGCCCACTGCCCAGATCACAGAATTTTCATGCTGGTGAAGGGACTAACATCCCACCCAATATACGGCACTAGAATAGCAGGGGGTCTTGTCCAGTTGTTCACTATTATATCCTCAGGACCCAGAAGAGCACCTGGTACATGGCAGATGCTCATCAATACTTTTATCACATGTTCAAAAAGTCCAATCCAGGGGCGTCTACCTGGCTCAGTTGGTGGAGCATGTGACTCTTGATCTCAGGGTTTTGAGTTCAAGCCCCACGTTGGGTGATTACTTAAAAATAAAATCTTAAAAAAAAAAAAAGGGACGCCTGGGTGGCTCAGCAGTTGAGCGTTTGCCTTTGGCTCAGGGCGTGATCCCAGATCCTGGGATCGAGTCCCACATCAGGCTCCCTGCATTGAGCCTGCTTCTCCCTCTGCCTGTGTCTCTGTCTCTCTGTGTCTCTCATGAATAAATAAATAAAATCTTAAAAAAAAAAAAAAAAGTCCAATCCACTTTGCAGAGAGATAACCCCAGTCCAGAAGTACTACGGTACAGCCAGGGCCATAATGCTAGCCACCTGTTCCCTACACTCCTATTTCCTAAGTCATGGAGGGTTCTTCCCCCTAACCAGGTTGTTACTGAGACTATTTAGGGGTTTCCCAAACTCTCTCTCAGAACTCAGAATTCACACTGGCATCTCATCATTTTTTACGTTTTCAATCTATACCCTTTTCCTCTATAAATCTATACCCTTTTCCTCTTGTAAGCAAGCATTTAGTTCCTTCTTATACATCAGTCTTCACTTTTGTTTCACAACCCTTTACTATGTATAACATGCCCCGTATTAGGTATATAGGCAGTGTTTATTCAAAGGACAGTGCCTATGGAGGATAAAGATGAATGAGGATCAGTGCTCTAAGGGATTTACAAGTTGATGACAATTAAGATAGGCAATACCAGGAAGGAGACCTGGACCTGCAAATTACAGGAGAAGAGACGATCTCAGCAGAGGGACCAATGTGAGCTGACAAAACCTGAACATGTTGTGTTAGGTGAAAGTAAGTGATGCATCTGACTGGAAGCTGCAGTGCAGGATGAGGAGGCCAAGTGATGATCTGGAATCAACCTGCGTAAAGAGCTGAACTTGAGGACAAGAAACTGCCATGTCATTCCACAGGCAGTTTCTCACTCCTTCCTGACACCTATTTCTTTTCTATTTGTCCCACTTCCTCTTTGCCAAAGGAGGGGAAAAAGCACACAAAAGATTTGGAGTACTCTATATCCTTATTATGTTCTTTTTATTTGGAAAAGTTTTCTCAGCAGTATCTTATTATATTATATGACGGACAATTTCAAGATCAAGGGTACCAGCTATATAGCTCTACACCCACTCAATGGGTCAATTAACCAAGCAATCTTTAACAGTTAAGGATCCTTTTGACAATCTGATGAAATTTGGACCCTCTCCCTCAGAAAAATGCACTTACACAAAAAAAAAATCAGGAACCCCAGATTAAGAACTTTCTTGCCCTAGCAAAAATTATAGGACCGGCAAAAAAAAAAAAAGAGAGAGACTCAGTTACTATTTCTACTACTAATAGTACACAACTTTCCCATTCACATAAGTAGAATTCTTTCTTCTGAGTGATTACCCTTAGTGAATAAATAAAATGAGGGAATTTCTCCAAGACTTCTAATCCTTGCCCACTAGTAACAATACAGCTTCCATTTACTGGGCCCCACTATGTGACAGGCCCTCTGCAAAGCAGTGGATACGTAGTATATAATGTGAAAGTCCTATATGCAATGAATATCCCGGTTTACACCTAAGAAAAGAAAACTGAAGCTCGGGACAGCCCGGGTGGCTCAGCAGTTTAGTGCTGCCTTCAGCCCAGGACCTGACCCTGGAGACCCACGTCAGGCTCCCTGCATGGAGCCTGCTTCTCCCTCTGCCGGTGTCTCTGCCTCTCTCTCTCTCTGTCTCTCATGAATAAATAAATAAAATCTTTAAAAAGAGAGAGAGAGAAATAAAAAAAAAAGAAGAAAAAAGAAAGAAAAGAAAGAAAAGAAAGAAAAGAAAAAAAGAAAAGAAAAGAAAAGAAAAGAAAAGAAAAGAAAAGAAAAGAAAAGAAAAGAGGAAGGGGAAGGGGAAGGGGAAGGGAAAAGAGAAAACCGAAGCTCAGAGGGGTCAACCTTGACCTGACTCAAGGTGACCCAGCTGGAAAACGGAACAGCTGGGTTTGGAACTCTGGCATTTTGACTTTCAAAGCTCATCTAGGGCAGTCCAGGTGGCTTAGCGGTTTAGCACCGCCTTCAGCCCAGGGCGTGGATCCTGGGAACCCACGATAGAGTCCCACATCGGGCTCCCTGCATGGAGCTTGCTTCTCCCTCTGCATGCATCTCTGCCTTTCTCTCTCTCATGAATAAATAAAATCTTGGCGGGGGGGGGGGGGGAGCCCATCTATATGCCTCCAAGCAGAGGTGACCTTGTCACCATATTGATTGGTAGAAGAGATCAAAAGATACTGCCATCTCCTAGTATGTAAACAGTGAAGTCCAAGGGTCCAGTCCAGAATTACACCCTCTGGGTGTCCAATGAATACTTGTTAAGTGACTAGGGCAAAGAGAACCCTATTGACCAGAGGGGGGAAGATGGTGCCAACAGTCTTTTTTTTTTTTTTTTTTTTTAAGATTTTATTTATGCATTTGAGACAGACAGATACAGAGAGAGAACATGAGCAAGGGGAGAGATATGGGCAGGTTCCCCGCTGAACCAGGAACCTGACGTGGGGTTAGATCCCAGGACCCAGAGATGATGACCTGCGCTAAAAGCAGACCCTTAACCATTTGACCACCCAGGTGCCCCACACCAACAGACTTTTAAGAGTTCCATGTGAGGGACGCCTGGGTGGCTCAGCAGTTGAGTGTCTGCCTTTGGCTCAGGGCATGATCCCAGAGTCCTGAGATCCAGCCCTGCATCAGGCTCCCCTGTGAGGAGCTTGCTTCTCCCTCTGTCTATACCTCTGCCTATCTCTGTGTCTCTCTCATGAATAAATAAACAATATTAAAAAAAAAAAAAAAGAGTTCCATGAGAATACATGTGTCACAGCTTGGGCCTCACTGTTTCCAACTGGACCTCTCCACTTGGCAATGGCCTTAAGCACATAATCTGTTATACCCTCACATGCAAAGTTTTGCAACATATCAATGAAGTAATGAGGTAACAGTAGAATTTCACTAAAACATAAAGTTTATATAATCTTTCCCCTGTGTTTCCATCCTGTACATCCTATGCTGCACATCCTTCAAGGCTATAGCCATGATTCAATATGGTAGTTGTTCCCATAAAACTACTAGCAACCATTTCTGAGTATTTACATTGTGTATTACCAAAAACCTACTTATTTGGGGCCAGGGCCTAGTCATCCTCATCTTTATGTGACCACTATTCAGTTACTTGGACCTAGGAAAGCAGTGATTATGATTTTAAATATGAAGAAGTTTTTATTAAACAATAAGAGAACAGATGAAAGCTTAAGAGTCACAATACCAAGCTTCAAAAAAAGAACATTTTACACAATTCTGCCTTTAGATATTCAACAGTACAGTACCTTGCAATAAGGAGTCCTCAAAGTAAGTATCACAGAAAAACAAAACGCAGTGCCCAATCTAAAACGATGAAATAGGGGCTCAGAGGCTGAGCATCTGCCTTTAGCTCAGGTCGTGATACTGGGGTCCTGGGATCAAGTCCCGCATCAGGCTCCCCGGAGGGAGCCTGCTTCTCCTTCTGCCTGTGTCTCTGCCTCGCTCTCTTTCTCATGAATAGATAAAATCTTTAAAAACAAAAACAAAACGGTGAAATAAAGGAAGACAAAAGGAGGCCATGAGTCTCAGTGTTACTCTAAGCCAGTGGTTCTAATCTTTTTTGGGTCATGGATTCCTTTGAGAATTTAATGAAAGCTACAGATCCTTTCCCCACAAAAAATAAACAGAACCAAAATGTAGCATATACTTTTGAGGGCATCATGATACTCCCCCCAACCCAATCCCTTAAGGATCCACAGACCCTCAGTTCATAGCCTTTGCCTAGAATCTGCATTTTTTAGCCACATCTAACTAGAAGGGATCCAAATTCACCATTTTGCTTTTAACTTTTTAAAAATTTATTTTATTTTTTTTAAAGATTTTATTTATTTATTTATTTATTTTTTAAGATTTTTTATTTATTTATTCATAGAGGCAGAGAGAGAGAGAGAGAGGCCTCAGAGACACAGGCAGAGGGAGAAGCAGGGAGAGGCCTCAGAGACACAGGCAGAGGGAGAAGCAGGCTCCATGCAGGGAGCCCGACGTGGGACTCGATCCCAGGTCTCCAGGATCACACCCCAGGCTGCAGGCGGCACTAAACCGCTGCGCCACAGGGGCTGCCCAAGATTTTATTTATTTATTCATGAGAGACACACACACAGAGAGAGAGGCAGAGACACAGGCAGAGGGAGAAGCAGGTTCCATGCAAGGAGCCTGATATGGGACTTGATCCCGGGTCTCCAGGATCACACCCTGGGCTGCAGGCAGCACCAAACTGCTGCGCCACCGGGGCTGCCGTTTTTTTTTTTTTTTTTTTTTTTTTATTTATGTCACAGAGAGAGAGAGAGGCAGAGACACAGGCAGAGGGAGAAGCAGGCTCCATGCACCGGGAGCCCGACGTGGGATTCGATCCCGGGTCTCCAGGATCGCGCCCTGGGCCAAAGGCAGGCGCCAAACCGCTGCGCCACCCAGGGATCCCCGGGGCTGCCCTTTTAAAAAAATTTTTAAAAGATTTTATGTATTCATTATGAGAGACAGAGAGAGAGACAGAGACATACAGAGACTGAGACACACACACACACACACACACACACACACACACAGGCAGAGGGAGAAGCAGGCTCTATGCAGGGAGCCCGACTTAGGACCCCGGGTCTCCAGGATCACACCCTGGGGCAAAGACAGCGCTAAACCGCTGAGCCACCTGGGCTGTCCACCATTTTGCTTTTTAGAGGTCATACTGACATTAAGGGAAACTGAAGACAGGTGATAGCTTTAGCACTTGCAACATCTTACGACCCACAAGGGCCCCTATTCCTCTTGCTACCTGATTCATGTTATTAAGCCACAGTAACAAACTGTGGGATGAGGATATTCTCTCTCTCCCAACTAGAATATAATAAATTCAGGGCAGCCCTGGGGGCGCAGTGATTTAGCGCCGCCTGCAGCCCAGGGCGTGATCCTGGAGACCTGGGATCAAGTCCCACGTCAGGCTCTCTGCATGGAGCCTGCTTCTCCCTCTGCCTGTTTCTCTGCCTCTCCCTCTCTCTCTGTCTCTATGAATAAATAAATAAAATCTTAAAAAAAAAAAAAGAAAAATTCAAAAGCAGGGACCATATCTGATAGTATCATGTATTCTGCCTAGGGCTGTACACATTCTATATAATTGTTGATTGGTTTACTAATGAATAGATTTAAAACAACCTATACATTACCACTTAAGATAAAATGAGATAGATTCACATAGCACAGGAAAAGATAATGCTATATAACTAGCAGACTTTAAAATATTGACCTAATGGAACACCTGGGTGGCTCAGCGGTTGAGTGCCTGCCTTTGGCTCAGGGCCTGATCCCCGGATTCCTGGGATCGAGTGCCGCATCAAGCTCCTTGCATGGAACCTACTTCTCCTCCCTCTGCCTGTGTCTCTGCCTCTCTGTCTCTCATGAATAAATAAAATCTTTAAAGAATAAATAAATAAAATATTTACCTAAATTGGATTCCTGGAGCTTGATATACAAGAATAAGCCTGTAAAAAAAATGTGCTTTCTCATCTCTGTAGTCTTCTTTATGGCAGGGATTTGGCCATCTATGGCACATATATTGGTTTATAGTAAACTACAGACAGCCACCATTCCTTAAAAGCATGAGCAAAACTGCCAGTGGAGCCTGAGAGGATGTGAGAAGTCTTGCTTCTTGTGGAAGCTTTTTAAAAAGCTTTTAAAAGTTGTGGAGCTTTTTTTTTATAAAGATTTTTTTTTCTAAGTAATCTTAACACCCAATGTGGGGCTGAAACTCAAACTCACAACCCTGAGATCAAGAGTCTCATGCTCCCCTAACTGTGAGCCAGCAAGATGCCCTTACTGTGGAGCTATTTACTTAAACATCTCCTGGGGACACCTGGGTGGCTCAGTGGTTGAGTGTCTGCCTTTGGCTCAGGGTATAGAACTAAAGATCAGGATCAAGTCCCACATCAGCCTCCCCTCGAGGAGCCTGGTTCTTCCTCTGCCTGTGTCTCTTATGAATAAATAAAATATTTTTAAAAAATAAAGAAAGAAACATCTCCAGGGGATCCCTGGGTGGCTCAGCCGATTGGCTCCTGCCTTCGGCCCGGGGCATGATCCTGGGGTCCCAGGATCGGGTCCTGATTGGGCTCCCTGCATGGAGCCTGCTTTTCCCTCTGCCTGGTCTCTGCCTCTCTCTGTCTCATGAATAAATAAATAAAATCTTAAAAAAAAAGAAAAAGAAAAGAAAGAAAAGAACAGAACAGAACATCTGAACATCAAAGATACTTAAATCTCTAGGTTATATGTGGTTTTTTGTTTTGGGAGGGGTTTTTGAGAAAGAGAGTGGGCGAGGTGGAGAGAGAGAATCTTAAGCCAATTTCATGCCCAGTGCAGAACTCAACACAGGTTCAGGTCCCTGAGTCAAAATCAAAAGTCAGATGCTTAACCGACTGAGCCACCCAGGTGCCCTGTGGATTACATGCTTAGAGATAAAATAATGAAAAGCACAGCATCTACTTTCAAGGAGCTTCAGATGTAGTTGGAGAAAGAGAAAACAGGCAATTCAATCAGAATAATAAGTACCGGGCGGCCTTGGTGGCTTAGCGGTTTAGCGCCGCCTTCAGCCCGGGGTATGATCCTGGAGACCTGGGATCAAGTCCCAGGTCAGGCTCCCAGCATGGCGTCTGCTTCTCCCTCCGCCTGTCTCTCTCTCTCTATCTCTCTCTCTCTCTCTCTCTCTCTAAAAAAAAAAAAAAAAAAAGAATAAGTACCATGACATCAGGGGCAAACTTAGACTAAAGGTCAGTCAGGGAAGGCTTTCTGAGAGAAATAAAATCTAAGCCAGATCTAAACACTTAAAATAAATTAGTTAAGCTTTTTTTTTTGTTGGTTTGGTTGGGATGGGAGTAGCAGGAGAACATCCCAGATAAAAGGAAACAGTATATGCAAAAGGCCCAGAAGCAGGATATCTGGGAGAGCTACAGTCACTTGATGTGGGTGGAACACTGAATTTAAGGAGGGAAGTAGACAGAGACAGGCAGAACTCCTGGAGGGCCCTTATATAAGCCGAATTTATGTATGCTTACCCCTTCCTAAAGTCACAGCCCTCAAATGCTTTTGCTCTTCTTAGCTTAAAACACACACACACACACACCTAAATAACACAACAACAACAACTTATTTTGAAATGACTTTAGATTTAGAATTTGTCTTAAGGAAATGCTTTTACAATGGAAAACAAATTCAAGCAGATCCGTTTCTACTTCTTCAATCTTGCTAGCAAGTAATAAATCCCTTTAATTTCTTTGCTCCAGATACCCTAATCAACTCAAGGAGTCAAGCCAAAATCCCCTGAACGTTCAACTCATCCTCAAAACAAAATGCTGGCAAAATCATCTGGGCTATGGAAGAGGAAAGAAGGATGATTCATCCTCTTTCCTAGATTTTCACTAAGAACTCTAAGAGTCCGGACAGAATTCCATTATGTCACAACAGTCTTTATAAAGGCACTTAACCAAAATTAGTCATACTTATTTCTGTTACGTTTCTGACCTGCATTCTAAGCCTCCATCTCCTAAAATTCCCAAACCTGCAACAACCTTAATTAAAGTTGATTTCTAGATGGGGACCTGGCTAGCTAAGTCAGAAGAACATGCGATTCTTGATCTCAGGGTCATGAGCTCAAGCCTCACACTGGATGTAGAGATTACTAAAATAAATAAACTTTTTTAAAAAGTTGATTTTTAGAATCAAAGATGAATCCTGTGCAGAAATCACTGCAATGTCAATGAAATTGACAATTTTTTCTACAATTAAAACACAATTGGGGGTGCCTGGGTGGCTCCGTCGGTTAAGCATCTGCCTTTGGATCAGGTCATAATCCCAGAGTCCTGGGATTGAGCCCCACGTCAGGCTCCCTCTCCCTCTGCCTGCCATTCCCTCTGCTTGTGCTGTCAAATAAAAATTTAAAAAGTTGATCTTAACAATTGTGTTTGTTGTCTTTTTTTTTTTTTTAAACAATGGTTATCCCTGGAAGGTAGAATTTAAGGAATAGGGACCCCTGGGTGGCGCAGCGGTTTGGCGCCTGCCTTTGGCCCAGGGCGAGATCTTGGAGACCCAGGATCGAATCCCACGTCGGGCTCCCGGTGCATGGAGCCTGCCTCTCTCTCTCTATCATAAATAAATTTTAAAAATTAAAAAAAAGAATTTAAGGAATATTTTAATTTTCCTTATTATTTCAGCCAGTGAGGGCTGCCTGTCAAGCATTCATCAAATACATAGGAGGGGCACCTGGGTGGCTCACTGGTTGAGCATGTGCCTTTGGCTCAGGTCATGATCCCAGAGTCCTGGGATCAAGTTCTGCATTGAGCTCCCCACAGGGAACCTGCTTCTCCCTCTGCCTATGTCTCTGCCTCTCTCCAGGTCTCTCATGGATAAATAAATAAAATATTTTTAAAAATATATTTTTAAAAAATTAAGTAGGGGCACCTGGGTAGCTCAGTGGGTTAAGGGAAGGCAGCTTCAGCTCAGGTCATAATCCCCAGGTCCTGGGATCGAGCCCCATGTCAGCTCCCTGCTCAGTGGGGAGTCTGCTTCTCCCTCTCCCTTTTCACTCATGTTCTCTCTCAAATAAAATATTTTTTAAGGGCAGCCCGGTGGCTCAGCGGTTTAGCGCTGCCTTACAGCCCAGGGCATGATCATGGGGACCTGAGATCAAGTCCCACATCAGGCTCCCTGCATGGAGCCTGCTTCTCCCTCTGCCTGTGTCTCTGCCTCTCTCTCTGTCTCCATGAATAAATAAAAATAAAATAAATCTTTAAAAATATTTTTTAAAAAATTAAGTAATATTTAAAATTCAGTTTCTCAGTCCCACTAGCTCAGTTCAAGTAGATACATAAAGAATGGTGCAGAAGGTTCTATTAAGGCTGATCTACAAAGAAGCCCTAATGCTAATTCAGACCTGGGAAACAGAGAGGGAGGATCTGGGGAAGGTTTCCAGAAAGACACGTATATATTGAAATGGGTATTAAAGTGAGCATTCCGGGCTGGCTGGTAACAGACAGCAGATGACACTGACCATTCCCTGCATCATGCAATACCAAAATTTCCAGGGCAATTCCCCAAAAACCAAAAGCAAGATACTTTAAAGGAGACACTATAAAAATGAATTGGGTGATAGGCTTTGATCTGTATTTTGCTGAGATAAACTTAGATGCAAATACCGTAAAATGAGAAAAACAGATGATGAAGCCCAATTAGGATCTCACTAAAAAAGGAAAAGGGAAAACAGAACTGGAATTCACTGCCAGATCATCCTGGAAATCTTTAACAGGTAAGCTAAACTAAGGATCAGGGGACAAACCAAAGAATGCACTATGCTCATCCAAATAACTTTCATTGGGAGAAACATTTCCCAATAATCGAGGTCAATATGTGAATTGAAGGTGATTAACTCCCAAAGAGAGAGAAAGAGAAAAGAAAGCACACACACAAAACCAACCCAGTAGAGAACTGTATAAAAATTTGGTCCTGGGGATCCCTGGGTGGCTCAGCAGTTAAGCACCTGCCTTGGGCCCAGGGTGTGATCCTGGGGTCCCGGGATCAAGTTCCACATCAGGCTCCCTGCATGGAACCTGCTTCTCCCTCTGCCTGTCTCTGCCTCTCTCTGTGTGTCTATCATGAATGTATGAATAAAATATTTAAAAAAAAAAAAAAAAAAAGGGCAGCCCAGGTGGCTCAGCAGTTTAGCGCCACCTTCAGCCAGGGCATGATCCTGGAGACCCAGGATTGAGTCCCATGTCGGGCTTCCTGCATGGAGCCTACTTCTCCCTCTGTCTCTCTGTTTCTCAAATAAATAAATAAAATTAAAAAAAAAAATTTGGTCCTTTGCAGGTGGAAGGGGGAGGTGTAACGTTCTATTTTCTGATCTAACTACACTACCTAACATGTGCTGCCTCAGTTTCCTTATCCATAAAATGGATACAAGGAAAGTACCTATTTCTGAGGGCTATTTATGTGTATTCCTTGATACTTGAGTTACTATATATAAGGTGCATAAACAATGCCTGGCGTATGGAAAGGACTAAGGAAACACTGGTTATTACTGCAGGAGTCTCTGAGGACCTAGCTTCACTTGGTGGAAAGGAAAAGGATTTCCCTAGGGGTGAGCTCACAGGGAAGAGGGATGTTGTGCAGACTGTCATATGATGAGGAGGGGCGGTTTGAAAAGTCTGATCTGTTCCAGGTTGAGCAAGCTTTTGCAGACACCTTCCAACCCGGTCCTACAGGCTATTCAAATGCCCAAAGCCATAGAGGACAGCTGCTAGAACTTCAAGTTCCAGGATCTAATCTAGCTGTGGACCCCCAATATGCTTACTTAGTGTATCAGTGTTTTGTTTTTTTTTTTTTTCCCCAAAAAAATCTCTCTGGTCTGCACAGCTAGATTACTCTATCCTTCATTCAGGCATTAATTAGGCACCCATGACAAGTCAAGCACTTTATTTTTTTTTTTTAATTTTTATTTATTTATGATAGTCACAGAGAGAGAGAGAGAGAGGCAGAGACATAGGCAAAGGGAGAAGCAGGCTCCATGTACCGTGAGCCCGACGTGGGATTCGATCCCGGGTCTCCAGGATCGCGCCCTGGGCCAAAGGCAGGCGCCAAACCGCTGCGCCACCCAGGGATCCCAAGTCAAGCACTTTAGAAGGCAATAGAAAAGCACTAAAGGTTTTTAACCAAGGGAATGCAACAGTCAGGTTTTCATTTCATGACTCGTTGAGAGAATAAATGAGAGGAAAAGATGCAGAGGATACCTTGTAAGAGACTTCTGCAATCAAGCACAACACCTAATTTCTTGAATTTCCCAATGGCACCCAGCACTGTGGATATCACTCAACTGGATCCCAATGAATATTTAACTTCCTATGTGAGAATAACAATGCCTATCAATTTAGCACTTATTATATGCCAAACATATCATTCATTACCTCAGTTTCTCACAACAACCCAGTGAAGCAGATATTAGTATCTTTATTTTACACAGGAGAAAACTCAGGAAGTCCAACAGCTCATTTAAGGTGACAAAATAAAAGGAGGAGTGGGTCATGAATTTATGTCTGCCTGCCTAAATACCTAATCATACATTATTGGTGCTGGCCTGTGGCAAAGTTTTCCTCAATCTACATAAAAATGAGATCTAAAAATATATATGGGTGGCTCAGCAGTTTAGTACAGCCTTCGGCCCAGGGTGTGATCCCGGAGACCCAGGATCCAGTCCCACATCGGGCTCCCTGCATGGAGCCTACTTCTCCCTCTGCCTGTGTCTCTGCCTCTCTCTCTCTGTGCCTCTCATGAATAATAAATAAATAAATATTTAAAAATAAAATAACAGGGATCCCTGGGTGGCGCAGCGGTTTGGCGCCTGCCTTTGGCCCAGGGCGCGATCTTGGGGACCTGGGATCGAATCCCATGTCGGGCTCCTGCTTTAAGCATGGAGCCTGCTTCTCCCTCTGCCTGTGTCTCTGCCTCTCTCTGTGTGACTATCACAAATAAATAAAAATTAAATAAAAATAAATTTAAAAAAATCAAATAACAAAAATAATAAAAATATATACCTACATATGTCCATATACAGTTGCCAACTTCCTTGAGAAAGGCTACTACCTTTTATTCTGACAATGGATCTCATTTTTAATAAAAGGAGAGTTTCTCATTTATTTTTTAATGCCCTCCTTGGAAAAACTACAAATTAGTAAATTTGTATGTGTTTTCCCACTACTGTATTCAACTAGTCTATAAAACCCAAGTCCAGGAACCACTACACTAATAATGACATTAACATAGCATTTACCATGACCCAGGCATTATTTTAAGCTTCTTAAATATACCACCCATTTTAATTGCACAGTGAGTCTGAGAGTAGACACCACTATATTCCCCTTTTTATAGATGAGGTGCCTGAGGCACTAAAGTTTAAGTGTCTTGTCTAAGAGCACAGAGCTGGGAAGAGGTAGGACGGGGACTCTAGGGGAGGCCCATGTGCCTTGATGAGAATACCTGAGGCCTCAGTCCTAACATTGTGAAAGCAAACAGACCTCAACCACTGCTATTTGGCCTATGACCTATAACATTTAGACGTGTGAGACACTTACTGATAAGACCCTAAAACTGACTGCTACCTGGGGGCAAGTTACAAGATAACACATCAATAGCATGCACTGCTCTGCTGAGTCAAAATACCAGCGTGCTGCCTTTGTAGTGCTATAATACTCTGGTTACTTAAACGGTTTAATTAACCAAATTGTTCTCTTCCATTCTCCCAGAAAACTGAAAGGCCTTCCAACCTTATGGGGCTTCCACGTTCATTCTTGGCATTTACTTCTCAAAAAAATCTAGAATCACAACACAAGAGCAGGTATTGAGGCTCATTTTATGGACAAGAATTTAAATTAAAATACATGACTTGTCCAAGGTAACAAAGTTGGTATGAATCAAAATGAAAACCGACAGGAGAAAGGGTTCTTTACATAGCTTGAGGAATCCCAAGAATCAAAGAACTGAAAGACTGCCCCCCCCACGCACACACATAAACACACACATACACACACACACCCCGGTTTCTCTCTAAAATGTGTACCTTTAGGGACGCCTGGGTGGCTCAGCGGTTGAGCAGTGGAGCGTCTGCCTTCGGCTCAGGGTGTGATCCTGGGGTCCTGGGATCCAGTACCACATCAGGCTCCCTGTGGAGTGTATGCTTCTCCCTCTGCCTATGTCTGTGTCTCTCACGAATAAATAAATAAAATCATGTATATATATTTTTAAGATTTTATTTATTTATTCGTGAGAGACACAGGCGCAGGGAGCCTGACGTGGGACGGGATCCTGGGTCTCCAGGATCACATCCTGGGCTGAAGGCGGCAGCTAAACTGCTGAGCCACCCGGACTGCCCAAATGTATATACCTTTAATTCAACAAATATTATGTTCCTCTGGACATGTTCTAGGATAAATGTAGCAGGTTCACAGAAGAAATGGGAGAACAAAACAGAAAAAAAAAAAATCCAAAGCTATTTTGCAATTTCTTCCTGATGTGTGAATGTAAACCCCCTCATATGTCAACTAAACATCAGGTCTTTTGGTATTCTCTTTCAGGAAAGAATGACCAGTATATAAATAAGTGTCTGTGTGTGTGTGCCTGTGTGTGTGTGCAGAACGTCTTGTTAATTAACAATAATAAAAACAGTAAAATTTTACATCTCCCAAATTACTTCTTATTCGAAATAAAACATGAACTTGGACCACGTTATTAAAAAGTTCTCATAACAAGATGAAATCTATCTTCCAAGTAAACGTCCGTGCTCTCTTGTATTGAAATGTTTGGTCACACCTAATTTTTTAAGATAAGATCGGGGAGGGGGGGGGTATATATCAGGCCATAGGCCTTCTAAATTTTTAAAGTTCTGGTACCAAAACAGGGTGTTCCTTGTGTTACCTGTAAGGGAAGAACTGCTTTTGTTTTTTGTTTTTTATTTTATTTATTTATTTATTCATGAGAGACAGAGAGAGAGAGAGAGGCAAAGATACAGGCAGAGGGAGAAGCAGGCTCCATGCAGGGAGCCTGATGTGGGACTCGATCCCCAGACTCCAGGATCATGCCCTGGGCCAAAGGCAAGCACTAAACTGCTGAGCCACCCAGGTGTCCCTGCTTTTGTTTTAATAAATGGCATATAAACTCTCTGAGGGGGATCCCTGGGTGGCGGCAGTGGTTTAGCGCCTGTCTTTGGCCCAGGGCGCGATCCTGGAGACCCGGGATCAAATCCCATGTCGGGCTCCCGGTGCGTGGAGCCTGCTTCTCCCTCTGCCTGTGTCTCTGCCTCTCTCTCTCTCTCTCTGTGACTATCATAAATAAATAAATATTAAAAATAAATAAATAAACTCTCTGAGGGAGAAGGAGGCATATTCCATATAACTAGGACTTTCAGCAGTGTAGACGCCCAAATATTGGTTGAACAGGGAGGAAAAAGGAAACTTGTCTCCCTGGATCTCTATCCTCTGGAACTACAAAGTAGTCTGTTCCCTCTTTGGCTTAATAGCCCTAAATTATTTACATCTTAAAAGAATCTTGGTTTCATAAAAGGGAAGATAAAACTAATGTATGCCATGTCCATTCTTGATTTTGATTGAGAAAAGAGAAAGTAATATACGAATAGATTCTCTCTCTTAAAACAAGCCATGTGGAGGGGGGCACCTTTCAGAAAAGAGAACAGATGGGTCAGCTCTCCTATCAGCCACAAAGCAGACTTTAAAAGTTCTTCTCATCTCTGGGGTGCACTCAATTCTATGAAGTGGATAGCACACCGCAGGAGTCAGTATAGAGCCAAGGCTCTGAACCACAGTGCCTCAGCTATACCAGCTGCGTGACCTTGGGCAAGTCCCCTATGGAAGCCCCAGTTCCCTGGCTACAAAATGAAATACCACCTACCTCAGAGGGTTATTGTGAGGAGGATAGAGGGAACACTTGGTAGTCTCCTGGTACACAATGAGCATGCTGTTGCTATTAACTGGTAATGCTGCTAATAATCAATTATTGTTCTAAGAAAGGGAGACTGTCTTAACCTTCAAAGGTACTAGAGTCCACCAGATCTCATAACGACTAATTTCTTGCTTTTCAGCTCAATTTTTTCTTCATGTGTTTATAATAAACACCAAACATAACATAACCATACAGGGAGGAAAGAAAAAAAAAAAACCTTTGTTTAAAAAATAGTAAAATCATTGTGGAAAACTCAGGAAAAAATTTCACTCAAAATTCTACAACACAAAGATAAATACAAACAGCACTTTAGCATGTTGCTTTTGCTTTTTCCCATATATATTTTAAAACAACTGGAATCATACTGTTTATAGTTCTATATCCTGCTTTTTTCTCATACTTAATTTTATTTTGTGTGTACTTTCCCACGTCAAGAATTCTCCAAAAAACATCCTTTTTAAAAATGACTCCATACTTTTCAATAAAGCAATCATTCCTCTAAGGTTAAAAGATTTAAATTGTTTATTTTTTATACACATCACTATAGTTAAGATCTTTGTATATAATCTTGGTCCTCATCTCGATTTCTTGGTCCATCTAGATTCCTATAAGTTGATCAAGGATTTTATGTCTTAAAATCCTGCTAAGGACAGCCCGGGTAGCTCAGCAGTTTAAGCACCACCTTCAGCCTAGGGCCTGATCCTGGAGACCAGGGATGGAGTCCCATGTCAGGCTCCCTGCGTGGAGCCTGCTTCTCCCTCTGCCTGTGTCTCTGCCTCTCTCTTTCTCTCTCTCTGTGTGTCTCTCATGAATAAATAAAATATTTTAAAAATTTTAAATAAAACCTTGCCAAAATGCTTTCCAGAAAGTTCACACCAAGTTTTTGTGCCTGACAGTCCTGATCATATACCACCAGCAGTGACCACTACCTATTTCCTTTTAATTCCCAGCAAACAGAGACCCAAAAACTCTGGAATTACAACACAAATAGGGAAGATTTGTTATTAAAAGAATGCTTTTGTCACTTGTGGTAATTTGTACCAGATCACTATTATCCGATTCTTTTTTTTTTTAAGATTTTATTTATTTATTCATGAAAGACATAGAGAAAGGCAGAGACACAGGCAGAGGGAGAAGCAGCTTCCATGCATGGAGCCTGATATGGGACTCGATCCCGAAACTCCAAGGATCACACCCTAAGCTGAAGGCAGACGCTCAACTGCTGGGCCACCCAGGTGTTCCACTATAATCCCATTCTTTATCAGATATGTAACCTTAACAAACTTGGAAAAGTTACAAACATCACTCTATACAATTCACATTCCTTTAGTAAAATCAAGACTTAAAATGCCTCACACATGGAGATGCTCAAATAAATTTCAACTTAAGGAGTGTGTAGAAAAGGAAGTGATGCCCCATACAAAAAAGAGGTCTGGACAATATGTAGAAAATTCAGAAAGGTACACTTTCAGATTTATGTACTTTTCTACATGTAAGTTGCACCTTAATTTTTTTTTAATAAAAATTAAAAATTTGGGATGCCTGGGTGGCTCAGTTGGTTAAGCGTCTGCTTTTGGCTCAGGTCACGATCCCGGGTCCTGGGGTCGAGTCCTGCATGGGGCTCTCCATAGGGAGCCTGCTTCTCCCTCTGCCTGTTTCTATGCCTTTCTGTGTCTCTCATGAATAAGTTTTTAAAAATCTGAAAAAAAATTGTTGAAAAAAAAAATTTAAAGAGGATCTGTACGGGAGAAAATATATGTATTCCTTTTTTTTTTTAAATGTTGACTTTTTTTTCTTTAATTTTTATTTATTTATGATAGTCACAGAGAGAGAGAGAGGCAGAGACACAGGCAGAGGGAGAAGCAGGCTCCATGCACCGGGAGCCCGACGTGGGATTCGATCCCAGGTCTCCAGGATCGCGCCCTGGGCCAAAGGCAGGCGCCAAACCGCATATAGCCACCCAGGGATCCCTATATGTATTCCTTGTATTCACACAAAACATGAAATCACAGCTATGGAGGAAAAAAAAAAAAGAAATCACAATCACAAGTATGTTAGCTAATGTTGCCATTTAAGCCTTTATGGATGTTGGCTAATGCTGGGCATACACCAACTGGCAGAGACTCACTCACTGACTAAGCCCTGAGAAGCCCTTTCCCCTTTTTCCTCATTTACCAAAGGTTTTATCTGCATTCCTCTAGTGACTTATCAATCAGAGGAAAAAAATCTCTGAGAAGTCAGCAGCATTCAAAAAGTATTTAATTATTTCAGGCCATTAGAAATGATATCACAGGGATCCCTGAGTGGCTCAGCGGTTTAGTGCCTGCCTTTGGCCCAGGGGTGATTCTGGAGTCCCGGGATCAAGTCCCGCGTCGGGCTCCCGGCATGGAGCCTGCTTCTCCTTTCGCCTGTGTCTCTGCCCCTCTCTCTCTGTTTCTATGTCTATCATAAATAAATAAAATATTAAAAAAAAGAAAAAGAAATGATATCACAGGGGCACGTGGGTGGCTCAGTGGTTGAGTGTCTGGCTTCAGCTCAGGGAATGATCCCAGGGTTCCAGGATCAAGTCCCACTTTGGGCTACCCAGAGGGAGCTTGCTTCTCTATGTCTCTACCTCTCTCTGGGGGTCTCTCATGGATAAATAAAATCTTTAAAAAAAAAGAGAGAGAGAGAGAAAAAATTATATCACAAAAGTAGCATCCACCAGGCTTCTACCTACAAACCTAACATTTTTGGAAAATAAAGACCTAGTGATACTTTTATCATCAAACATTTAAAAGTATACTACTCCCAGTGAAATAATTCCCTTGAAGTGAAAGCCACTCTAGTTAAAGATACAGATTTTGAGAATCTAATAATCTTGTATTAATGCAGTACTGGCTTCCATTTGTACACAATCAATTTGTTACCGAACAAAGAATCCTTTTTAATTGCCCACGGCAATTAATGGTAATCATTTTCTTTTGTCTTATTCCTAAGTACTGCAGTACTTCATACAATAGATGAAGCCATGATTCTGACCTTTCTTTTAAATGGAAAAAACTTTTTTTTAAGTTTTTTATACTTCAAGGGGCTGTTAGCTGTAGCTGCCCAGCATATTTTCACCCTAACATTATTTAACAACTTTCTGATTCCCAGTTTTTGAAAAAAGCATTGTAGTAAGTTCTACACAAATAAGTCAAGGGGCTAGGTGTAGTTTTGCCTATACATTCCTAGTTGCCCAAAGTTTTCTCAATTGAGGGACACTTGTGTGGCTCAGCGGTTGAGCATCTGCCTTTGACTTAGGGCATGATCCCAGGCCCTGGGATTGAGTCCTCTGCATTGGGTTCCTTACAGGGAGCCTGCTTCTCCCTCTGCCCATGTCTCTGCCTCTATCTCTCTCTGTCTCTCATGAATAAATAAAATCTTAAAAAAAAAACAAAAAACAAAAAAACACAAATTCATCAGAATACTCTATTCAATATTTACTCCCCTCAACCCACCCTACATTACATATAGCTAATCATTCACAACTGACTATAAATTCTTTAAGAGGATGAACCTATAGCTTATTCTTATATCCCAAAGAAACAAGGCACTAATAAAATAAACACAGATCTTGAAATAAGACAGACACGGATTTATAACACAGCTCTCAAACTCTCAGCTGTGTAACCCTGGTTAGGATACTTCTCTTATGTATATATGAGAATTAAATGATGACCAGGAGGGCATGCCCTCTGAGAGTTTAAAGCCTAAAAATGGCCATTATCGTTGGTGCACATCTCTCCACCCACCTACCCCAACAAAAGAGAAAAAAGGGCTTTGGCACTTGTTTGGGTTCAATCAACATATATGTAGTAGGGCCTACTATATATAAGGTATTTTGCTAGGTGTAACAAGATATAAAAGAAACACCCTCAAGGAGTTTACTACCTGGAAAGTGGAAACAATCAAGTATTATCATCTATAAAATAAGGCAGAATGGGAACCAACTAGTATAATCCCTTCAGTTTTCAAATAAAGAAACTGTAGCCCAGGGAAGTGAAAATGATTTGGCCAAAGTCATACAGCTAGTAAGCAGCAGAGCTGGAGCTAGACCAGAGGTTCTTCATTATCAATTCAATATTCTTTACACCATAGGAAGCTGCCTCTCAGTTGTTCAAATTTGATTTCTAAGTGCAAATATTACCATAGTGACCAGCAAAAGGACATTTTCCAGGTAAGAATGCACACTAGGAGAGCAAAAAAGGTATGAAATATCACAGATGCATAATGCAACAGTCACAACTGCCACAAATTTCATAAATGAAAATGTTCAGGGAACCCTGGGTGGCGCAGCGGTTTAGCGCCTGCCTTTGGCCCAGGGCGGGATCCTGGAGACCCAGGATCGAATCCCACGTCGGGCTCCCAGTGCATGGAGCCTGCTTCTCCCTCTGCCTATGTCTCTGCCTCTCTCTCTCTCTCTCTCTGTGTGACTATCACAAATAAATAAAAAATTTTTTTAAAAATTTAAAAAAGAAAAAAAAGAAAATGTTCATTTCAATAAAGGAAGATGAAGGAGATAGGCAAGTCTGGCTATTTTCAACTAAAGTAAATATTACTTTCCTGTGATGATGGTTCATGGCTGAAAGCACCTGGTTTTCTGCTAATATATCAACTTAATGGTGCTTCTTAGCACCATAGAAGCAAATAAATGAAAATCCGACTGACAGATGCCAAAAGTTATTTTCAAGAATTCTTCATAGACAAAACCTCATTAAAGCATTGTATCAAAAATTAAATAGAAATAAACTTCCAGGAAGATGAACATGAATGATTTGTTTGCATTTCTTAATACTAGCAATTCAAGTGCTATTCAGACACAGCTATTTGAGAGTGTAGGTCAACAATGACTCAGCTTGAAAGATTCCATATTGCTTTTAAAAGAGGTATATGGTTTTACTTAGGTAGTGAATACAATCTGGGTGCCCCTTTCCCCAAAAATTATAAACTAATTTTCACATGAATGGCTGAAAAAGAGACGGTGTTTATGTTTGAAAAAAGTATACAACAAAGGCAATCCAGTTCAATTTACTGCATCCCTCAGAGAAAGAGCCCAGAGAAAGAGCCAATTCTGGGCCACAGGATCGATGTGGAGATGAGGGGGAGGGGTGGAGGCGATGGAGGGGTAAAGAGCAGGACCAGGAGTCTAGTCCCAGTCCCAGCTCTAACTTGGTATGTGGTCCAGGACAATACTCTACAACCAGAGCTGGACAGCACACTAGACTTCATACTAGGAATGTGAAACCCAGAGAGGTGAAGTGATTTGTTCAAGGTTCCCACGAATTAGGTTAAGGCCTAGACCAGAAGGCCTTCTGCCTCTACTTCCAATATTCCTTCAATTATGACAGGAAAACTGTTACCATGCTCCGTGCAAGTTCATTTTCCCAGCTTAAATCAGGAGGCTAGACTAGGCACAGGTTTTCAAGCTGTGTTGCTCCAAATCCAAGGGATTTCTGCTAGTCACCTTTCCTCTTCAAGACTCTCCAAGCTTATGTATTTCATATAGTGTAAAAAGGAAATTTTAAACAACTAGACTAGATGGTCAATAAAATGTCACACAGACTGGGTAAATTAAGGCACCCAGGTGGTGAATGACAATAGTCATAGTGGATCACAGGAAGGCCCTGCAGGAAGCTTACCACCTCTCAGAAGGCCCCCACAAACTGAAGATGTGAAAACAGAAGAGACTAGAGGGAGATGGACAAACACTCTCTCACCATGTCAATCTCTATATTGACCTGCTGTATCTCCCTATCACACAAAGTCTGAAGAAACACCTATGAGGCTGCAGTTTTACAGTCATCTGTGAATCCCTCACTTCTCCTAGACTGTCCTTTGCCAAAAGTTACCATCAGGCCCATGGATTTACACGCGGACAACTTCTTCCAAGTAACATGTATTGAGAAGAATGACTATTTTCTGATTATTTTTTAACTATCCTAAATGCTTTGGCCTTATTGTGCCAAGAAGATGGAAAAGAAAAGGGGGATATAAAAAAAGAAAAAGAAAAAAGAAAAAGAAAAGGGGGATATGGTCAAAAGAATAGTTTAAAAAAAAAAAAGGGGGGATCCCTGGGTGGCGCAGCGGTTTGGCGCCTGCCTTTGGCCCAGGGCGCGATCCTGGAGACCCGGGATCGAATCCCACGTCGGGCTCCCAGTGCATGGAGCCTGCTTCTCCCTCTGCCTGTGTCTCTGCCTCTCTCTCTCTCTGTGTGTGACTATCATAAGGAAATAAAAATTAAAAAAAAAAAAAAAAAAGGAAGAGAAAAACTTTGATCAGACTAGTATTACAGAGATTTTCTAGGCACTGCAGGAGCCCCTGAAGATCTGCTACTTGGTTGAAGAGTCATCTACTACTATCTCCTGCTCCACACCCCACCCCCAACTGGCATGTTAACTGTTCCAGAAGGCCAAGGCTACCACCTCAGATTTCTGTAGCACCCAATTCCATCATGAAAGCAAATGTTGACACTGAGGTTGGAGTCTCAGCTACCATTAGAGAAACATGACAATCTTTGTAACAGCAATTACCAGTTTAGGAAGAAAACTCAGTCCTTTGTTGTTCTGTCTCCTCTCTTCAAATTATATAAACTTTGGCTTTGGCTATGAAGAAACTTTCTATGCTGCCAATGATGTTAAAAAACTCTAAAACACAAATTTCAGCAGTGCTGCACACACAGTTGTCTTCTTAATTAGCTATTACTTCCCCATTAAGAATAAAAAACAAAGGATCCTGGGTGGCTCAGCAGTTGAGCGTCTCTGCCTTTGGCCAAGGGCATGACCTGGAGTCCCAGGATCAGGACTGGGATCCAGTCCTGCATGGGGCTCCCAGTATGGAGTCTGCTTCTCTCTCTGCCTGTGTTTCTTTTTTTTTTTTTTTTTTTTTTAATTTTTATTTATTTATGGTAGTCACAGAGAGAGAAAGAGAGAGAGGCAGAGACATAGGCAGACGGAGAAGCAGGCTCCATGCACCGGGAGCCCGATGTGGGATTCGATCCCGGGTCTCCAGGATCGCGCCCTGGGCCAAAGGCAGGCGCCAAACCGCTGCGCCACCCAGGGATCCCCTCTGCCTGTGTTTCTGACTCTCTCTCTCCGTATGTCTCTCATGAATAAATAAATATTTTTTTAAAAAAGAAGAAAATTATTTATACCAACATGGAAAACATAAACTCTAAAATAAATTCATAGAATGAATAATGATTCACAAGGCCAAAATTCAAAAATGAATGGACCAGATGAACTGAAATTCTTAAGTCAATAATGATGAAGACACACACTATAGGTAATTAAAATCACCAGACTCTGCTTGTCAGAAAATTTAAAGTCCTGGGGATCCCTCAGTGGCTCAGCAGTTTGGCTCCTGCCTTCGGCTGGGAGCGTGATCCTGGAGTCCCGGGATGAGTCCCACATTGGGCTCCCTGCATGGAGCCTGCTTCTCTCTCTGCCTGTATCTCTGTCTCTGCCTCTCTCTCTCTCTCTCTCTCTCTCTCATAAATATTATCTCAAAAAAAAAATTTAAAGTCCTAAGAACTCAGAAGCTACGGGAATTACTAGATCTATGATCTAGTCCCTCTTTTACTATATCATATACAAATACCCTAACATTTGAGGAGTCAATGGTCCAATTCTGTAGATAACAGTTAACACTTTTTTATTTCAAGTGTTCACACAAAACTATTTCTAAATAAGTGCTGAAGTAAACAAAGTTTGATCATAGCTCAGTTAAGAAATAAAGTTCTTCCAGTAAATGTTCCTTCACAGCTGGATGGCTGTTTTAATATGCAATTGCCCTGGGCCACGCGAAAGGGGGGGGGAGGGAATCAGGCTTTTGATTTACTTAAGAAATAAAATAAATAAACCTAGAACATACAAAGGTTCTCTTTCCCAAGTTAAGGACAAAAAATGGTTAGATGGCTTTTCTGCAAAAAAAACACCTCTTTCTCTGAATAAATTTCCTAAACCCCACCCCTATCATAAGATCACTGAAGAAAAAGCTCCACAGCTAAGGTACATTTCTCAGGTAATAAAACCAAAAAATCTCATCGTATCAGCCAGTTCCTGGCACCCTTTCCTCACTCTACCAAATCAGGTCACTCACAAGGCTTGGAGAGTGTCAGGGCCCACCCACATACTCCTACACCAAAGAGCGCCCCCACCCCCAACTCCAGCAAGGATCTGCCCAGAGGCATTCAACTCCCCTGGTGGAGAGCGCCTGCAATACCAGAGGGCAGAAATCTGAGTGACACTTGGCACTCTCTCTTTCCACAAACAACCGCAACGGGCTTTCCAAACTCAGGCCCTAATTATTTAAGACCAGGAAGCTGGAGCCTTCCTGGGGCAGAGGTGAAAAGAAATAAGCCCACCCTCCCAAAGATCACACTACAAACCAGAGGCCATTAGGGAAGGCAACACTGCAGCTTTTGCAGCCCCAGAGCAGTAAACACCAAATGTGGCCATAACCCCCAGTGGGATTGGGGAGAACTTGAGAACTAGCATTTCCCCAGCCAGAGATAAAACAAAAATAAGATTGTCATGGGGTGGGGGTGGGGGAGAAGGGGGAAAAAGCACACTTCTAAGTTCTCCCAAGGCCTTGGAGGTGGAAGGAGAGAGAGGGTACAACTGTCTCTTTACAATAGCTCAGAGAAGGAGGGAGGGAATTAAAAGAATGACCTGTGAGCAGCTGCACTCTCCTGTCTCGAAGGACACAAAGATGCAAAGTCCAGGGATCTGAAACGGGCTGGGGAGCAAGATAGAAAAGAGGAGAAAAAAAAAAAAATTGGGGCAATGGAAAGAGATCTACCCCCCTCACCACCACTAACCTTGGTAGAAGTAGGGAAAATGGGGAGACACTCCCAAGACTCCAGAGAGCAATAACCAGCCAACCAACCCCCACCTATCTACCCAGATCTCACAGGATCTCTGGGAATAAAACCCTGAGGGTGAGGGTGCCAAGTGAATCTGCAGTCTACACCAGAGCCTAGAGAACCCTAGGCTCAACTCAGACCCTTCCCCTCTGAATGCTGAAGACTGGATGCTAGAGGAACACAAGCCTCAAGAGGGGAAGCACTCAGTGGGAATGGGCGGGTCAAGGGTAGGGAGCTGGGAGAAACAAGCCTGACAGGAACCAAACAGGAAAGAAGATGCTTGACAGGATACAAAGGGAAAGAAAAGGTGAGGAAACAAGTCAACAAGGAACAGAATTGGGAAATGGTTACCAAAAGCAGAGGGAAAATCTATCCAAGAACTGAGATGGCTCCAAGAGGGAGCTGGGGAGTGGGGAGGCAGCCAGTGATAGGAAAGAATGGTTGAGAAGATCTCTTTACTATTGGGCAGAACTGGGAGAAGGAGAACTCAAAAAGGAGGTAAAAGGACAAAGGAGGGAGAACAAATACAAGAAAGGAAAGAGTGGAGGTTGAGATCTGAATCAAAATGGTGGGGGGAGAAGGAGGTCCAGGTGGAAAACCAGAATTAAGAGACAACACAGGTGGGATGCAATTACAGGAAGACCAGGATTAAAGAAGCCATTCCAAGAGGGAACAGCAATAGTAAAGTTAAAATGGGTCAAAAAGATAGGTGGGCAAGTGGACAGCTCCAAAAAGGGCAGAGCTGGGAGGAAAACGTTAGAGCGGATGAGACAGAGCTGAGCAGATGCAAAAAAGGATCTGGGGCAGGTCTGTGAGATGCAGCAAAATGGGAAGGAAAGGGGTGATGGGTCAGGGAAGTTATCAAAGATTTACCGAGGTATAGGGCAAGTTTAAGAAGAGCCAAAATAGAGAGGAGAGGACTCAGAGCAAAGAGGAGGCTAGAAGCAGATCTCAAGCAGAGAACAAGTGAAGGGGAAACAGGTCAAAGAAAGGGGGAGCGAATGAATGAGGCAGCTCTACAGTGCCAACGAGGAGGTGGAGAAGAGGAAACCTCAAGAACACTGGGCAGAACTGGGGCCTGCAGGGCAGCACGGACGCTGCGGGCAGGCTGAGTTAGGGAGGTCAGAGAAGTGAATGGCAGAAATGAGAGCTGCAGGGTTTCGGGAGGGGAGGAGGCTGCTTCATGGAAGGCAGAGTCGAAAAGCAATCAGGTTAGGGGCACAGCAAGATCTGAGATTGGGCAAAGGGCAGATCGGAAAGGTAGAAAGGTTTGGAAGAGAAATAAAGGTCTGAATGGCAAATGGGAGCAAGATCTGAGAAGCGGAGGAGGCAAGCATGGTGCATCTGAGTCCGAGAGGGGGCAAGGGGCCGAACTGAGGCATGGAAGGGTCGGAGAGCTGAGGAATATCCCTAGGGTGCAGCAGGCCCCCCAAGTGGGCAGTAGAGCCCAAGAGGGAGGTGGAATTAACTCCAAGGAGACCTAAGGGCAAGCAGTGCCAAGACGAACAAGGTCTCAGATGGATCTCCAAGGAGGTGGAACTGCAGGTCCTAAAGGGACAGTTCCTGGGGGTGCAACAGAGGGCGGCGGATAACAGTAAACGGGTCAAAAAAGGCAACAGATCTGGAAGGTGGTGAGAGTAGAATCGAAGAGGGGCAGGAGGGTCACGAATCCCAAAGTGAAGGTCCAGAATTCAGGGATGCAGAAGGGTCACTGAGGAGGTGGGTCCCAAGAGCACTGCAGAGTCCTGGAGGGGCGAAGGGCATTAACGAGGGCGGAAGAGGGAAGGGGGAGGTGCAGAATTGGGAGCAGAGTGGCTTAAGTGAGGAGGGGGTGGCCGCGACAGACACCGAGATCCCAAAGGGGTCGGAAGGTGGGGGCAGACGCGGGGACAGCAGGCCTGGGGCGAGCAGGGACAGGTCCAAAAGGGCGGGCGGGCCCCGCGGGCCGGGCCGCAGCGCGAAGCAGCGGGGACGGCGGGGCCCGGGGGGCCTGGGGGGCCGCTCCCTCCCCTCCCCCTCCGGCTCCTCCATTGTTCGCGGGCTCCGGGCCCCGCGGTCCCCGCCTCCCCTTGGACCCCGCAGCGGGGCGGCGCCCGGCCTCGCCGCCGGGGCCCGCGAGCTCGCGCACTCACCAGCTGGGCGCCCTCAGCGCGGCTCCGGCCTCCAGGATCCCAGCAGCGACGACGGCGGCCCCGGCGCCATGTTCTGCTGCTCCTCGTCCAGCGGCGGCTGAGGCGGCGGCGGCGGCGGCGGCGGCGGCGGCTCCGGCGGCGGGGGGCCGGGCGGACCCTCCCTCGCAGGCTCCCTCCTCCGCCTCCTCCACCTCCTCCTCCCGCCGCGCCGCGGCTCTCCCTCGGGGCGGGGGGGCGGGGAGGGGAAGGGGGGAGGGGCGGGAACCAGGGGAGGGCGGACCAGCCTCGCTCGCTCGCTCCCTCCCTCCTTCGCAATGGCGACGGCGGCACCTCCTTCCTGCGGCCGCCGCTCCCGCGCGCGCGCGCTCCTCGCTACTGCGCGTGCGTGGCGTGCGGACCGTTGCGAGAGGATAACGGCCCCGGGGTGCGCGCCGCCAGAGGATGACCGGCGCCGGGCAGGAGACGAAGTGAGGGCGGCTATGCGCCCAAGGGGCTCAGTGCCACTACCGCGGCCTCTGGCTGGGAACGAGCGCGGAGACCATAATGCGCGTGCGCCCCAAAGAAATGCCGCTACTGCGGTGGCTGCGGCGCGAGACGGCACCAGGCAGCCTGCGAGCAGGCAAAGGGAATGGGGCGGGCAAGTGCGCGTGCGCGGGAGGGACTGCCTGGCGCAAGGCGGAGGGAGTGGCCCGCGGGAGTCGCGCGCGCTCTTGCGCGCGCCAGAAGCAGCCGACCCCTCCTTGTGGGGGTTCGTGGAGAAAGCGGGAGGGGAGAGGCATGGCCCGGCTTTGGGGGCGGGGGCGAAGGGCGCGATCCCGCTCGCGCGGGACCTGACCAGCCAATGGGAGGTAAGGGGAGGTGGGTTTGCCGCGCGAGCCTCAGCCCCTGGGATAACGGAGGAGGTGAGATGGAGCGACGTAACGTGGGGCGGTGGGGCGGGGCTGAAGGGAAGGGAGAACACCCAGCGAGGGAGTTGATTGGAGGACACGAGGAGGCGTGGCCCTCCCCAGCCCAATCCAAGCCTAGTAATTTGTCGTTCCGGAAGGAGGGGCAGGGCTCGGAAGCGCGTGCTCTTTCCCTCCGCAGGGAAGAAAATGTGCGGGCAGCGCGCCCGTTGATACTTGTTCTGGATTCGGTGATCGCCCAGGCCCGGGAGCGAGACAGGGGTCCGCTCCTGTACGCAGCCCTGACCTCCGAGTCAGCATTGTGCAAATGACTGCAAATCAAATGTCAGTTTTGGCCCGTGCAGGGTAAACAGTAATGATGGGAAGGGGCACTGCTGTAACCCTTGAGTTCTTCTGAACTGAGGAGGGGTTCCTCTGGGACCCCTCCGGAAGTATGCATGGTGGAAGATGAGCGTTCTGGGCATGGAGTCAATATTTACGGAATGCATGAAGAAAGGCTGTTTTCTATTGCATTTTGCGTGTTTTTTTTTCTCAGTCTCTTCATCCACAAAATGGAATAATCGTCGCACCTCCCTCGTAGGGTTGCTGAGAGGATTAAATGAGATAGATTTGTAAAGTGCTAAAAAGTATTACTTTAGAAAAGTTGATAGGCACAATTACAAATACTGACGTTTTATTTATTCTTTTAAAGTAATCTCTCTGTCTCTGTGTCTATCATAAATAAAAATAAATAAATCTTAAAAAAAAAAAACTGGGGATCCCTGGGTGGCTCAGCGGTTTGGCGCCTGCCTTTGGCCCAGGGCGCGATCCTGGAGTCCTGGGATCGAGTCCCACGTCGGCTCCTGGCATGGAGCCTACTTCTCCCTCCTCCTGTGTCTCTGCCTCTCTCTCTCTGTGTGTGTGTGTGTCTATCATAAATAAAAATAAATCCTTTAAAAAATAATCTCTACACCCAATGTGGGGTTCAAACTCAACCCAGAGATCAAGTCGCATGCTCTACTGACAGCCATCCAGGTACCCTTTATGCCCTCAAGTTTTAAAGTATCCCATTAAATAAAGTTTTTTTTTTTTTTTTTTTTTACTGATCAGAGTCCTTTCCCTTGACTTTTCCGACTTAGCATTTTTTTATGTATATAATCCGGTTTTTAGTTGTGTATTTTTGTTGTTGTTTTTTAAGTACTGTGAGCCAAACCAATCAAGTGTGTGGCCCAGGTTTTCTTTAGGCTGTCACCACAAACCTTAGTTTGTAAATGATTTTTAGATCACTTGAGGGAACAAGGGAACACTTGAGGGATTCCCCACCTCAAATTAATATGTCTTTATAACTCTAATGCCATGTTCAGGTCATCCAATTCTTAGAAAGACTGTGAACTGGCAGCACCTAGAATAAAGAAGACTGGTTTCCCGCTGGACCTAGATGTCCCTCTCTGTCTTTTGGAGCCTGTCAACTCTACCCTGTCCTTCAAGGCTCAGCTTAACATCACTTCCTCAAAGTGGCTTCCCAGATTTGGCTGGAGTCCTTATTTGATGAAAACAGTATTTTATGCTAGGCGACATTTTAAACACTTTAAACATATTAACTCACTTAATTCTCAACATCTTATGAGTAGATTATAGTGGTTATGGTTCTACTAAGGCACAGAGTTACACAGCTAGTCAGTGGCAGATTTGAAATTAAACCTCAGGCAGTGGAGGTCAGATGACTACACACTTATTGCTTCTTCATGGCACTCCACCAGGGCTTGAAATTCTCTATTGGTATCACCATTTTGTGTGTGAGCCCTCTGAAGGCAGGAGTTCTGTCTGGCTAGTTCTTCAGTCTGGCAAATAGCCCACAATAAATACTTATTAATAAATAAATGAATAAATCCCATGCTAAACAAAGGAGATGGCTGAAAAGACAGTTCTTGTCTAATGAGTAACTCCTACCTATCTTTGAGACGCTAGTTCATATGACCCCTCTTCCAGGAGGCCCTCCTAATCCACAGGCTGGGTCAGGCACGCCCTCTACGTTCCCATAGCCCTGTTGGATCCTCCATACAATCCCTGACCATCCTGGGCTGTCCCTGTCTAGTGACGGGTCCTTCTGTCCCAGCAGACTGCGAACCCAGTGAGCGCAGAGCAGGGGCTGAGTCAATGTTGATGCGTCCAGCACAGGTCCAGGTACGAGGCAAGGGCTCATGCAGTGTTTCCTTGAGTGAACGTTCGTTCAGAACTCTCAAGGAGCGCCTTCCCAGCTCTCCAATTCTTTCCTGTGCGCTGGAGGGCCAGTGTTAGCTGAGCAAGCCAACCACAGGAAGCAGGCTTCCCTGGGGGCAGCCGCCCCCGCACACCCGGCTAGCTTCCACTCCAGGATAAATAAACAACCGAGTAAACAATTAGCTGACAGAGAAAAGTGCCGACTGCTGGCCTGGGCCGCTGTCAAGATTTCCCAAGCATCACCCTGAAAGGCCCCGAGGACTGGACGTCACACCACCCAAAGTAGCAGCGTAGGTACAAGGCAGGGCCTGGGGTTCTGGACCCTAATTGGAGAAACGCACAGCCAGAAAAAATCTCCAAAAGAGTTTTGCAAAGCGGGTGAATGTGCTGGAGCAAATTCTCTCTACATTTCTCAGAGCGTGAAAAGAATCTGACAGAGGGTGGGGACCAGGTCTGCGCTCGTCCAAAAGTCAGTGAGCTCACAGCGCCTCCTACAATCCGAAGCCGGGAAGCTGCGTCTAGCTGAGGCCGCGGGGGAATGTCAAAGAGGGGTGAACTCTCTCGCCATTGGTCGAAAGGGCAGCCAATCGCGGGGAAGGAACGGAAGGCGGGGATGCTCGGATGCACTGCTGGATCCCGCCGCCCCGCCAGTGATTGGACACACAGTGGGCACGGACTACATATCTGATGGAAGGATGGATGACGAATCTCTCCATTTCTATAGGATTTGAAAATTGAAATATGGAACGGAGAAGGACACAAATGACAACTGTACAGCCCGATGAATAATTCACAAAAACACCCCCCCCCCGTAACCTGTACCCAGATAAAAACACAGAATGTGACCAATCGCTCAGGAACCCCCCCAACCCGTTCTAGTCACTTCCTCCCCTTCACGATGAAAACCTCTATCCCAATTTCTAGGGCTGTAGATTAGTTTTGCCCGTTTTTATACCTTATATAAATGAAAGTGTGCAAGTGGACTCTTTTAATCCACGTTGTTAGACTTATCCACGTTACTGTGTATAGCTAGATCTTTCATTCTCAATGCTGCGTAGTATTTCACTATGTGAATGAAATAAAATGTATTGATCCATTCTAGTTTCGGCGAGCATCTGGGTAATTTCCACCTTGGGGCTATTAAGAACACTGCTGTTATGACAGTCTAGAATATGTCTTTTAGGGATCCCTGGGTGGCTCAGCGGTTTAGCGCCTGCCTCCGGCCCAGGGGGTGATCCTGGAGTCCTGGGATCGAGTCCCGCATCAGGCTCCCTGCATGGAGCCTGCTTCTCCCTCTTCCTCCCTCTCTTTGTGTCTCATGAATAAATCAAATCTTTAAAAAAAAATAGAATATGTTTTTTAGTGGCGCACGTGGGTGGTGTAGTCAGTTAAGGATATGACTCTGGGTTTTGGCTCTGGTCATAGTCTCAGGGAGACTCCATCTTATCAGATGGAGCTCCCAGTAGGAGTCTGCTTGAGAGTCTCTCTCCCTCTCTCTCTGTCCCTCCTGCTCATGCTCACTCTCAGGAAGGAAAGAAGAAAGAAAGAAAGAAAAGAAAGAAGAAAGAAAGAAAGAAAGAAAGAAAGAAAGAAAGAAAGAAAGAAAGAAAGAAAGAAAGAAAGAGAAAGAGAGAGAGAGAGAAAGAAAGAAAGAAAGAAAGAAAGAAAGAACGAAAGAAAGAAAGAAAGATTGATTTTTAAAAAGACTTTTGGTAAACATATGTATTCATTTCTGCTAGCTAAGTACCTGAGTGAAACTGCTGGTCACAGAGTGCACGTGTGTTCACCTTCCCCAAAGCGGATATACTAATTTTCATCCCAGGAGTCATGTGTAAGAATTTCAGCTGATCCACCTTTTCTATCTTTTAAATTTAATTTTGGCCATTCTAATGATTGTGTAGTTGTATCTTTTGTAGTCTTAATTTGTCTTTCCCCAATGATTCCTGAGGTTGAGCATCTTTTCATGGATGTGAAAGCCATCTGAATAGCAGCTTTTGTGAAGTCTGTTCAAATCTTTTGCCCATTTTTCCCATTGTTATACATTACTCTCTTTAATTATTTTAAGTTATGTAATACTACATGAATTTCTTGTCCTTGCAAGAAATGAAAATACTCCAGATAAAATCCAGTCTCCATGGAAAATCCAAACTCATCATACTTGCCTCCCCAGAAATGTGTTTTCTTCTATACCTCTCTATACACTACATGAATGCAGCATAGTATAGTGCCTTGAGGCATTGACTCTGGAACCAGAATGCTTGGCCTAGAATCTCAACTCCATCATTTACAATAGTTGCGTGACTGGGGCAAGTTGCTCAACTTCTGTGTACCTCAATTTCCTCATATTTATTTTTTTAAAGATTTTATTCATTTATTCATGAGAGACACAAAGAGAGAGAAAGAGGCAGAGACCCAGGCAGAGGGAGAAGCAGGCTCCATGCAGGGAACCCAACGTGGGACTCGATCCCAGGTGTCCAGGATCAGGCCTTGGGCTGAAGGCGGTGCTAAACCGCTGAGCCACCTGGGCTGCCCAATTTCCTCATATTTAAAATGGGATTGACAATATTAATACCTACATCACAGGGCTGTTTTGAGGTTTCTATTTTTTAAAGATTTTGGGTTTTTTTTTTAAAGATTTTTTATTTATTCTTTAGAATACACAGACAGGAGAGAGAGAGAGAGGCAGAGACACAGGCAGAGGGAGAAGCAGGCTCCATGCAGGGAGCCCGACGTGGGACTTGATCCCAGGATCCTGGGATCATGACCTGAGCTGAAGCCAGATGCTCAACCATTGAGCCACCCAGATGTCCCCTGAATTGAATTTCTTATTAAGGTTGAAGAACATTGCATTGTATATATTACATCTTGTTTAGCCATTCATCAGTTAAGGGACATTTGGACTTTTGGGTACTGTGAATAATGCTGCTAGGAACATTAGCGTACAGGAATTTGAATCCCTGTTTTCAGTTACCTGGAATATATGGTCAAACATAAAACTGCTGTATCATGTGGTAATTCTACATTTAACTTTTTTGTGGAACCACCAAACTGTTTTCCACAGTGGCTGCACCATTCTCCATTTCTACCAGCAATGTACAAGGGTTCCAGTTTTCCTACATCTTTGCCAACACTTACTGCTATGGGTGGTTGTTTTCTTTTGTTTTTGATAGTAGCCATCATAAAGGTTGTGAAGTGGTATCTCATTGTGGCTTTCATTTGCATTTCCTCCAGACACTAGCGATGCTGAGCATATTTCGCTATGCTTATTTGCCATTTGTATAGCTTCTTTGGAGAAATGTCTATTTGAGTCCTTTGCCCATTTTTGAATTGAGGTTTGTGGTTGTTGAGTAGTAGGAGTTCTCCATATACTCTGGATAGCAAGCCCTTATCAGATATATGATTTGCAAAAATTTTCTTCCATTCTGTGAGTTGTCTTTGCACTCTCTTGATAGCGTCCTTTGATGCACAAAAGCTTTTAATTTTGATGCACAGGGTTTTTTTCCCTTATGTTGCTTATGAGTTTGGTATCAGATGGATCGCATAGCTTTTAAAAAAGAAAAATGTGGCAGACATTACCTTAGCCAAATGATCACACACACGAAGGAAGAGACAAACCAGCATCACATATCCATCACGGGATACTCTGAGAAGTACACAGGATCTCTCTGTGATATTCCTGCCCCAAAATGTCAAACCTGAATCTAATCATGAAGAAACATCAGACAAACCCAAATGAAGGGACATTTTGCAATATAATTGATGTGGACTATTCAAAAATGTAAATGTCTTGAAATACTGACAAAGCAAGGAAACTGGTTAAGGATCAAAGAAAGCTAAAGGAACATGACAATTAAATGCCACCTTCAGGAGCACCTGGGTGGCTCAGTGGTTGAGCATCTGCCTTTGGCTCAGGTCATGATCCTGAGTCCTGGGATCCAGTCCCACATCCGGCTCCCTCTGCCTGTGTCTCTGCCTCTCTCTGTTTGTTTTTCATGAGTAGATAAATTAATAAAATCTTAAAAAAAATGCCACCTGAAATCCTGGATTGGATTCTGGAACATAAAACAAAAAACAAAACAAAAAACCTAGGGGTGCCTGAGTGGCTCAGAGGGTTAGCGTACAACTCTTGATTTTTTTTTAAATTTATTATAGTCACAGAGAGAGAGAGAGAGAGAGAGAGAGAGAGAGAGACAGAGAGAGACAGAGAGAGGCAGAGACATAGGCAGAGGGAGAAGCAGGCTCCATGCACCGGGAACCCGATGTGGGATTCGATTCCGGGTCTCCAGGATCGCGCCCTGGGCCAAAGGCAGGCGCTAAACCGCTGCGCCACCCAGGGATCCCCTCCCCCCCCTTTTTTTAAGATTTATTTATTTATTCATTCAGAGAGAGCGAAGAGAGGGGCAGAGACACAGGCAGAGGGAGAAGCAGGCACCATGCAGGAAGCCCGATGTGGGACTCGATCCTTGGTCCCCAGAATCACACCCCGGGCTGCAGGCGGCGCTAAACCGCTGCGACGCCGGGGCTTGCCCCCAACTCTCGATCTTAATTCAGTTTTTGATATCAAGGTCATGAGTTGAAGGCCCAGCATGGAGTCTACTTAAAAAAAAATAAAATAAAGAAAAGAAAAAAAGTAAAAATCTGTAAGGCATATTACTGGGATGATCAGGGATATTTTATTTTTTAAGGGATATTTTAATATAGGCCTATATTAGATTATAATGTAGTATTAATGTAAAAATTCCCTACATGTGATCTTTGTGTCGTTATGGAGAAGGCTAAGGAGATGTCCTCTTTTATGAAAGGAACATATTGGGGCAGCCCTGGTGGCTCAGTGGTTTAGCGCCGCCTTTGGCCCAGGGTGTGATCCTGAAGACCCGGGATCAGTATTGGGATAGGGATTGGGATCGAGTCCCACGTGGGGCTCCCTGTGTGGAGCCGGCTTCTCCCTCTGCCTATGTCTCTGCCAGTCTCTCTGTGTGTCTCTCATGAATAAATAAATAAAATCTTAAAAAAAATAATAATAATAAAATAAATTTTAAAAATTAAAAAAAAAAAATGGTTCCAGGGCACCTGGGTGGCTCAGTCAATGAAGCATGTGCCTTTGGCTCAGGTCATGATCTAGGGGAGATTGAGCCCTGAGTGGGGTTCCCTGCTTCTCACTCTCCCTTTGCCCCCCCACTCCATGCTCATGCTCTCTATCTCAAATCAATAAATAAAATCTTTTAAAAACTGGCTCCAATAAATAAATACACAGAAAGTAAATGCACTCTGCCCCCAACCCTCGCCCCTGCAACATTAATCAATGGTTGGTTAACATGCACTCATTTTCTGATCTCAGCTCAAATGTCACTCCCTCTGTGGAAGCTGTCTCTAACATTTCAGCTAGGCCAGGTGCCTCAGCTATAAGCAGTTGTGACAGCCAGGCCCCTCAGATGAATTGCAATAATTCTCACTACGTATTATTGTCCCTTGCTATGTAAGATATGGTTGATCTGTGTACCAACAAGATATGGCACAAGTGAAAGGGCGTGACGGCTGAGGCAAGGTCATAAAAGACATTGCTGCTTTGGCCTTGCCCTTTCTTGGATCATTCACTCTAGGGGAAAAATAGCTGCCATATGAGGATACTCATGTGTCCTTGTGGGAAGGTCCATCTGGTGAGGAACTGAGTCCTCCTGTCAAGAGCCAGCATTTAGGGCACTCTCTCTGTCAATAAATGAATAAAATGTAAAAAAAAAAAAAAAAAAAAAAAAGACAGCATTAATTGGGCAATCCTAGGAGTGACCCATCTGGATGAATCCAATCGAGCTTTCAAATGACTGCATTCCTAGCTGATGTCTTTTTTTTTTTTTTAAGGTTTTATTTCATTTTAGTTTTTAAAGATTTTGAGAGAGAGCCAGAGGACAGCAGGGGGAGGGGCAGAGGGACAGGAAGAAGCAGACTCCCTGCTGAGTAGGGAGCCCAATGCAGCTCCATCCCAGGACCCTGAGATCATGACCTGAGGCAAAGGCAGATGTTTAACTGTCTGAGCCACCGAGGTGCCCCCACCCCCACCAGCTGATGCCTTGATTGCAACCTCATGAGAGACTCCAAACTAGAACCACCCAGTTAAACTACTCCCAAATTACTGACCCACAGAAACTGAGTGAGATAAGAAATATTGTTTGCGAAGTAGATTTTTTAAAAAGATTTTTATATATTTATTCATGAGAGACACAGGGAGAAGGCAGAGACATAGGCAGAGGGAAAAGCAGGCTCCCTGTGGGAAGTCTGATGCGGGACTCGATCCCAGGACCCTGGGATCACGCAACCTGACCCACCCAGGCGTCCCTGCGAAGGAGTTTTAAATAAAATTTACTTGCATAATGTCCTTTAAGTCTGTTTTCCCTGCCAGACCATGAATGTTGTCTGGGTGGGGACAGTGTCTGTTTTCTTGATACCTGTTCATTCATTCATTCGACAAATGTTTACTTAACACCAGACTTGTACTAGGCTCTGAGCTGAACCCTGGAAATCAGGGCTGGAATAAGGTGAGGCAAGCAAGGTATCCAGGGTACAAACTTCAAGGAGATGCTTACTTTCAGGCTTGTGCAAGGGCTGGGTCAACACCTAAGAGTGAGTGCTCTTTTAAATTTTACACCCTGGGGATCCCTGGGTGGCGCAGCGGTTTGGCGCCTGCCTTTGGCCCAGGGCACGATCCTGGAGACCCGGGATCCAATCCCACGTCGGGCTCCCGGTGCATGGAGCCTGCTTCTCCCTCTGCCTATGCCTCTGCCTCTCTCTCTCTCTCTGTGTGACTATCATAAAAAAAAAAAAAAAATTTACACCCTGGGCACCTTGTTTACCTTATCTCAGTCCCAGTTCTTTTTTTTTTTTATTTTTTTTATGATAGTCACAGAGAGAGAGAGAGAGAGAGAGAGGCAGAGACATAGGCAGAGGGAGAAGCAGGCTCCATGCACCGGGAGCCCGACGTGGGATTCGATCCCGGGTCTCCAGGATCGCGCCCTGGGCCAAAGGCAGGCGCCAAACCGCTGCGCCACCCAGGGATCCCTCAGTCCCAGTTCTATTAGAGATAGAGCAGAGCACAAGATAGAAATGATCCTTAACCTTTTTTTTTAAAGATTTTTATTTATTTATTCATGAGAGACACACAGAGAGGGAGCGAAGCAGAGACACAGGCAGAGGGAGAAGCAGGCTCCATGCAAGGAGTCCGATATAGAATTTGATCCTGGGACTCCAGGATCATGCCCTGGGCTGCAGGCAGACGCTAAACCACTGAGCCACCCAGGGATCCCAATCCTTAACCTTTTTTTGCCCTTGCAATAATTCCATAGTGGTGTGTTGGTTCTTCTGCTGATACTATACTTTTAATTTACATTGTTCTATTATATGTTTTGTTTCTATTAGGATTGAGTCTTTCTTCAGTATCTATAGTAATACTTTATTGAGTGCTTACCAAGTGTCACCATATTCTAGATGATGTAGATACGTTAATAGCGTCCCTGCCCTCAACCACCTAACGGGAGATGTAGACAACACGGCTCCCAGTGAAATCATTAAAAATTGTAATAAAGGCTATTGTTACCAGATCAAAGCAGGTCCCCTCCTCTGTGAGTTATAGACAGAGATTACACCAGGTGGAGTTACCACACAAAGTCATCACTGTTTGTACAAATAAGGAGATTACGGGAATAATTTCCAAAGGTGTGACTCCACAAACAAGGGTAAGCAGCCTCCTTTCATGAGGGGCTTGGGATGAATATTCCTCATCCCTCAGAGAGGGGGGCACCTGGGTGGCTTAGTGGTTGAGCATCTGCCTTTAGCTCAGGTTGTGAACCCTGGGTCCTGGATCAGGTCCCAAATCAGGCTCCCTGCAGGGATCCTGCTTCTCCCTCTGCCTATGTCTCTGCCTATCTGTGTGTCTTTCATGAATAAATAAATAAAATCTTTAAAAAGATACTCAGAGAGGAATTTTAACGTTATAATGAAGCTGAGGTAACTATTGGGCATTTTTTGACTCATCTGCACAGGCATCTTATCCTCCAATATTTCTTTTCCTGTTCCAGCAATTCATTATAGTTAGTTTCTTTTCTTTCTTTCTTTCTTTCTTTTTTTTTTAAATAACTGGGTGAATCTTTTCTTTCTGTTTGTTTCTTTTTAAGATTCTATTTATTCATTCATGAGAGACACACACAGAGAGAGGCAGAGACACAGGCAGAGGGAGAAGCAGGCTCCATGCAGGGAGCCCGATATGGGACTCGATCCCGGGACTCCAGGATCATGCCCTGGGCCAAAGGCAGGTGCCAAACCGCTGAGCCACCCAGGGATTCCTCTATAGTTAGTTTCTTAAGGATGAAAGTGAGAGGCAGAAGCTTCTAGGAGTTTCCTGAACTACAGGGGACCATGGGGTCTCCCCAGTGACATTACTAAAAAAAAATCAAACTAACCTATAGAATTGTTGGGGATAGGAGAAGGGGACCTTTGTACCCAGGGTCCTCTATGCAGGTCTGTGGAAGTGGTGTTTAAGGTAAAAGAAGAAAAAAGGCCAACCACAGAATGAATGAGGGAAGGCCATGTAGGGAATAGCAAGCGTAAAGGAAAGTCGCTTAGTTAGGAAAGAACTTGACCCATTTGAGTAACTGAAAGGAGACAACTGTACCCTATTACCCGATATATGTTAACAATGAGCCTTCATGATGTTAACTAGCATGTATTGAGCGCTTACGAGGTGTCAAACACAGTGATAAGTACTTTGGAAACTTACTGAGGCTTTATAAAGATTTTTATTTATTCAAGAGAGACACACAGAGAGGCAGAGACATAGGCAGAGGGTAAAACAAGCTCCCTCTGAGGAGCCTGATGCAGACTCGATTCCAGGACCCCGGGTTCATGACCTGAGTCAAAGGTAGACGCCCAACCACTGAGCCACCCAGGTGCCCCCTTACTGAGGCTTTAAAACAACCATACTGTGGTGACCTCTTGATCACTCCTGTTTACAGATGAAGAAACTGAATTTAGAGGTGAAGTCATTGTCCCAAAGTCCCCTGGTAGGAAATGCAGTGACAGGATTTGTACACAGTTCTGACTCTCAAAATAATTATCTTAAACCACTGTCCATCTCCCATAGGGAAACATTCGAAATATTTTAAACAAAGCACTAGGTGAGCGCGGAAAGAGTTACATTTCGAGCTCCCACAGCGGAGTTCCTTACTTAAAACTACTATTTCCAGCATGCACTTCTTCTTGCCTTGGGAGGATGGGGGTGGACGCAGGGCTACCAGAACTACATTCCCCAGAATGCAAGTCCCCATTGCTGGCAGACACGCAGGTCGTGAATTGTAGTCCTCGGCAGAGACATTCGCCCGCAACTCCCGGTATACATTCGGGGTCAGTACTACGTGGTGGGAAAAGGACAGTCGCGCGGCCTTTTGGGAAGCGGGATCGGCCCTTTTTCCCAGGTTTGCAGCCTGGCTGAGCGAAGGCATTCTTGAGACTACACTTCCCAGTGGGCTGTGCGCGAGAGGGCGGGCGAGTTCTTCTGCCGGAAGTCCGCTCTAGCCCCGGGTCCCCTAACTGCTGCGAGAGCCGGAGCTGCCCAGGAGCCGCGGGACCGGGGCCGCTGGGGTCCGGACGGGGGTCGCCATGGTAACGGCGGCGCGCCCACGTTGGGGCCGGGCGGAGGGTGGGTCCACGTGCAGGTACTCGAGGCTCGGTCGGGTACTG
The DNA here is from genome assembly GCF_003254725.2 of Canis lupus dingo. Classification (NCBI taxonomy): domain Eukaryota; kingdom Metazoa; phylum Chordata; class Mammalia; order Carnivora; family Canidae; genus Canis; species Canis lupus. The sequence continues at coordinate 109,141,385 of NC_064243.1, forward strand.
ACAAGCCTCCCCTGCCGCGGTGCGTTGGTTTGGGCCGGGCGCGGGCTCTCGGGATTGGGGCCGACCCGAGGCCCGGGGCAAGGGGGCAGCTGCGCGGCGATTCTGGGCGCGGGAGTGCGCCGGAGGGCTCGACGCCAGGGGACATTAGAGGCCAGGTGCCAAGGGGAGAGGGCTGTGCGGGAGGGAGACATTGGAGATGACTGAGGAGGTGGAGGTTGAAATGGGGAGGGAACTCGCGAAGCGGGATCTCGGAGGTGGGGAGACGGGATTGGAGGTGGGGTGGGGGCGTCTTACGAGGAGGGCGCTCTGGGAGTGTGGCAGGATAGTTGGGGAATGGGAGACACTGGGATGGGAGAGAAGGAGTCTTTAGAAGCCGGAAGCTGACAATGAAGGCAGAGAGGGTGTTGAAACGGGAGGGGTACTCCTGATGAGAGCGAGAATCTCTAGGGGAGGAGACTGGGCTCTGGAGATGGGAAGTCGGCTACTGTGCAGAATGGGGCTTTCGAGTCCAGGGAAGTGTGCTGCAAAGCGGGAGGAGGCTTAGAAGGTGGGAGCGAATATTAGAAATGGATGGGGATGAGTGGACCAGATCTTTCCAAGAAGGAGAGGTCTTGAGTGGGAGCAGGCAGGGAAGTGTTGAGAGATGGGGAAGGAGCTTTTGGAGCAAGGACTGGGCTTTGGATTTGCCTACCCTCCCTCAGGGTGGGTCTTTGGACCTTAAGCAAGGATCCTTTGGGCAGGGAGCCGGAAAAAGATGAATGGAGGTGGGTGTCAGAATGAGGAGGAAGCCTCCTCCACAAAGAGCGTCCTTGGAGGCAACATGTGTGGTTTGGAACTTGGGGAGGAGGCCCTGGCATCAGAGAAGTGATGTCCCAAGTAAAAGGCCTTCTGAAGCCTGAGAGAGGGAATTGAAACCCAGAAGAAATTCGAAGTCTAAAGGGAACAACTCCAGGGGAGGGGGCTTGGAGACAGGAAAGATGGGGGGGGGGCACCTGGAGAGAATGTCAGAGGGGTGAGGAGGCAGGAGGGAAAGGACCTCTCAGGAAAGATTCCCAGAGGTGGAGAGATTCTGACTGGGAGGAGAAACAGGAAGAGGTGTTATAAGGGAATTTGGGGATAAGAGGCTGGGCTCTCCCTCAGCCCTTTTAGCTCTCCTCCCACGTGCCCCATATATCTCTGGCTCTGCCCCTAGGTTGTGGCTGCCTAGTGAATTCCCTCCTCCCAACCTCCTGCCAAGCCCATGGCCTTTCCCTTCCTACTCAGGACCCCTAGCGCTAGGAAGTGGTTTTCCCTGGCTCAGCAGATGGAGTTCTTGGAAGGAGAGTGTAATATCCTGTTCCTTTACAGCTTGATTGGTTGGGGGAGGGAGGAATAGACTATCAGAGAATGAGACTTAGGAAAGAGAATGGACTCCCTGGAATGAGTAGGGGCTCCCACAGGGTAAGCTGGGGTCAGGGGGTCCACAGCAAAGCTTTTGGACTTCCAGCTGTGCTTTGTGGCTGTGAGACTTCTTTTCTCTGAGCTTTGGTTTCTTCATCTATAAAATGGTGTACACCTGCCCATCTCAAACAGACCTGGGCTGAAGGCAGGCTTCCTGCCTGGGTAAACTTGGGCCTTGGTTTTCTTAAAGTCAAATGATGGTGAATTATAATACCATTTAAGAACTAATACTTTTGTAACATTTAGTATGTGCTAGCCACAGTGCTACACCCCTTTTGTTTATTAACCCGTAGATTGTCTTATGTGGGAGGTGCTCTCTGTATAATAGACAGAAGGAGAAACTGAGGCCCAGAAAGGCTAGGTTACTTGCCCATGGACATACAGCTAAGAGGGCCAGCATTCATTCAGGCTCTGGAGTCTGTGCTTAGCCACTTGGATGAAGCTGTCTCCATCATCATAGCTCATTGTAGTGAGCGCTCCGTATGTAATAGGCACTGTGCTAAGCACTTCTGGCATTAACTTGTTCTGTTTTCATAGTAGCCCTAGGAGGATTGACCTGGCCTTTCAGAATCTTAAAAACAAATTTCCTAGCCCTCACTGATGATAATCATAGCTGACACAAAGCATGTGATCTGAGCCAGGCACTCTTCTAGATTCTTTTCTTTTTTTTTTTTTTAATATTTTATTTATTTATTCATGAGAAACACAGAGAGAGTGGCAGAGACCTAGGCAGAGGGAGAAGCAGATTCCCCTCAGGGAGCCAGATGACGGAACTTGATCTCAGGACCCCAGAATCACACCCTGAGCCAAAGACAGATGCTCAACCACTGAGCCACCCAGGTGTCCGTAGATACTTTTCATATATTGTTTACATCTCATCATACATTTTCCAGGTGGATAAGCTGAGGCACCAAGCAGTTACATCACTTGAGAAGTGGCAGATGCTTTGGAAAACAGCATTGGCCAAAAAAGTTAGGCATAGCATTACCATATAACCCAGCGATTCCCCTCCTAGGTATAGGGATAGCCAGGGGAAACATCAGTCCAAACAAATGTCCACGTAAAAGCTCGTGTGCGAATGTTCATAGCAGCCTTATTTGTAATCACCAAAAAGCGGAAATGACCCAAATGTCCATCAACTGATGGATGGATCAACAAAACAAGATATATCCATACAGTGGAACGGAACATAGTTCAGCATTAAAAAGAAAGGACTTGTGAACACACACTACAGTGTGGATGAACTTTGAAAACATTGCCGAGGGACGCCTGGGTGGCTCAGTGGTTGAGCGTCTGCCTTGCCTCAGGGCATATCCAGGGGTCCTGGGATCAAATCCCACATTGGGGCCCCTGCATAGAGCCTGCTTCTCCCCTCTGCCTGTCTCTGCCTCTGTGTATCTCTCATTAATAAATAAAATTAAAAACAAAAAAGAAAACATCGCCAAGGGGAAGAGGCCAAATACAAAAAGACCATGCATGTATTGTATGATTCTGTTTATATGAAACCTCCAGAAGAGGCGTAGCCATAGAGACAGGAGATTATCTGTTGCCGGGAGCAGGGCAGTGGCTGCTAACCTGTGGAGATTTCTTCTTGGGGTGATGAAAATATTGTAGAATTAGATAGTAGTGATTTTGGCAACATTATATACGAATATACTAAAAACCACTGAACTTTATGAAAAAAAATAATAAAAAAATAAAAACCACCGAACTGTACACATCTTAAATGGGTGAATTTTTAAGGCTTGGTAAGTAAAAAGAAAAAAGGAACATTGGGGAGATCTCTGGGATTCAGACCAAAGAAGTCTGGAACTCAAAAATTTCTTAGAAATTTGTATTTATTTATTTAAGTCCTCTCTCCACCAAACATGGGGCTTGAACTCACAACCCTAAGATCAAGAGTCCCTGCGCCTCCCGTTGAGCCCTGTGCCTCCCATTGTGCCGCCAGGAGCCCTGCAACGCAAACATTTATTGAATGCCTGTTGTGTGCCAGCTACTGAATTAAGTTTAAAACATTTAAGTGCAGAACACTCTGACGAGATGGGTCCTCTAAAGAAACTGATTCTGCCGGTGGGGAAACAGGCTGCAGGGGGGAGGGGGGGCAGGGGGATCCTTGCTCCAAGGTCAAGCAGAGAAGGGAGTGGATCCTTGGGCTGACGGGGGAGTTGGCCGGTGGAAGCAGTCATTCCTCTAGGGTGTTGGGACCTGGGGTGGGAGTGTGTGGCCAGGCCAGCCAGACCAGGCTGCAGCCTAAACAGCTGCAGGAGGTGTGGACCCTACCCAGTGGGGATGGGTGGGGCTGTTGGGCGGGCCATCCAGTGCTGGCCAGCTCTCCCTCCCCCCCCTCACCTCCTCCACCTCCTCCTCTCCCCCTACGCAGATCCGCTTCATCCTCATCCAGAACCGGGCGGGCAAGACGCGCCTGGCCAAGTGGTACATGCAGTTCGATGACGATGAGAAACAGAAGTTGATCGAAGAGGTGCATGCTGTGGTCACCGTCCGAGATGCCAAACACACCAACTTTGTGGAGGTGATACTCCCCTCACGCTTGCCACACTCACCTTGTTCCTCTGCCCATCCTGCCCAGCCGCCAACTGCAGTAACCCCCAGACCTGTTTCCTTCCTATGTTCATATCCTCAGCCTGCTTTTGGCCTGCTGTCTTCCTTCCTTTGAGGGGAGGGGGAGACCTTTTCGTTGTGATCATTTTCTTTTTTTTTTTTAATATGTTATTTATTTATTTATAAGAGATAGAGGCAGAGACATAGGCAGACAGAAAAGTAGGCTCCCTGTGGGGGGCCTGATGCAGGACTTGAACCCAGTACCGTGGGATCACGCCCTGAGCCAAAGGCAGAAGCTCAACCATCGAACCACCCAGGTGATATTTATTCAACAGCCACTATTTTGTGAAACATCCTTCAAACATACAAGATACTCCTTAAACATGTAATTCCACACGGACACAAATTTGTATACAGTCACTACCTCTTTAGAACCTTCAGTGTGTCAGCTATATATGTTTAGTATTGGGATTGTATTAAGAACAAGAATAGTATAATCCTTGAATTATACAAGAATAGAACAAGAACAAGAATAGTATAATCGTGTTCTTAGTGAATTTGCAACCTTGGAAATTTCTTTCTTTCAAAAAGCTTCCATTTTAGTAATAAAAACTAAAGGAACTGGACAGGTTAGAAAAAATTTAATGGATATTTAGCTATGAAAGAAGATATTTATTAGACATTAACTCTTATTATGATTTAACTTTTTTTAAATTTAAATTCAGTTAATTAACGTATACTGTATTACTGGTTTCAGAGGTAGAGGTCAGAGGTTCGTCAATCTTATGTAACACCCAGTGCTCATTACACCATGTGCTCTCTTTAATACCCATCACCCAGTTACCCATCCCCCCACTTCCCTCTAGCAACCCTCAGTTTGTTTTAAGAGTCTTTTATGGTTTATCTCCCTCTCTGATTTCATCTTTTTTTTTTTTTTTTTTTTTTTATTTATGATAGTCACAGAGAGAGAAAGAGAGGCAGAGACACAGGCAGAGAGAGAAGCAGGCTCCATGCACCGGGAGCCTGATGTGGGAATCGATCCCAGGTCTCCAGGATCGCGCCCTGGGCCAAAGGCAGGCGCCAAACCGCTGCGCCACCCAGGGATCCCTCTGATTTCATCTTGTTTTATTTTTTCCTCCCTTCCCCTATGATCCTCTGTTTTGTTTCTTAAATTCCACAAATGAGTGAGATCGTATAATAATTGTCTTTCTTTGATTGACTATTTCACTTAGCATAATACCCTCTGGTTTCATCCACATCATTGCAAATGGCAATATTTCATTTTTTTGATGGCTGAGTAGTATTCCATTGTGTGCGTGTGTGTGTGTGTGTGTGTGTGTGTGTGTATATATACACCACATCTTCTTTATCCATTCATCCATCAACATGGGCTCTTTCCATAGTTTGGCTATTGTGGACATTGCTGCTATACACGTTGGGGTGCAGGTGCCCCTTTGGATCACTACACTTGTATCCTTGGGGTAAATACCTATTTAAACTTTTTAAAAAGATTTTATGTATTTATTTATTCATGAGAGAGAGAGAGAGAGGCAGAAACACAGGCAGAGGGAGAAGCAGATTCCATGCAGGGAGCCCAATGCAGGACTCGATCCTGGGTCTCCAGGATCAGGCCCTGGGCTGAAGGTGGCGCTAAACCGCTGAGCCACCCAGGCTGCCCCATAAGTTTTTATTTTTAAGTCAGCTCCACACCCAACATGGGGCCTTAACTCACATCCCTGAGATCAAGGGTCACACGCTCTACCGCCTGAGCCAGCCAGGTGCCCCTCTTTGGTCTCCTTAAATTGAGAAGGCTCTGTCTTTAATTTCCATGGCATCAGCTGGGCTAGTTGTCCTATAAATTCAACACATATTTATCAGGGGTTTGCTGTATGGAGGCACTATTCTAGGAGCAGGAACAGGACAGACCCGAGTCCCTGCCCTGGGAGAGCTGATGTTCTGGTGGGAGGGAGACAGATAGTAAAGACAGAGCATAGCAGGAGGTGAGAGGTGCCAGGGGGAAGAAGCAGCCACTGTAGGAGATGAGAGTGCTGGGGTGTGTACGTTGGGGGTTGGAATGCAGGTGTAAATGATTTAGGAAGTCTGGAAAAGGTAGCTTTGGAACCAAGACCTAAAAGAGTTGAAAGAGTGGAAGGAGAGGATATCTGAAAGGGAGAACTCCACACCCAGGAAATGGCAAGTGCAAAGGCCCTGAGGCGAGGACATGCTGGGACATTCCTGGAATAGCAAGAAGGCCAGCATTCTGAGGGAATGTAAGCCAGCGAGGGGGGTGGAGGGCCGAGGAGAGGAGAGAGATAACAGGGACAAATGGCGCAGGGCCTCTTCCAAGGTGGCAGCCTGGAGAGGGTTTTGAGCAGAGGGGGGCAGGTGTGGGCCAACTTAGCAAAGAGCAGGTTGAGAGTGAAGACCAGGAGTGAGGTATTTGTTCACACCCCCACAGAGAATCCAGGAGGGAGTGATGAGTCAGTGTGCAGAGAGGGCAGGATGCCACAATGTGGAAGGTTCTGCACACAGAGGGCAAGGAAGCCTGCGGGACTTACCAGAGGAGGGATGAGTGACAGAGGGGAACACAGGAGAGAAGAGAAGCCATATCTAGAGGTGGGAGATGAGGAGGTAGAGGAGAACCAGGAGATATGGGGGGAGGCCGGCAGCCTTAAACAAAGGGTTTCCAGGAGGGGGGCCTTGCGGAGAGCAGGGCGATGGGGCCAGAGCAGGTGCAGGACAGAATGAGGGGGCACACGCCCACTCCCCTGGGCTGTCCTGCCACCAGCACAGCATCTTATCTCCCACTGTGCACTGTGGGGACTGAGACAGCCCTGTGAGCAACACAGACCTGTCCCCAGATGAGGACTACCCAGAGGGGTCAGGGCTGCAGGGCTGGGACGGAGCAGCCCAGTAGGACAAGGGCACCTGCCTCAGACCGGGGTCAGAGAGGACTTCCCAGAGGAGGGAGTGCTGTAGGGAACAAGAGAGAATTGGTCCCTCCCCCAACACACTGGGGAGGGTCTGGGGGAGGAGACACTAAATAATGTCTCTCCTATGAGATTGAGGTCAGGGCAAGTCCTGGAGGAGGAGGAGGAGGAGGAGGAGGAGGAGGAGGAGGAGTCCTTCCTGGAGGAGGACTTGTAAGAGTAAAACCAAAAGCTGAATAGCCAGTGAAGAAGGTCCAGGCCTCTCAAACTTTCTTCCTCTTGTTTGTTCATTAATGTTCATTCTTTTTTTTGTGTGTGTATGTGTTTTTTTTTTTAACCTCTGTTAGTTTCTTATTGCCGTGGCAACAAATCCTACAAATATAGTGGCTCAAAACAACATGATTTGTTGTTTTAAACAGTTCTTTTTTTTTTAATTAATTTATTTATTTATGTATTTATGATAGGCACACAGTGAGAGAGAGAGAGGCAGAGACACAGGCAGAGGGAGAAGCAGGCTCCATGCACTGGGAGCCCGATGCGGGATTCGATCCCGGGTCTCCAGGATCGCGCCCTGGGCCAAAGGCAGGCGCCAAACCGCTGCGCCACCCAGGGATCCCTTTTTTTTTTTTTTTAAACAGTTCTTGAGGTCAGGTGTCCAAAACGGGTCAGGAGGGCTGGGTTCCCTCTGCAGGCCCTGGGGAGAATCCATTTGCTTGCCTTTACCGGCTTCTGGAGGCAGCCTGCGTGCCCCAGAGAGTGGCCCCTTCACCAGCCTCAAAGCCAACCACATCTCACCTTAAAATCACTCCATCTGACTCGTACACTTCTGTCCTCCTCTTTCCCTGATAAGGACCCCTGTGATTACTCTGGGCCCATCTGGATCATCCAGGATCCCCCAGCTCAAGATCCTTAGTGTAATCACACCTCCACAGTCCCTTTTGCCGTGTAAGGTCACCCGTTCACAGGTTCCGGGGGTCAGGATGTGGACCTCTTCATGTGAAGGGCCATGCTGGGGACACAGCAGGCACAGCACCAGCTCAGGGTCAAATGAGACAGACCTGTCCCAGACAGTGATGCCCAGAGTGGTCAGGTGGGGGATGGGAGCCCAATGGGTAGGGGAGTACAGACAGGTGACTCACCCCAGCCTTCAGGAAGAGACTTATCTGAGAGTGTATAGGGGGAGAAGCCATGAGGGCCTGTGCCAGATCCCTGAGAAGCCTGCAAATTTATTTTTTTTTAACTTTTTTTTTTTAAAGATTTTATTTATTTATTCATGAGAGAGACACAGAGAGAGGCAGAGACACAGGCAGAGGGAGAAGCAGGCTCCATGTAGGGAGCCTGATGTGGGACTCGATCCCCGGACTCCAGGATTGCGCCCTGGGCCAAAGGCAGGCACCAAACCGCTGCGCCACCCAGGGTTCCCTATTTTTATTTTTTTTAAGATTTTATTTATTTATGCATAGAGACACACACGGAGGGGGGGGCAGAGACACAGGCAGAGGGAGAAGCAGGCTCCATGCAGGGAGCCCAATGTGAGACTCGATCCCAGGTCTCCAGGATCACACCCCGGGCTGCAAGCGGCACTAAACCGCTAAGCCACCAGGGTTGCCCCTATACCAAGTTTAAAAAGAAAAAAAGTAGGGGCTCCTGGTTGGCTCTGTCAGCAGAATGTGCAACTCTTGACCTCTGGGTCCTGAGTTTGAGCTCCATGTTAGGTGTGGAACTACCTAAAAAAAAAGAAAGAAAGAAAGAAAAGAAAAGAAAAAAGTAGAGTTTAGAGTTTTACCCTGATGTGTGCTTATTAATCCGTGGATTATGTGCAGGAATTACTACAGTGATGTTAGAAAATGTACTCAAAGTATAGAAATTAACAAAAGAATTAGCTGGGGGGAGAAAAAGTCTAGGGGATGCCTGGGTGGCTCAGTGGTTGAGCATCTGCCTTTGGTTCGGGTCATGATCCCTGGGTCCCCGGATCGAGTCCCACATCGGGCTCCCTGCATGGAGCCTGCTTCTCCCTCTGTCTGTGTCTCTCGTGAATAAATAAAATCTTATTTAAAAAAAAGTTTAAAAATCAGGGGCTAATGTTGGCTTTTGCAGTTGCCAGCAGGTGGCGACAGAACACACCAGACCCAGGGCTGGGACTTTTCCAAATTTTGCCCAAGGATCTTGTGCTTAGCAAACCAGTTCGCTGGTCTCTAAACCTGTCTCTTTATCGTATTTCCCTCACATAAGATTACAGTCTGTATCCTTGGTCCACATGTATTTATTCCTGGGCTGTATGTATGTGTTAGCGTAGAAATATTTATATTTTACATTACAGTTCAGGGTAAGGCTGGGGTGGTCTTGGTTGGTTATAAGCAGTGACTGCACTGCCCCGCACAGAGCCCGCCCCCAAGTAGTGTTTGTGGAATGATGGCATGAGTTAGTTCCAGGCTAAGGAATTCGACTTTCTCCAGAGGCGACAGGCAGGGAGCCATGGAAAGGTGAGGTAGACGTCGTGGGACACCCCAGCCTCCCTCTCGGCTCTGGGCTTTTTCTCACAAGCTGTTCCCTCTGCCCAGAGCACTCCTGCTCATATTCCAGGTCTAGGTCCAGATGCCCCCTCCTCCCAGAAGCCCTCCTGGGTCTCCAGACTGGGTTAGCTGCCCACGATGGGGAGTACTGAGGAGGAATCTCTCTGCAGTGGACTGTGAGCCCCAGTGGCGGGGGCTGGGTCCCGTCTCAGTCACCGCTGTGTCCCCCGCACCGGGCCGGACAGAGCAGGGCTTCAGGGACCAGGCATGGGGTGAAGGACTGACTTCTGGCCCCGAGCTGTCCCGCACTGTTGGGTTCTGGGCCGCCCAGTTGCTGACAGCCTCTCTGCCCCACAGTTCCGGAACTTCAAGATCATTTACCGACGCTACGCCGGCCTCTACTTCTGCATCTGCGTGGATGTCAACGACAACAACCTGGCCTACCTGGAAGCCATCCACAACTTCGTGGAGGTGCGAGGGTGGGCTGCGGCCCCAGGGGCCCTGGAGCCCCTAGAACCAGCCCTGGTCTCCCCAGGCGGGGTGCACAAACCCTCTCCCCACATCCCCGGGTGGACAGCCAGCCTCCCTCTGCCCCTCTCTGCCCACGTGATTCCTCTTTCTCCCTCCGCATGTGTCCGGTCAGTCTTCCCTGCCATCCTTTTCTGTTGCTATGTGATCGTCCTTGTTGTTTCTGGCTCTAACTGTCTTTGTCCTGGTGTCTCTTCCTCCTCCCTCCTTCCCTCCCCTTCCACACTTCCTCTTGGTCTCTCTTTTACCATGTCTTTTTCGGGGGGAGGGGTGACCTTGGCTCCCATGTGCAGCCCTGTGTGGCCCTGTGTGCCTCCCTCTGCCCAGCTCTCACCATCTCTGCCTTCTCCCCCAGGTCTTAAATGAGTATTTCCACAATGTCTGTGAACTGGACCTGGTGTTCAATTTCTACAAGGTGGGCTCCTGGTGAAGACGAGGGTGTAAGGGGGGGTCAGAGCCCCCAGCTTCCATCGGAGGTTCAGACGAGCACCTGTTGAGGGAGGGGGAGAGAGGAAGAGCCCTCCCCTCACAGTGGGGTCTCCTGCCCTCCCTTCGCTCAGGTTTACACGGTCGTGGACGAGATGTTCCTGGCCGGCGAGATCCGAGAGACCAGCCAGACGAAGGTGCTGAAACAATTGCTGATGCTCCAGTCACTGGAGTGAGGGCAGCCGGCCCCTGCGCCCCGGCCCCTCACTCCCTGCTCGCCCCTCTCCAGGCCGGGGCTGCCCGGCGCCCTCCCTCACCTGCCCAGGAGGAAGGCCCACAGCTGGGCCTGGGCCACCAGGGAGGAGACTGCACCCCACTGCCTCTGGGCCCAGCCAGGGGCGGAGGCCATCTCGTGTGTTCTGAGTAACCGTGACATTGTCGTGTGACGCTGTGAGTGCGTGTGTGTGGAGCCCCCAATAAACCCATGGTCTCGCCTGGCCTGTGTCTTGGAGCCCTTGCCGGTCTGCCCTGGGGACCCCGGACACTTGGGACACCCTCCCATCAGTGTGCAAGGCTGACAGCAAACACTCCTTGGCCTGAGAGCGGCAGTTGGCCCAGATGCGTTCATCTAGGCCGCTGCCCACAGAGGGCTCCTGAGAGTGGAAGGGGAGATAGATAGATAGATAGATAGATAGATAGATAGATAGATAGATAGATTTATTTATTTATTTATTTATTTAAAAGATTTATTTTTATTTATTTATGGTAGACACAGAGAGAGAGAGAGGCAGAGACACAGGCAGAGGGAGAAGCAGGCTCCATGCACCGGGAACCCGACGTGGGACTCGATCCCGGATTTCCAGGATCGCGCCCCGGGCCAAAGGCAGGCGCGAAACCACTGAGCCACCCAGGGATCCCGGGGAGTTAGATTTAGACCCCAGGCACCTGCTACTAAAATAATAATCCTCCTGGCCAACACCTAATAGTGTCATGCGTCTCCCATGTGCTGTTCAAAGTGTCCCAAGTATTATCTTCCCTCATCGTAAGATCCTGAGGAAACAACCAGTGTCTGCCCATTTTCCAGGTGAGATCACTCATCCCAGGACCATGAAAAGGCTTGGCCAAGGTCATGTCACTAGTGTGGCTAAGCCAGGTTTGTCCTAAGCCCAGGCAGTTGGCTCCAGAATCCTCATTTTTAACCCCCAGACTGGGTGGCTGTCAGGACCACAGGCTCTGGGCCTCATGGTTCGTGGTTCTCAGCAACAGCCCTGCTGGCCTTGGGGTCGGACCATTTTCCACTGAGTGACACTGTCCCAGCGGCCCCTGGACTGTTGGCCTCCACCTACCACGTACCAGCAACAGCCCTCTGGCCACCGTAACAACGTGGCCACGGCCATGGCGTGTTTCTAGGCCCCCCCGGAGTGGCAGTGCCTTCCTGCCCCCTGCCCTGCACCGAGAGCTGAGGATGGCTGCTGGCCGCACCCACAATCAGCACTTGTGCCAAGCTGAGAACGTCGCCAGGCATCAGGGTCTGCTCTTATCAACATCACACAGCCCCGTGCCAGCGTCCCAATGACAAGAGGTGGCCCTGGCCCAGCTCAGCCACATGCATGCTGTGTAACCTTTGGGCAAGTCCCTTAACCTTTTGCCTCAGTTCTTCATCTTGAAAATGGGTTGACAATAGTTGTTATTGTTGTTGTTTTTTAACTACACTCTGCACCCAATGTGGATCCCAACACGAGGCTTGAACTCACAACCTTGAGATCAAGATCTGAGCTGAGATCCAAGAGTCGGCCATTTAACCAACTGAGCCACCCTGGCGTCCCCAATCATAGTCTTGATCCCACAGGGTGTGCTTGAGAATTAAGTTAATCCTAGGAAAGTTTAGGAGGTACCTGAGTGACCAGTGGTGGAGGGGTGAGGGTGGAGGAGGCAGATTTGAGTGAGGCTCGGGTGGATTTGCAGCCAGGGCGAGGGGGTGGGAGGCAAAGCCCTCCCTGAGATGGGGAACAGGCAGGTCGGTGGTGGCTTTGAGGGGGAGGGTGCTGAGGTTATCAGGACACGTGAGTGTGTGTCCTGGAGCCCCAGCAGCACGTGACCACAAACTGGGTGTCATAAAACGAGAAATCGAGCCCCTCATACTTCTGGGGGCCAGAAGTCTGAAATCAAGGTGCCAGCAGGGCCACAGTCCCTCCACACGCCCTAGGGGAGGATCATCCTTTATCTCTTTCAGTTTCTCAAGGCTGCTGACATGCCCTGAATGGGGCCACGTCCCCCCAAGTCTCTGCATTCATTGTCACGTGCGCTTTCCTCTGTGCCTGCACCCTCTCCTTGCCTTCTTCTTACCACATGTCATTGGATTTAGGGTCCACCAGGATAATCCACATGATCTCATCCCAAGATCCTTTAACTGTATCTGCAAAGGTCCTTTTTCCCAAAGGGTCACGATCACGGGCTCCAGGACGTGGACATATTTTGGGAGGGGGCCGCCCTCCATCACTAGAGAGTCTGAAGATACTGCGGGGTCATCCAGGAAAGGTGATCAGGACCCTTTTGCACACACAGACCTGAGGTTCAGAGAGGGAGGGATGCAAGGAACATTTGCTTGTTGTGTATTCGACAAATGTTTCTTGGGCACCTACTATGTGCCAGACACTGGTTGGCACTGTCGCCCCAACCCTCGGGGAGGGTACCACAGTGAGCAGGACAGGTCTCCTGAGGGTGATGGGGCGATGGATAAGTAAGCAAATCGATAGCTGGTATGTCACAAAGTAAGGACTGCTGTGGAGGCAAATAAGACAGCGAGGGGGCAGAGAAGCAGGTGGCACTCCTGTTCTAGATGATGGTCAGGAAAGCCTCTCTGGGGGCAGCCCGGGTGGCTCAGCGGTTTAGCACCACCTTCAGCCCAGGGCCTGATCCTGGAGACTGAGGATCGAGTCCCACGTCGGGCTCCCTGCATGGAGCCTGCTTCTCCCTCTGCCTGTGTCTCTGCCTCTCTCTCTCTCTCTCTGTGTGTGTGTGTGTGTCTCTCATGAATAAATAAAATCTTAAAAAAAAAAAAAAAAAGGAAAGCCTCTCTGGAGCAGGTGACACTGAGCTGAGGGTGAAAGGGGTGAAGGAATGAATGAACTGTGGGAGATTTTAGGGGAAGAAGTCTGTTCCAAGTAGAAGGAATAGCAGGTGCAAAGGCCCTGAGGCAGAACATGCAAGGAGGCCAGCTTGGCGGGAACAGAGTGAGCAAATGGAGAGTAGAGGTGATGTGTTCAGAAAATAGAGGGTTTGTGGTGAGGGGGTGGGAGGAGGCAGACGGCAGCAAGCCAACAGCCATGGTAGGGACACTGGGTTTGTTCTGTGTGAACCACAGGAAGGAGTTTTTGTTTGGAGGGTTTGGGGAGAGGGCAGTAACAGCTTTGCTGAGATACAATTCACATACTATACAATTCACCCCCTTAAAACGTACAATTCAGCAGTTTCCGATATATTCACAGGCTTGTGTTACCATCACCACTATCGATTGTAGAATATCCTTTTTTATTCTTTTTAAAGATTTTATTTATTTATTCTTGAGAGACACAGAGAGAGAGAGAGAGAGGCAGAGACAGGCAGAGGGAGAAGCAAGCTCCATGCAGGGAGCCCAACACGGGACTCGATCCCAGGTCTCCAGGATCAGGCCCCGGGCGGAAGGCGGCGCCAAACCGCTGTGCCACCCGGGCTGCCCTCTGGGCATGTTTTGAAGGCAGAATCAGGACTGCTGACAATGTGACGTAATCTGGGGGAGAAACCAAGGATCTCTCCCCATTACAGCCTGAGCATCTGGACCACCCGAATCTCCTTTTCCAGGGGCGCAGAGACAGTGGGAAGGACATGTCAAGTCTGCGATCTTGGATCTCCACTGAGGGGCAGTGGTTATGTGGGTCTGGAGCTTAGGAGAGAGGTCCCGGTTGGAGATGGACATTTGAAAGTCTCTGGAACACTGATACTACTTACTGCCGGGAGGTCTGAGGTCACCAAGGGGTCGGCATGGAGAGAGGGAAGAGATTTGCAGACTGGGGGTGGCCATGGGCAGGGGTGGGGGAGGCAGAGATCAAAGTATAACAGAAGGAACAGCCAGTGAGAAGGAAGGAAAACCATCCAGTGCAGCGTGATTGAATCAAAGGAAAAGGGGCCTCAGGAGGAGACGGTACCCTTGAGTTCAGAGCTGTTCAGATCACTACACCCTTATCAGATTGGCTCATTTTCGGGTCATCCTTGCGCCGGGGCCACACTAATCTCTGTTTCATTCCACTTCTAGTATATGTGCTGCCCAAGCGAGCATTGGAATGGCTCATGGAAAAATACCTACTGCCGGGGCGCGTGGGGGGCTCAGTGGTGGAGCGTCTGCCTTTGGCTCAGGTCGTGACCCCGGAGTCCTGGGATCAAGTCCTGCATTGGACTCCCTGCATGGAGCCTGCTTCTCCCTCTGTGTCTCTGCCTCTCTCTGTGTCTCTCATGAATAAATAAATAAATAAGTTTTAAAAAGATTTATTTATTTTAGAGAAGGGGAGAGAAAGAGAGAGAGAGAGAGAGAGAGAGAGAGCAAGCATGGAGAATTCGAAGCAGATTCCACTACTCAGAGCCCGATGCAGGGCTCTATCCCAGGACCCTAAAATTATGACCTAAACAGAAATCAAGAGTCAGAGATTTAGGGGCACCCGGGTGGCTCAGTCAGTGAAGCATCTGCCTTTGGCTCAGGTCATGATCTCAAGGTCCTGGGATAGAGCCCCAAGTTGGGCTTCCTGCTCAGTGGGGAGCCTGCTTCTCCCTCTGCCCCTCCCCTACTCATTCTTACTCTTTCTCTCTCTCTCTCTCTCAAATAAATAAAAGTTAAAAACAAAAGTCAGATATTTAATTGACTGTGCCATTCAGATAGCCCTAAAAAGGATGAATTCTAGAGTATGCAACTTATACCTCATTAATCTGACTTTTAAAAATGCTCCTAAAATAAAAAAAAAGATGCTCCCGAAGGCCAAATGTTGGCCAACTGATGAATGGACAAACAAAACCTGTATCCCTACAATGGAATGTTATTCAGCCACAGAAAAGAAAGAAATCCCAACACATGCTATGACATGGATGAACCTTGAAAATACGCTGCGTGAGAGAAGCCAGAGAAGAGCACAGAATGTAGGATTCCATGTATGTGAAATGTCCAGAAAAGGCAGGTGCACAGAGATAGAAAGTGGATTAGTGGTTGCCAGAGACTAGGGGGAGGGAGAAATGAGAGTCACTGCTCAGTGCATAGGGGGTTTCCTTTTGGGGGGTGATGGAATGTTCTGGAGCTATGTGATAATGGTAGTTGCACACTCTAGTGAATATATGAAAAATGACTGAATTGTGCCTTTATTTTTTAAACTTAAAAAAGATTTTATGTATTCATGAAAGACATACAGGGAGAGGCAGAGACACAGGCAGAGGGAGAAGCAGGCTCCCTGCAGGGAGCCCAACACGGGACTGGATCCCAGAACTCTGGGATCATGACCTGAGCCACAGGCAGACACTTAACTGACTGTACCACCCAGACACCCCTGAATTGCACACTTAAAAAGGGTGAATTTTAGTGTATGTGAATATATATCTTAATTTTAAAAAGTAAAAAAAGAAGGGTGCCCAGCTGGCTCAGTTGGTAGTGCACACAACTCTTGATCTCAGGGTTGTGAGTTCAAGCTCCACGTTCGGTGTAGAGAATACTCAAAAGTAAAATCTTCTAAAAGGAAGGAAAGATGAGGAAAAGAAAGAAAAAGAAAGAAAGAAAAGGAAGGAAGAAAGAGAAGGAAGGAAGGAAGGAAGAAGAAAGAAAGAGAAAGAAAGAAAGAAAGAAAGAAAGAGAGAGAGAGAGAGAGAGAGAGAGAGAGAGAAAGAAAGAAAGAAAGAAAGAAAGAAAGAAAGAAAGAAAGAAAGAAAGAAAAGGAAGGAAGAAAAGCTTCTGAGTGGTCACATCAGAGGAGATCAGAGACTCAGCTGATGGATTTGGTAAAGTGGAGTCAGCGGGAACGGGGTTGGGGGGGGCGGGAGGCGAGGATTAAGCCAGATCCACAGACCCATCAGAGTGGCTTCTGGAGAGCCTGTAAAAGAGGAACAGGGCAAAGCTGCTAGAAACCACTTGGAGGAAGTGTTGCTATAAAGGAAAACAGTGCGGTAGCTGGAGGGGAATGTGATATTAGGGAGATGGGGATTATTATTTTTTCTTAAAGATTTTATTCATTCATGAGAGACACAAAGAGAGAGGCAGAGACACAGGCAGAGGAAGAAGCAGGCTCCTTGCAAGGAGCCCGTTGCAGGACTCTATCCCAGGTCCCCAGTATCACTACCTGAGCCAAAGGCAGATGCTCAACCACTGAGTCACCCCATCCTCCCAGGGATTATTTTTTATTTTTTAAAAAGGTTTTATTTATTTAATCATGAGAGACGCACAGAGAGAGAGGCAGAGACACAGGCAAAGGGAGAAGCAGGCTCCACACAGGGAACCTGACGTGGGACTCGATCCCGGGTCTCCAGGATCACGCCCTGGGCTGACGGCGGCGCTAAACCGCTGAGCCACCCTGTCCTCCCAGGGATTATTTTTTAAATGGAGTTTGTGTCTGGTTGGCTCAGTTACTCAAGCGTCTGACTCTTGATCTCAGCTCAGGTCTTAATCTCAGGGATGTGAGTTTGAGCTCTGAGTTGGCTGAATGTGGAGCTCACTTTAAAAAAAAGGAGGGGGGGGGATCCTTGGATGGCTAAGCGGTTTGGTGCCTGCCTTTGGACTGGGTGTGGTCCTGGAATCGCAGGATCAAGTCCCGCGTCGGGCTCCCTGCATGGAGCCTGCTTCTCCCTCTGCCTGTGTCTCTGCCTCTCTCTCTGTGTCTCTCATGAATAAATAAATAAAAATCTAAAACAAAATAATAAGGGGAAATTTGGATCCAGAGACAGGCTCAGAAGAAAGATGAAGTGAGGACACAGGAAGAAGAGAGACATCTACAAGCCAAGGAGAAAGGCTTGAAACAGATTCTTCCCAGTCTTCAGAGGGAACCAATCCTGCAAAACCTTGATCTTGGACTTCAGACCTCCTGAACCGCAGGACATTAAGTTTCTGCCACCTGGTTTATGGGCTTTTCTTTCTTTCCTTTTTTTTTTTTTTAAGATTTTACTTATGGGGCAGCCCAGGTGGCTCAGCGGTTTAGCACCGCCTTTGGCCCAGGGTGTGATCCTGGAGACCCGGGATGGAGTCCCACGTGGGGTTCCCTGCAGGGAGCCTGCTTCTCCCTCTGCCTGTGTCTCTCATGAATAAATAAATAAAAATCTTTAAAGAAATATTTTACTTATTTATTTGAAAGAGAGGGAGAACATGCACTAGTAGGGAGGCGGAGCGAGGAGGAGCAGAGAGAGAAAGGACAAGCAGACTCCTGGCTGATCGCATAGCCGATGTGGGGACTAGAACTCACCACCTTGAGAACATGACCCGAGCTGAAACCAAGAGTCAGCTGCTTAATGGATGGAGCCACCCAGGTGCCCCTCCATGAGCCTTTCTTAAAGCAGGCCCACTCCCGGTGCATGGAGCCCGCTTCTCCCTCTGCCTATGTCTCTGCCTCTCTCCCTCTCTCTCTGTGTGACTATCTAAAATTAAAATAAAATAAAATAAAATAAAATAAAATAAAATAAAATAAAATAAAATAAAATAAAATAAAATAAAGCAGGCCCAGGAAATTAATACACGTGGGAAGACAAATCTACAAGAAGAGGCAAGATCGTTTTGAGGAGGAGTGTGGGAGAGCTTGCCTAACCAGAAATCATGATCATCATTATTCACCCTTAGCCCACTAAGAGACCATGGTATCTGCCCAAGATTAGACAAGCAGACAAAAAAGGACAGACAGCCCAGAACAGACCCATATATTCATAGGGATTTCATAGGAGACAGAAGCCGCCTTTCAGATCGTGGGGGAAGGATGTGGGTTGTTCACATGGGGCTGTCTGGAAAAGACTGCATTGAGGGTAAAACCTCTAGGGGCACCTGGGGGTTCCGTGGTTGAGCATCTGCCTTTGGCTCAGGTCGTGATCCCAGGGTCCTCGGATTGAGTCCTGCATTAAGCTCCCCACAGGGAGCCTGCTTCTCCCTCTGCCTATGTCTCTGCCTCTCCCTCTGTCTCTCATGAATAAATAAATAAAGTCTTAAAAAAAAGAAAAAGAAAGTAAACCCTCTGGAAATCAAAAGACCTTATATAAACAAAATGAAAAGATGAGCCACAAATGGTGAGAAGGTATCTGCAACCCAGGTGACTGACAGAGGGATTCATGTCCACAATATATATAAAGAACTCTTACCAATCAATAAGAATGAGACAGCTGAGTGGGAAAAAAAAATGGGCAGAAGAGAAAGGGGAAAGTGGCTCCAGAAGTCCTGGAAGATGGGGAAAGGAGGCAGGCTATGCACATGAGGTGGGAGATCTCTACCTCACACCATACACAGAGCATCTGAGAGGTAGCCTATCAGCCACCAGAGTGAAGACAGGCCTGGCTAGAGGGTGTGGGAGCTTCATTAGCCTGGTTGAGAGTGAGTTCGAGGTAAAGATGGGAGAAATCCTTTTTTTCTGACCCGAAGAAGGGAGATGCCAGCCCAGCCCAAGGGGGAAAATATGAGGTGGTCAATGGACCAGGCTGCCTCCATGCCCGGCATTGCCTGAGTCTTGTCAAGGTTAGCCAGGACGGGTTGGCCTTTCTCTCCTTCCCGGTGATGCCTGCACGTGGCCGAACACGTCCTCTCTGATCAACATAGTGCAGACCGGGCACTTGTGGTGTGCGGCTGCATGCGGTGGCCTGCTTCCTTGGCCAGCGTAGAAACCACCAACCTTCTAGGCACACAAGCTGGAAGCTTTGAAGAGATTCATGACTCATCTCTGCTTCTCACATCCCGCATCCCTGCCAGCAGGAAATCCTGTTGGCTTGACCTTCAGAATGTATCCAAGTCTGACCCCCACAGCTTCCACCCTGGCCCCCAGCGCCCTCATCCTCCCACTTAGCTATTGCAAGCACTCTCTGGCTGCTGCTGAGAGTCCCCAACAGAAAGGTCCTCACCCGGCAGCAGAATCCATTCACCGTAAGTGCCCCATGTTACTTCCCTCTTTGGATCCTTCTGTGACCCACGACACCCTGGTCCCCTCTCTTGCCTTACCTGCTCACTCTGTTCCATGCACACTGGCCCCTTTGCTGTTCCTCGTCATGGGGATTGTCCTGCCTCAGGGCCTTTGCACTTGTTCTGTTGACCTGGGACACGCTTCCCCCAGGTAAATTTTTTTAAGCCCTTATTTATTTATTTGAGACAGATACAGAGAGCATGTGGGGGTGGGGGGGACAGGCAGAGGAAGAGGGACAAGCAGACCCCCTGGGGAGTATGGAGCCTGAGAGGGGCTTGATCCCCCAACTCCAAGATCATGACCCAAGCTGAAGTCAGATGCCCAATCGGATGAGCCACCCAGGCGCCCCTTCCCCCAGATATTTGTGTGGCTCATTCTCTCACTCTCTCAGGTCTCTGCTCAAATGTCACCTCCTCAGTCAGGGCCTTTCTGACCTCACCATAGAAAATAGTTATCCCTGGGGTGCCTGGCTGGTTCAGTCAGTAGAGCGTGTGATTCTTGGTCTTGTGTTGTGAGTTCAAGCCTCCCGTATTGGAGCCTACTGAAGAAAAAAAAAAAAAAGATAGTCATCCTTCAAAAAAAAAAGATAGTCATCTTTCTTTTCATAGAACATATCACCATCTGTCTCATAATCTTTTTTCTAAAGATTTATTTATTTATTTTTAAAAGATTTTATTTGTTTATGCATGAGAGACAGAGAGAGAGAGAGAGACAGAGACAGAGAGACAGAGGCAGAGACAGAGACAGAGGCAGAAGGAGAAGCAGGCTTCATGCAGGGAGCCTGATGTGGGACTCGATCCCCCGTCTCCAGGATGCTCCAGGCAGATGCTCAACCACTGAGCCGCCCAGATGCCTCTGTCTCATAATCTGTTTATTTCTTGGGGTGCCTGGGGTGCTCAGGCCACAGTTCCAGGGTCCTGGGATCAAGGCCTGCATCTGGCTCCCTGCTCAGCAGGGAGCCTGTTTCTCCCTCTCCCCCCCACTCCCCCACCCCCCTCGTACTCTCTCCCTTGACACATTGTGTGTGTGTATCACCTCGCTCCTAGACTGTCAGCTCCATAGGGCAAGGAGAACTGCCTTGTTTGCTGCTTTAGGCCTTCCCATGTCTAAAAAGTAAGTTGCTCAATAATCATATATAGTAGATGCTCAAGAACTATTACGTGAATGAACTTGTGAATCCTCTCCACAACTCTAAAACATAGGGACTCTGACTATCCCATTTTGCAGATGAGGAGACTGAGGCACAGAGAGGCAAAGACCATCCAGTTGAGTTGAGTTTGTGCTGCCGGGCAGGCTCTGTGCCCAGGCCTGGATGTGGAGGTTCCCCGAGGGGGTCTGGATTGTCTCCCTCGCTGGGCAGGTGAGGGCCAGGCCACAATACTCAGAAAGGTGAACACAGCTGGGGCACACAGCCAGGAAGTGGCAGGTCCGGGATCAAAGGCTGTCTGGGGTCAGAGCCATCCTTTTACCTTTAGCTGCTGCCAAGTCAGTGTGAGAAGCTGAGCCAAAAGACGGAACATCCTCATTCCATTTGTTGTTGCTTGTTGTTCCTCTTCGACTTCTCGGGTAACCCTGTACCCTCATGCCCCACCCAGCGCCCACACCTGCATTTATTTTGAAGCAAATCCCAGGTGTCGTATTGTATCGTGCAGCCACACATCCCTTGGTAGCCTGGCAGCCTTGGAATCTCCGGATCTTTAAACATTAAAAATAGGGATCCCTGGGTGGCGCAGCGGTTTGGCGCCTGCCTTGGGCCCAGGGCGCGATCCTGGAGACCCGGGATCGAATCCCACGTCGGGCTCCCGGTGCATGGAGCCTGCTTCTCCCTCTGCCTATGTCTCTGCCTCTCTCTCTCTCTCTATCATAAAATAAATAAAAATTTAAAAAAAATAAACATTAAAAATATTGGGGCAGCCCGGGTGGCTCAGCGGTTTAGCACCCAGGGCATGATCCTGGAGACCCAGGATCGAGTCCCACATTGGGCTCCCTGCATGCAGCCTGCTTCTCCCTCTGCCTTGTGTCTCTGCCTCTATCTCTCTCTGTGTCTTTCATGAATAAATAAATAAAATCTTAAAAAAATTAAAAATCTTAAAATTACAGACTTGCTGACCTCTGGAGGTGACCTCCTTGATGCTAACTCACTCTGGGATTTCTTACAGTCCTGACCAACAGGGAGGCCACTGAGGCCAAACGGCCCTGGTTTGAATCCAGCTTCCCTGCTCCTGGGCCACGTAGCCTCCAGAGAGTGCCTCGGTTTACTCATCTGTCAAATGGGGAGTGATAAAACAGCCCCCTGCTTCACAAAGCCTTAGGGAGGCTTGCATGAGTTAAGATGTGTCAGGCACTTAGAACAGCACCTGTACTTAATGCCAGTAGTTAGTATTCATCTTTGAAATTTCAAATCCTTGCTTGCTTGAGCTATAAACTCCTGGTGATCATTTAACACAGAGAGCACATCTGGCAGTGGTGCTACTAAACCAGTATTTTGGTATGTATTTTGAAAATCCCAAAATGCCATTATCAGTACAATATATGTATAATATATATATTATACATACCATATAATATATAATATGTTTATATAAATATATAAATATTATAAATATATATATAATATATAATATATATCTATATTATTGTGTTTGATCTCCATCTTCTCTCCTCTGTTTCAGACCTTAAGAGTCAACCCTGATCCATCGACAGGTGGACAGATGAACGAGATGTGGTCTGTCCACCCAGCAGAATATCATTCAGCCACAAGGAGTGAAGCTGCGCTGCATGCTACAGCGTGGCTGAGCCTTGAAAACATTTCACCGAGTGAAAAAAGCCAGACACAGAAGCCACATAGTGTATGATTCCATTTATACGAAATCTCCGGAAGAAGCAAATCTATAAAGACAGGAAGTAGATCAGCGATTGCCAGGGGCTGGGAAGGATGGAGAGATTGGGGAGTGATGGCTAAGGGGCGTGGGGCTGCTTTCTGGGGTGATGAAATTTTTTCTAAAATTGATCATGATGACGGTTGCACACTCTGAATATGTTAAAAGCCACGGACTTGTACCCTTTTGTCTCAAAAGTTATGTCATGTGATTGCCTTTATATAACATTCTTGATGTGACAAAATTCTAGAAATGTAGAACAGAGCAGTGGTCACCAAGGGTTCAGAAGGGGGTGGGCAGAGAAAAACAGGATGCATGCACCAGGGCAGGGGAGGGGGGCACCCTTGTGATGGAATGTTCTGTATCTTGACTCTATCCGTGTCAGTACCCCTGGTTGTGATACTGGACGTTTGATTTCGTATTTGTGAATGCAAATACGGAAAAACCCCCAAGTCAATACTGGTGGCGCTTTCTTGATCATTCCCAGGCCTACAGAACAGCCAAAAACTTGCCTCTCCGGACACACACATTCCCAGCTGAGGTTTGAACAGGGCAGCGCTCAGCCTTCTCCTTGCAGCTCCCACGCTGTAAACAAGTGTCCTTTTCACGGTCTACTTAGTGCCACATTTTTCACATTTTTGTGCTTTTTGTTGGTGATTTTGCTGTTTCAAACAGCCCCCAAACGGAGTGCCAAAGTGCTGTCCAGAGTCTCAATGCGCAAGAAGGCTGGGATGTGCTTTATGGAAAAAGTAGGTAAGATTTTTACATGTGCACGATGAGCTTCCTTTCAGGCTCCAGTTATACAGAGCTGTTGGCCTGAGTTCAATGTGAGGGAATCAACAAGGGATATCATGTAAGGTGTTTTTAACCGGAAACATATATGAAACAAAGTTATGTATTAATGGTTTCATCAACATGTTGTAACCGGAAGCTGTCAGAACCTAACCCTGTGGGCAGCCCCGGTGGCTCAGCCGCTTAGCGCCGCCTTCAGCCCAGGGCACGATTGGAGACCCAGGATTGAGTCCCATGTCGGGCTCCCGGTGCATGGAGCCTGCTTCTCCCTCTGCCTGTGTCTCTGCCTCTCTCTCTCTCTCTCTCTCTCTCTCTCTCTCTCTCGGATAAATAAATAAAATCTTAAAAAGAAAAAAAAGAACCTAACCCTGTACTACCACCCTGCCCCCCAGGAGCTGTGGTTCAGTATTTGCTAACTCAGCATTTACGGCAACTTTATAGAACATAACTGAGCGAATGAAGACAATTGACCATACTACAGTTTTACTTTTTATTTATTTATTCATGAGAGACACAGACACAGAGAGAGGCAGAGACACAGGCAGAGGAAGAAGCAGGCTCCCTGTGGGGAGCCCCATGCAGGACTCAATCCTAGAACCCTAGGATCACAACCTGAGCCAAAAGCAGATGCTCAACTACTGAGCCACCCAGGCACCCCCATACTAGTTTTATAACATGCTCCCACTGGAGGAAACTGAGTAAAAGGCATACAGTATCTCTCTGTATTATTGCAGTCTTAAAACTGCAATGTGTATCTATAATTATCTCAGGATAAAAGGTTTGATTAAAAAAAATACAGGAGGGATCCCTGGGTGGTGCAGTGGTTTAGCGCCTGCCTTTGGCCCAGGGCGCGATGCTGGAGACCCGGGATCGAATCCCACGTCGGGCTCCCGGTGCATGGAGCCTGCTTCTCCCTCTGCCTATGTCTCTGCCTCTCTCTCTCTCTCTCTGTGTGACTATCATAAATAAATAAAAATAAAAAAATTTAAAAAAAATACAGGAAGCAATGCTTGGCCCCCTGGTGAGCCAGAGAGGAGGCACTATTCACCAGTAAGGTACCTGTAAGGTTTTCAGCGGTGAGGAAATGTGGTCAGAAATCTTTCTGAATGAATGAGCCTGGTTCCATATGAAATTATGAGGTAGTCTGTAACTCTTTGGGTGAAAGCTCAAGAAAAATGATCCAAATGATTCTAATGGCACATTACCAAAAAATTATCACGGCACAAAAATATCAGTATTTTGGTGATAAAAAAAAAAACATGCTGTCCTTGAATATTGAAAACAGCTTTTGTTATCGCTCAACCACACACATACCCACATACCCTGATTATGGAGATTATTTATTTTTCAACAAATGCTTCCTGAGTACTTGCCCTGGGCCTAACCCTGTGCTGGGCAGTGGTGGGACACAGAAGTGACCAAGATACTTCTAAGCCCTGCCCTCATGGGGGCTCCTAGTCCAGTGGTGGAGATGGACCCCTCCCTGGACAGAGATGACCTGGATTGGGTAGGACAGGGAGAGGGGCGAGGGGATCCCAGAAGGCTGAGGGATCCCAGAGTGGGCAATCGACCTGGCCTAGAGGGAGAAATCAGAGAGGGCTTCCTGCAGGAGGAGATCTGAGCTAAAAAGGATCAATAAACACAAGCCAAAAGGAAGAGGGATAAGGCATGAGTCACAGGAGAGGAAAGCAGATGTGCAAAGGCCAGGAAGAAAAGGTCAAGTGACACTACCCGGGGGAAATGACAATATTTCTGTGGCTAGAGCATTATGGGAACAATAATAGACAAGACTTTCAAAAAGCGTCTATGTCCCAGGCTTTCGAAGCACTTTGCACGAGCCAGCTCATTCGCTCCTCACCATCACCCTGTGATGTAACCTTCCGTCGCATCACCCTAGGAGGAGGGCCTGGTTTATAGGAGACACAGGGGAGGGCAAATGACCACCAAGGTCACACCGCTGTGCGCAGTGGATTTGTTGGGTAGAAGATGCCAGATGGGGAGCAGGCGAAGGAACGCCTGGGGGCAGATTCCCAAGTCTCTGAAGAAGGGGAGTGCTAGAGACACGAGCCGGAGGCCAGGCCCGTGATAAGGAAGCTACACACTCTGAGCCTGGTGCTCCACATCCTGCCCTCGTCCTCCCCAAGACCTTGGGGCGGACACAGCTAGAGCCACAGGTGCAGAGCATGCGCTCTTCTCTCCCACCGCTGCCCCAGGGTAACCCCTAGGCTCATTATAATACATTTGCATAGCGGCACAGCCCCGCCCCCTGGAGCCAGGCTGCCGGGACCTGCTCCGGGACACACCTCTTTCGGTCAAACCCTCCCCGTCCCAACCTGTGGGAAGTGTTTCCCAAAGGATTGGAAGCAGCCTGGGTTAGAGACCAGCGCGCGGGACGGCACAGCTCCTCCCGGGCGGAGAGACCCAGTAACATCCAGTTCCAGAACAGCCTAGGGGCGGCTTCCACCCGCAGCACCTGCCCGCCCGCCCGCCCGCCCACCTCGAGGTGCACTTTCGCTTTAATAAACTGCTTTGTGCTCGCTCTTTTCCTTCCCACGTTAATCCCCTTGGGGAATCCAGGGCCCGGAGACCTCCGTTCACACATGCAGGACCCCCCCACCCCCCCACCCCGCCCCGTCACAGATGGAATCACACCCAGGCGTCTGACTCTTGAGTCTGGCCTTGAAGTATCGTGGGCTCCAGAAAGCACTAAGGAGGTCCGCCCGGGGGGCTCAGTCGGTTGGACGGTTGGACGGTGCCTTTGGCTCAGGTCATGATCCCGGGGCACATGGGATGGAGCCTGCCTCGGGCTCCCTGTTCGGTGGGGGAGCCTGCTTCTCCCTCTCCCTCTGCCCCTCTGCTTGTGCTCTCTGGCTCTGTCTCTCTGTCAAGCAAACAAAATTAAAAAAGAAAAGAAAATAGAAAAATAATGTGTGAAGAGGCAGGGCTGGAAGGATCGGGGGGGGGGTGCAGAGTCCTAGACCATAGGCGAGAGCTTTGTCCCAAGGAATTGGGGAGCTACCGAAAGTTTTTTTGCCCTAATAAACTTTCACGAAGGTGCCTATGAGTTATCTGCTGCCACATAACAAATTACCCTTACACAAGGCAATTTGTTTTTCTTTTTTTCATATAAATTCTATTTATTTATTCATGAGAGACACAGATGCAGGCTGAGGGAGAAGCAGGCTCCCTGCCGGCAGCCCCATGTGGAACTCCATCCCAGGACCTGGCATCCCGGAATCATAACCTGAGCCTAAGGCAGATGCTCAACCACTGAGCCACCCAGGCACCCCACATTTAGCAATTTAGAACAATGAAAACTTTTTTCTTTTTTTTTTAATATTTTTTATTTATTCATGAAAGACACAGAGGAGAGAGAGGCAGGCTCCATGCAGGGAGCCCGATGTGGGACTTGATCCCGGGACTCCAGGATCACGCCCTGGGCCAAAGGCAGCTGCTAAACCGCTGAGCCACCCAGGGATTCCCCGAAAACTTATTTTTCAGTAGGCTCTCTGCCCAGCGTGGAGCTCAATGCGCGGCTTGAACTCACAGCCCTGAGATCAAGACCTGAGCTGATCTCGGGACGCAGTGGCTCAACTGACTGAACTACCACCCGGGCGCCCCTAAAACAATAAACGTCTATCCCACATCATTTCTGGGGGCAAGGAACCTAGGAGGGACTCAGCCTGGCACTTGGGACTTAGAGTCTGTCATGAGGTTATAGGTGAAGCTGTTTGCTGGGACCATCATTTGAAGACTCAGCTCAGTCTGGAGCACCTGCTTCCAAGTTCACTCAGGTGATTAAGGGCAGGAGGCTCAGTTCTTCAGTGGCCGTTGGCTGGCCCGCTGGTCGTCTCCTAGGGTCCTCATGACACGTGTCCACTTAATCACACAAGGAGGCCATTGGACTAGAGTGGCTCGAGCACCTTAGCAGCCCGAGCACCTAAGCAGCCCGGATGAGGGAACCCAAACCTAAGCCTCAAGGTGAAGACACCCAATCACCGCTTGCTTTTCCAAATAAGGGGAAAGCCCAGCTACAGCCAGTCACATACTTTGCTTGCTTAGCTTCCAGGTCTTCTCTACAAAATTCCTTCCCTAGCTCCTGTCCCCAGAGGGCTCCTAACCCCTTCTGGTTTGGCACTGCCTGATTGGCATTTGTTTTTGCTCACGTAAACTCTTAAGATTTTGAATATGTCCCAGTTTATCTTTTAACACGCGGCAGCTGGATTCCTCCAGAACAAGTGATGAGGGAGAGAGGGAGAACCCAAGATGGAAAGCGAAATCTTTTTATAAACCCAACCTCAGAAGTGACGTTCCTTTAGTTCGGCTATATTCTACTCCTTGCGGAAGGCTTACTGCATCTCAAGGCTGCCCCTACCCACAAGGGAGGGGCCTTGTAGTATAATAAGTATATTTGGGAGGTGCCTGGCAGGCTCAGTCAGTAGAGCATGCGGCTGTTGATCTCGGGGTCCTGAGTTTGAGCCCCATGTTGAGTGCAGAGATTGCTTAAATAAATAAACTTTAAAAAAGAGGGCAGCCCCGGTGGCGCAGCGGTTTAGCGCCTCTTGCAGCCCAGGGCGCAATCCTGGAGTCCTGGGATCAAGTCCCACATCAGGCTCCCTGCATGGTGCCTGCTTCTCCCTCTGCCTGTGTCTCTGCCTCCCTCTCTCTCTCTATGTGTGTCTCTATGAATAAATAAAGTCTTAAAAAAAAAAAAAAGAAAGAAAAGAAATAGGGGCGCCCGGGTGGCTCAGTGGTTGAGCATCTGCATTCAGCTCAGGTCGTGATTCCGGAGTCCTGGGATCAAGTCCGGCATTGAGCTCCCTGGGGGAGAGCCTGCCTATGTGTCTGGATCTCTCTGTGTGTCTCTCATGAATAAATAAATAAAATCTTAAAAAGAAATTCTTATTTTTAAATAATCCCTACACCCCACGTGAGGGTTGAACTCATGATCTCCAAGATCAAGAGTCTCACCCTCCAAGGACTGAGACAGCCAGGCGCCTGCTTTCCCATTTTAATTTAAGCAAAGTTTACATCAGGTAGTTTCTGCTTTTTTATTTTTAATTTTTTAATTATTATTATTTTTAAGTAGGCTCCATGCCCAACATGAAGTTTGAACTCATGACCCCCAGATCAAGAGTCGCATGCTCCACCGACTGAACCAGCCAGGCGCTCCAGCTTTCCCTTTTTAATCACAAATAACATACTCTAAAATTTTATACCGAGGATTTTGGGGGAAAAAAGCCGGCAGTAATCTCATGACTAAAATTATGAATTCATTTTCATTGTCTAGGAGAAATGAGTAATTTCAATATTAGTGGAGCATTACATGGAGTTTAAAATAGAAACAAAGTAGGAACCCCTGGCTGACTCAGTCAGTGGAGCGCCTGACTCTTGATCTCGGGGTTTTGAGTTTGAACCCCACGTTGGATGTAGAGATGACTTAAAAATTAAAAAAAAAAAAAAAAAAAAAAAAAAAAAAAAAAGGGCAGGGCAGCCCCGGTGGCGCAGCGGTTTGACGCCGCCTGCAGCCCGGGTTGTGATCCTGGAGACCCTGGATCGAGTCCCACATCAGGCTCTCTGTATGATGCCTGCTTCTATCTCTGCCTGTGTCTCTGCCTCTCTCGCGCGCTCTCTCTGAATGAATAAATCTTAAAAAAATAAAAAAAAGTAAATAAAAAAAAAAATAGGGCAGCCCCAACGGTGCAGCGGTTTAGCGCCGCCTGCAGCCCAGGGTGTGATCCTGGAATTCCAGGATCAAGTCCCACGTGGGGGCTCCCTGCATGGAGCCTGCTTCTCCCTCTCCCTGTGTCTCTGCCTCTCTCTCTCTTTCTGTCTCAATAAATAAATAAAATCTTTTAAAAAAATTTTTAAAAAGTAACGAAGTTTTTGGAGATTTCAGTCATTTTTTAAAAGATTTTATTTATTCATGCGAGACAGAGAGAGACAGAGACAAAGGCAGAGGGAGAAGCAGGCTCCCTGCAGGGAGCCCGACAGGGGACTCCATCCCAGGACCCTGGGATCACTACCTGAGCCAAAGGCAAATGCTCAACCACTGAGCCACCCAGGCATCCTTGTGATTTTGGTTATTTAACTAAAATTTTAATTCTTCCTTCTTTATGGATCTATAGGCGCATCTTCAGAAAGATTTCTATTTTGTTCGCAGCATGGCTAAAGGCTGCAGTAGAAGGTTAATTTAAATCATTAACTTTCACCTTCTTGGAGGCTTCTCTTTCCCAGGAGGCAAAGCGGTTTTGCCAACCACTCTATTTCCCGGTGCTCTTTATGTGAGAGCCATGTGATGAATTGCATCTTGAATTTTGATTCCGAAATTCTTGGCGAGGACTTTTGCTTGTTTAATTTTATTGGATGGTAAAAGGGGTGTGACCCTGTGCGTTGCCCTGTGTGACTTTTCTGCCACAAAAATTTTGCATCTAACTGTAGCCCGTTTATTCACTTCAGGTATGTGGTGACATCTTAGTCCAAAGCTCCTTTTATGTGTTCTATTTTCTTCATCTCAAATTCTCCTCTTTTCTATAAAAAAATTCTCAAATGATAAGATTTGATAGGCTTCTTTAAAAAAAGACTTTACTTGTTTATTTGAGAGAGAGTGCATAAGCAGGGTGGAGAGAGGTAGAGGGAGAGGGAGAAGCAGAGTCCCCACTGAGCAGGGAGCCCAGTGTAGGCCTCCATCCCAGGACCCTGGGATCATGACCTGAGCCGAAAGCAGATGCTTAACCCACTGAGCCACCCAGGCACCCAATAGCCTTCTGGGTTGGTAAACCCATCCACCTTCTGGGTACCTCAACCCAGGTCCACAGGGATAGAAGCTTCTGTGCTCCGGATCCTTCCAGAACTTTCCCTCTCTACCTCTTCATCTGGCTGTTCATCTGTATCTTTAATAAGATTTTTTAAAAAGTAATTTCTACACCCAATGTGGGGCTTGAATCCACAACCCTGAGATCATGAGTCATATGCTCCATGTTGGGTATAGAGATTACTTAAATAAATAAAGCTTTAAAATAAGTAAATAGGGATCCCTGGGTGGCTCAGCAGTTTAGTGCCTGCCTTCGGCCCAGGGTGTGATCCTGGAGTCCCAGGATCAAGGCCTACATCAGGCTCCCTGCATGGAGCCTGCTCCTCCCTCTGCCTGTGTCTCTGCCTCTCTCTCTCTCTTTCTCTCTCTCTCATGAATAAATAAATAAAATATTTTTTAAAAATCAAATAAGTAAATAAATTTGGTTAAAAAATACATAGGAGTATGGTACCTAGAGGCATCTGGGTGGCTCAGTGGTGGAGCGTCTGCCTTTGGTTTGAGTCGTGATCCCAGGGTCCTGGGATCGAGTCCTGCATCGGGCTCTCCTCAAGGAGCCTGCTTCTCCCTCTGCCTGTGTCTCTACCTCTCTCTCTGTTTGTCTTTCATGGGTAAATAAATAAAATCTTTTTTTAAAAAAAGGAGTATTCTACTTAATAAGAACAAACAGGAATATTATATTTAAGAATACTGTATTATAGGGATCCCTGGGTGGCACAGCGGTTTGGCGCCTGCCTTTGGACCAGGGCGTGATCCTGGAGACCTGGGATTGAATCCCACGTCGGGCTCCCGGCATGGAGCCTGCTTCTCCCTCTGCCTATGTCTCTGCCTCTCTCTCTCTCTCTCTCTCTCTCTCTCTCTCTTTCTGTGTGACTATCATAAATAAATTTAAAAAAAAAAGAATACTGTATTATAGTAATACACACGAATATTATATATAGAATATTATATGTAAAATATATGAGTATTTTATGTAAATACTAAATAGAGAAAATATACAAAGACTAGAGTTATAAGAATACACACATAGGAATATTACAAACATGAATGTAGGGGTATATATTTGAATACAGATATATGTATAGAAAGTTTTTTTTCCAAAGATTTTATTTATTTATTCATGAGAGACACAGAGAGAGAGACAGAGACACAGGCAGAGGGAGAAGCAGGCTCCATGCAGGGAGCCTGATGCGGGACTTGATGTTGGATCCTGGGATCACACCCTGAGCCGAAGGCAGACGCTCAACCGCTGAGCCACCCAGGTGCCCCTGCATAGAAAGTTTAGCTTTTCACTGGAAAAGCACAACATGGCTTCTGGGGCCAGATAGCCTGAGTTCAAATCCCAGCTCTGCCACTTAATATCCTGTGGCTTTGGGCAAATGCCTGAACTATTCTGTGACTCAGTTTTCCTGTCTGTAGGATGGGGATAAGAGTCCCACGTCATTGAGTTGTTACAAGTATTACATGCTTCCAAGAGTGCCTGGCATGTAGCTTAATAAACGAATACAGGGGCACCTGGCTGGCTCAGTTGGTGGACTGGGTGACTTTTGATCTTGGGGTTGTAGGTTCAAGCCCCACTTTGGGTATAGAGATAACTTAAAATCTTAAAAAAAAAAAAAAAAACAACACATAGGGGGTTGTTTTTCCTTTGGCCTCACTCTACTCACAGCCCTGCATCTTCCTTTTCAACTTTATGCTATGGGGAAATCCCTCTAAGACAGAGGTTCCACTGTGGCTATACCTTGGCATCACTTATGGGAGCTTTACAAAATACTGATCTGGTTCCAGGGACTCTGATTTGGCTGTTCTGGGGTGTGATCTGAAGATTGGAATTTTTATTTATTTTTAAAAAGATTTTATTTATTTATTCATAAGAGACACACAAGAGAGAGGCAGAGACACAGGCAGAGGGAGAAGCAGGCTCCCTGCAGGGAACCCGATGTGGGCTTCGATCCGGGGGTTCTGGGATCATGCCCTGAGCTGAAGGCAGATGCTCAAAGACTGAGCCACCCAGGCATCGCTATTTATTAATTTTTTAAAAAGATTTTGTTTGTTTGACCGAAGACACGCAGGGGAAGCTGCAGAGGAAGAAGCAGACTCCATGCTGAGCAGGGAGCCTGATGCGGGGCTCAACCCCAGGACCCGGGAATCTGACTTGAACCGAAGACAGACACTTAACCAAGTGAGCCACCCAGGCACCTTGAAGATCAGAGTTTTTAAACCCTCCTACAGCTGAGGTTACGGAGCACTGGAGCAAGCCCACCAGAACGGATCCCGGCTTGCCATATGGAATGGCTGTATGTGTACAGAGAGTTTACACAGTTGGGACAACTGGGTGGCTCTGGAGGTTAGGCCTCCGACACTTGGTTTCAGCTCAGATCATGATCTCGGGGTCATGGTCTCGGTCGTGAGATGGAGCCCCCCAGCAGGCTCTGCACCTAGCGTGGAGTCCGCTAGAGACTCCCTCTTGCCCCTCCCCCATCTTGGGTGCACACGCATGTGCGTGTGCTCTCTGAAATAAATAGATAAATAAATTCTTTTTTATTTTTTTTAAAGATTTTATTTATTTATGAGAGAGAGAGAGAGAGAGAGAGAGGTTCTATGCAGGGAGCCCCACGTGGGACTCTATCCCGTGTCTCCAGGATCAGGCCCTGGGCTGAAGGTGGCACTAAACCGTTGAGCCACCGGGCTGTCCAATAAAATCTTTTTTTTTTTTTTAAGATTTTATTTATTTATTCATGAGAGACACACAGAGAGAGAGAGGCAGAGACACAGGCAGAGGGAGAAGCAGGCTCCATGCAGGGAGCCCCACGCAGGACTCAATCCCAGGTCTCCAGGATCACACCCCAGGCTGAAGGCGGTGCCAAACCTCTGGGCCACCCGGGCTGCCCTAAAATCTTTTTTTTTTTTTTTTTTTTTTTTTTGCCTACGTACTCGATGGGGAGAGGGTGCTCCCTAAAATCTTTTTTTAAAAAAAGAATTCACAACATAGGAGGGTCATCACTTTTTCAACCTAAAAATAGTTTTTCTTTTTTTTTTTTAATTTTTAAGAAGATTTATTTATTCATGAGAGACAGAGACAGGCAGAGACACAGCCAGAGGGAGAGGCAGGCTCCTCACAGGGAGCCGGATGTGGGACTCGATTCCGAATACTGGGATCATGCCCTAAGCCAAAGGCTAACCCTGAACCGCTGAACTGCTGAACCGCTGAGCCATCCAGGCCCCTCCCAAAGATAGTTTTTCATCTTTGATTCCCAGTTTCTTGCTATTCCAGTAATGCAGTGAGCGACCTATCCATACATGCCCAGATCACTCTGGAGATTTTTTCTTTCTTTCTTTCTTTCTTTCTTTCTTTCTTTCTTTCTTTCTTTCTTTCTTTCTTTCTTTCTTCTTTCTTTCTTTCTTTCTTTCTTTCTTTCTTCTTTCTTTCTTTCTTTCTTTCTTTCTTTCTTTCTTTCTTTCTTTCTTTCCTTTGACTTTATTTATCTATTCATGACAGACCCACACAGAGAGAGACAGAGACACGGAGAGGAGAACAGGCTCCCTGTGGGGAGCCCAATACAGGACTCGATCCCAGGACCCCAGGATCACCACCTGAGCTGAAGGCAGACACTCAACCCCTGAGCCACCCAGGCGTCCCTGGAGATTTGATTTCTATGGGAGGCTTTCCCAGCAGTAGGGCTGCTGAGTCAAGGGCAAGATGCATTTCTTTTAATGGACATAGATTATAGATTGTGGTAGATGGTGCCAGATTCCCTTTCAAAAAGGCTGTAACAGTTCTCTTGTCATCAGTGATAGATGAACGTGCCCTCACGTGACCTCCTACAGGCAGAAGTCTGCTCCAAGAAGACTGGGATTCCATTTTCTTTACCGCTGTGTCCCCGGGGCTGGCGCAGTTCCTGGCACATAGTGGGCCCTCAGTAAATATTTGTTAATGGAGTAAATATGATGAATGATTTTCCTGATGACCTCAGACACCCCTACTTCCAAACCTATGGCTTCCTCCTCCTCTCCCAAGATCAGGGATCCAAGGTAGAGGCCAGATTGGGCAGGGGAGGAGAGAGTTGAAACAATCCTGGAAGGCTTCCTAGAGGAGGGAGCAAGGCTGGTAAGAGAAGGAATGAATCCCAGGCCAGTAAAGGTCTTACAGATGATGACACTCTGGCCTCAGAATGTGAGTCTGGCTGTTTCCATGGAGATGGATTCAGGCCCCACCCCCTGGCCCAAAGTGATGGAGATATGGTTGCCATGACAACTGGATATCCTCAGGATGGCAAGGTCTGTTCCAGCCAGATGCCCTTTGGGTGGAATTAGAATAATGTGGAATAAAAATAGCAGCTCAGGAAAGGGCTAAGCGTTCTATGTCAAAGCTCACGAATCGCACTGTCACACCCGTGATGCCGACTGGTTACAATCAATAGCAGACCCGCAGCTCCTTGGCCCTTAGTCCTCTGGCTTCTGTCACTCTTCCTGTCCTGAATTCAAAATGCACAGAGATGGCTGTTGCAGTGCACTGGCTCCTCAGTGCCTTGACCTCATCTCTTCCAAAGACCTTGCCTTCCATCCAGACCCCTCATTCCCCCCTCTATCCTGTGGCCAGAGCAGACACCTGTCACAACTGACAACCATATGCTTCTTCAACCATTCTGATTTCTAGCAGCCCACACCAGCACCCCCATTTGGACCTTTCCGTCTCGCTTCATCCAGTGTCCCAACTCCTTCAATCTCACCAGAACCTCCATTGCATCATCCTGACTGCTTTGCCCCAACTTGAGCCCCTTCATGACCACCCAGCCCTCACCCAGCTTAGGGCCTGTGGCCAACCAGTGTCCCCCCCCTCAACTCCCTTGCTCCCTCTCACTCACTAGTCTCATAGGAAAGACACCCAGCTATCTGCCTACCGTGGGCTGCAACTGCTCTGCTGATCGGCTGGAGAAAAATCTAGAACCACGACACCAGGTCTCACATTAACTTCCAAACCTTGGACCCAAGGGACGCCTGGGTGGCTCAGCGGTTGAGGGTCTGCCTTAGGCTCGGGGCGTGATCCCAGGATCCGGGATGGAGTCCTGCATTGGGCTCCTTGCCGGGAGGGAGCCTGCTTCTCCCTCTGCCTATGTCTTTGCCTCTCTCTGTGTGTCTTTCATGAATAAATAAATAAAATCTTAATTTTTATGATAGTCACAGAGATAGAGAGAGAGAGAGAGAGAGAGAGAGAGAGGCAGAGACACAGGCAGAGGGAGAAGCAGGCTCCATGCACCGGGAGCCCGACATGGGATTCGATACCGGGTCTCCAGGATCGCGCCCTGGGCCAAAGGCAGGCGCCAAACCGCTGCGCCACCCAGGGATCCCTAAATAAATAAAATCTTTAAACAACAACAAACCTTGGACCTCGAGGTGGCTCTAACGTTGTCTGGCCTTAGTCCCTTTGCTCTTCCAAAACTCCTAAAATGTTTCCAAATTGCGGTAAAAGACATATAATGTAGGGGCTCCTGGTTGGCTCCTTTGGTAGATCATGCAACTCTTGCTCTTGAGGTCATGAGTTCAAGCCCCATGTTGGGTATAGAAGTTACCAAAAAAAACAAAAAAACAAACAAACATAAAATTTATCACTTTAACCATTGAAAAGTGTAAAATTCAAAGTCATGAAGCATGTTCACAATGCTGTGCAACCATCCCTACTATTGTTCGGTCTCTACAGGTTTGTCTATTCTGGGTAGTTCACGTATGTGGAACCATACAATACTTAGCCTCTGGTGTCTGGTTTCTCTCACTTAGCATGATTCTTTCTTTCTTTCTTTCTTTCTTCTTTCTTTCTTTCTTTCTTTCTTTCTTTCTTTCTTTCTTTATTCATGAAGACACAGAGAGAGAGAGAGAGAGAGGCAGAGACAGAAGCAGGCTCCACGCAGGGACTCCATGTGGGACTCGATCTCGGGTCTCCAGGATCACACCCTGGGCTGAAGGTAGGCGCTAAACTGCTGAGCCACCCAGGGATCCCCAGCATGTGCTTTCAAGATTCATCCATGTCATACAATGTGTCAGAATTTCATTTGACTTTTTTCCCCCATTAAGGTATTTTATTTGTATGTATGTATTCCATCCCCAGAAAAAAAAAACTCCCAGGACTATCCTTCCTGCATGTTTTTGCCCTACTTTCTCTTGGTCCACGATGCCAGCTGTGGTTGTCAGTGCGATGAAACCAAGCTAATGAGATGGGTCTGTAAGCTTCACTGCAATTTCCCCAGCTCCGTGATCATCAGCGATTTCAGTGTAATCAGGCTTCATCATCGCAATTAGAAGCTGGAAAATAACTTTGGAGCGTGGCCTAATAAGAACTTGGCAGGTGCCTCTCTTGTTGGCATTGTTAATGCTCTTGAGCATTTGAGAGCGTCGGCCAGGACATTCATGCCAGCTTGATGGAGGCGTGGAAAGATAGAGGCTGAGAAATGTCCCATTGCGTGGATATACCACATTTGGTTTATCCATTCATTCATGGATGGACTAGAGTTGTTTCCTAGACAACTTGAACTCCTACATCTCCTCCCTTCTTACCCACTCTCAGTGGCGACGTTGCTTCCTCTATCACTGAAAGAAGAGAACCCACCAGAAGAAAACTTCCCCAGACCCCCACCACCCATCTACCTCTTTCCTCCTCTTACTTGGTGTACCAGTTATCTGCTACTGCTGTGTAACAAACAACCCCCAAACTTAGCAGTGTTAAACACTCCTGTATTATATCCATGGATTCCATAGGACAGGCATTTGAATAAGGCACAGCAAGGACAGCGGCGGGGGGGGGGGGGGGTGACTCCAGGCTGGGAGCTGGGATCTGCTGGAGGAGTCTTCATTCCTGTCCAGCAGTTGGTGCTGGCAGTTGCTGGCTGGGATGTCAGCTGAGCTGACAGCGAGAGTACCTTTATGGGATCTCTCTGAGTAGGCTACTTGATCAGAGCATGGTGGCTGGGTTCCAAGAGCAAGTCCCCTAACAGGAAGTGGGAAGTGCCTGACACTGATGATGAGCCTTGGAAGCCTCACCTCCATTGTGCTTTATTGGTCCACACAGTCACAACATTTTGTTCAAAGTTGCATGTTCTACTGATTGAGGTTCAAGAGGCAGGGAATGTACCCTCACACAAAACATACCCAATGGGAGGAATGCCAAGGTCACACTGTGAGAGCCTGTGGGCTGGGAGAGATTGTTGTGGCTGTCTTTGGAAAACACACCTTCCTTTTTTTTTTTTTTTTTTTTTTTTTTTTAAAGATTCATTTATTTATTTTTTTTTAATTTTTTTTTATTTATTTATGATAGTCACACACACACAGAGAGAGAGAGAGAGAGGCAGAGACATAGGCAGAGGGAGAAGCAGGCTCCATGCACCGGGAGCCCGACGTGGGATTCGATCCTGGGTCTCCAGGATCGCGCCCTGGGCCAAAGGCAGGCGCCAAACCGCTGCGCCACCCAGGGATCCCCACACCTTCCTTACTAATGTGAACTATGCTCTTGAGCCTGGGGACTCTTCCCATGTTGCCTAGGTGTGGAAAGCATTCCAGCCTTTCTCTCCTGTTTCTCCTCTGAAATCTAGGAATCTGGATCAACCCCACCAGCACAAAACTGCTGTTTGATCTTCTCTGACCTTACTATAAAAAATACGGAGTCCCCAGTCCCCATCTGTTGCTCACCGTTATCCTTAGTCCTTAGAACAGTGCCTGGCATTGAAGGTACCTAGTGAAAATTTTTTTTAGCAAATATTGCTTTTAAAGATTTTGTTTATTTATTCATGAGAGACAGACAGAGAGAGGCAGAGACACAGGCAGAGGGAGAAGCAGGCTCCCTGCAGGGAGCCCGACACAGGACTCAATCCCAGGACCCCAGGATCACGACCTGAGCCAAAGGCAGACCCTCAACCACTAAGCCACCCAGGTGCCCTTTTTAAGCAAGTATTTCCAGGAAGACTGGTAACAACAGTTGCCTCCAGGAAGGAGAACTGTGTGGGCAGCAGATATACAGTCTTTAAAAATGTGAGCTGCTCGCACCCAATGTGAGAGGTGCTTTTTCCCACCCCTTTAAAATTGTAAAATAGAGAGGCACCTGGGTGGCTCAGTTGGTTAAGTGTCTGGTTCTTGATTTCAGCTCGGGTTACGATCTCAATCTCGATCTCGGGGTCATGCTCTCAGAGTCCTGAAATAGAGCCCCAGGTCAGGCTCTGCACTCAGTGGGGAGTCCGCTTGAGATTCTCTCTCTCCCACTGTCCCTACCCCCCCCAATAAATAACTAAATCTTTCAAAATAAAATAAAACAAAAAAATAGAAATACTTACTTTTCCCTATAGGCCTTTGAGTCATCTGAGTGATGCACTCTGACTACATCTTACTCATTTAAATAAATAAATTATATTATTTAAAAAAAATTTTTTTTATTTATGATAGTCACACACAGAGAGAGAGAGAGAGAGAGGCAGAGACAGGCAGAGGGAGAAGCAGGCTCCATGCACCCGGACCCCGACGTAGGATTCGATCCCGGGTCTCCAGGATCGCGCCCTGGGCCAAAGGCAGGCGCCAAACCCCTGCGCCACCCAGGGATCCCAAATTATATTATTTTTAAAGATTAGTCCAGCATCTGGCACAAAATGAGTCAGCAGCTGAAAGTCACGTGTTGTCATGATGATGGGGGCTCACCCTGCCCATCCCCCGTCCATCCTCCTCCCCTGAACACCCATGCCTCGGAACCTCCATCTCCTCTGAGCCTCCCCACGCTGGCCCAGCCCAAGGCCAGCCCTACAAGTGTTTGATCTGACCACTTCAGAGCCTTCACCTCAGGCCTGCAGCCCCTGTGAGAGGCCACTAGAGCTGGGAACCCTCCCCAGATGAGCCTTTGAGGATGGGATGAAAGAAAGTAGCCCGATGGGCAGCTCAGGAATGCAGGGCTGGGTCAGGATGTGGCAATACTCAGAGGAGACTGGGAGGCAGAGAAGGTAACCCCCCCGGGGCATTTACTAAGCACCTATTGTGTCCCCAGTGTTGGGGACACAGTAGTGACCTGTCCTGCCCTGGCATTGCAGTGGCAGGCCAGTGACTAGGAAGTGACAGTCCTAGAATGAACAGGGTTGGAAGCAGGGGTGGGGGTGCCTGATGCAGTCAAGGAGGGCTTCCCGGAGGAGGGAATACCAAACTCCTTGAGGAGTCTATGACATCCATGGAGACCTATCTTTTTGGCTGCAGCTGGTGACACTTTCCCTCATTCCCTTAAATCCAGCTGCACTGGCCTCCTTTCTGATTCCTGAACTCTCTGAGCTCGTGTGCAGCCTGAACCATTGTACTTGGTGTTCCTCCCGCCTGCTTCTCTCTTCTCTTTGCTTCCTCACTTGGAGGGCTCCTCCCCAGTCAGACTGCAGACATACTGTTCTTGCAGCATATAACTGTTCTTTAAAATTCCCCTTTCGGGGGCTGGGTGGCTCAGTGGTTGAGCATCTGCCTTTGGCTCAGGTGGTGGTCCCGGGGTCCTGGGATCAAGTCCCATATAGGGCTCCCTGCAGAAAGTCTGCTTCTTTCTCTGCCTGTGTTTCTGTCTCTCTGTGTGTGTGTCTCTCAGGAATAAATAAATCTTTAAAAAATAATAAAATAGGGGTAGCCCCGGTGGCGCCTGCAGCCCAGGGCGTGATCCTGGAGACCCTGGATCGAGTCCCACGTCAGGCTCTCTGCATGGGGCCTGTTTCTCCCTCTGCCTGTGTCTCTGCCTCTCTCTCTCTGTCTCTATGAGGAAATAAATAAAATCTTTAAAAATAATAATAATAAAATAAAATAAAATGAAATTCCCCTGTTTTACTTTCTGTTGACTCCTTCATTTTCTGCCTTGCCAGCTAGGATGTAGCCTCCCCTCAGCTCCTGCGCCCTAGTCCCTTGCAGGGTGCCGGACAAAGAGCTGATGCCCGTCAAATCTTTGTTCTGTGAAGGAGGGAAGCCAATGTCTCCCGGATAAACCTCGGTCTGGTGAAGCAGTGGGGGGTGGGAGTTCCAGGCAGAGGGAACAGCATGGGCAAAGGCGTGGAACAGAGAGGGCGCTGGGGGCGTTTCACAGGCCCTGGGGAGGAAAGAGCAAAGGAGGGAGGAATGTCAGAGGGAAGGAGGAGTACCGAGGAGTAGGAAGGGATGTGAGTCCGCTCCTCCCCTTCCAGATGGGGTATGAAGGATCCAGAGCTTTGAGCCACTGGACAGTTGGGGGTGGCGGGATCATGTCAGGATCCTTCTGTGTAGGGACGGAGGTGGCCAAAGGGCCTTTTGGGAGATCTCTGTTGGTGGCTTGGGGAGTCCAGGCCGGAGGGCTGGGTCTGAGGGTTAGGCCTCGCCTCCCAGAGCCTCTAAGGGCTTCGTGCAGAACATTCCATGGCGGGACCTTTTGGAACAGACCATGATGCCTTGGCAGCCCTGTCCAGTCCCTGTGCTCGGGTCACTGCCCCGGCCTCCTCACCCTCCTCCAGACCCTGCTCGCCACAGCAGCCTGAGGCAGGACTTTTTATAGAACACTTGAAAAAAATATTAATAGGTAATTAAAGGCACATGGCATGGACTTCTAAAAGCACAGGAGGGGACACAGTGAAAGCCTTCCTCCTTCCTGCCCCCCTGGGGCCCCTCAAAGGAGGCACGGGGGCCACCAGTTTCTTGGGTTTTCCCCCGGAGATAGTCTATCATCTGGAAGCACAGATGGCGAAGTGTTCCTCAGGTTATTCACATGATTCTGCACTTTTTTTTTTTTTTTTTTTTTAATTTAAGAGTATAGGGCAGCCCAGGTGGCTCAGTGGTTTAGTGCCGCCTTCAGCCCAGAGCCTGATCCTGGAGACTCGGGATGGAGTCCCATGTCGGGCTTCCTGCATGGAGCCTGCTTCTCTCTCTGCCTGTGTCTCTGCCTCTCTCTCTCTCTCTCTCTCTCTCTCTCATGAATAAATAAATAAAATCTTAAAAAAAATTTAAGAGTATATTCAGGGATGCCTGGACGGCTCAGCCGATGGAGCTTGTGACTCTTGATCTCAGGGTTGTGAGTTCAAGCCCCACGTTCCGTATAGAGCCTACTTTTAAAAAAAGAATATATGCGGGACGCCTCGGAGGCTCAGCGGTTGGGTGCCCGCCTTTGGCTCAGGTCGTGATCCTGGGATCTGGGATCAAGACCTGCATCGGGCTCTGTGCAAGGAGCCTGCTTCTCCCTTTGTCTATGTCTCTGCCTCTCTCTCTCAGTCTGTGTCTCCCATGAATAAATAAAGAAGTCTTAAAAAAAAAAAAAAGAGTATATTCATTTATTCAACACATTTTTGTTGAGCACCTACCTGTATGCCCGGCAGCATTCTCAGCCCTGGGGATACAGCAGAAAAGAAAACAGACACAATTCTCTGCCCTCTTGGAGCTGACATTCTAGGGGGGAGATAGACAGATACATAAAATAAGTACATTTTAACATTACATAGTAGGTTGAATGCATGGTAAGTGCTTTTGATAAAACATTAAGCAGGTAGGGGGGGCCTGGGTGGCTCAGTTGTTTAAGTGCCTGCCTTTTGCTCAAGTCATGATCTTAAGGCCTTGGGATTGAGCCCATATCGGGCTCCCTACTTCCTCTGCTGTTCCCCCTGCTTGTGTTCTCTCTCTCAAGTAAATAAACAAAATCTTAAAACAAAACAAAACAAAAAAACCCCATAAAGCAGGCAAAGAAGGTGGAATATTGAGGAAGCGGGTTTTTTTTTTTTTTCAAAGTGGTCAGAGGAGGCCCCAGTAAAAGATGATATTTGAGCAAAGCCCCAAAGGAGCTAAGGAAGTGCGTCACATGATTATCTGGGGGCCTGGGTGCAAACAGCAGAGGGAACAGCAAGTGCAAAGGCCATGAGGTAGGAGAGGCTCTGAAATGCTCCCAATCCAGGAAGGAGCAGTGAAGCTGAAGAGGAGTGTGTGAGAACAGTGGGCCCTAGACCCAAGCTTTTAGAGACATGTCCAAAAGTTGGCTTTTGCTTTCTCATCTGGGAGCTGTCTCACTGGTGTGAGAGGGGTGGCTTGTAACAGTTTGTGAGAGCTGATTGCTAAACTTTCGGGGATTTTGCAATTCAGCTGTTACACGTGGCCATTACTAAAAATGAAATTATACACACTTACAGTAAAATAAATCATTAAACACAAAGATGGCAAGTAGTCAAAATTTATCGCTTGCAGGGACGCCTGGGTGGCTCAGCAG
Source organism: Canis lupus dingo (assembly GCF_003254725.2). Classification (NCBI taxonomy): domain Eukaryota; kingdom Metazoa; phylum Chordata; class Mammalia; order Carnivora; family Canidae; genus Canis; species Canis lupus. The sequence continues at coordinate 109,183,617 of NC_064243.1, forward strand.
TTGAGTGTCTGCCTTTGGCTTAAGGCATGATCCCAGGGTCCCGGGATCGAGTTCCGCATCGGGCTCCCTGAGTGGAGCCTGCTTCTCCTTCTGCCTGTGTCTCTGCCTCTGTCTTTAAAAATATTTTATTCATTTATCCATGAGAGATACAGAAACAGAGAGGCAGAGACAGAAGCAGGCTCCATGCAGGGAGCCCGGGACTCCAGGATCACGCCCTGAGCTGAAGGCAGACACTCAACCACTGAGCCACCCAGGCGTCCCTAAATAAAATCTTAAAAAAAAAAAAAAAAAGAAGAAAAGATCACTTCTTAATTCTTCTACTACATTTAACCACTAGCTCTTCTCCAGGGGTTCCTTACACCTATTTCTTCGGCCTGGTAGAAACACTACCTAATGGTGGGCTGTTTTTTTTTTTTTTTTTTTCTATATTCTGCATTCAACAATGTTGCAATTCAACAGTGTCAACTGGTGGCTTAAAATCCATCCTGGTGGGAGTAGTTACACCACAGACACTGGCCAACACTACAAATCAGGGCTGTCTCCTCCCCCAAAGAGCTGGTGGTTAAATATTTACCAGCACACACACCCCTGTAACGCATAGAGATTTGGCTCTTTTTACTTGTGTTATTTTTTTCTCCCTGTAAGGCTGTGTAGTGTTTCTTGTTGCATGGATGGGCCGTGAGAGATTTTGCTGTCCTCTTCCTCTTCCTGCTGGGCCCTTAGCTGGTTTCTAGTGTCAGGCTAACGCAAACAACATCAGTGATTTCCCACGTGTGTGCGGCTGTAGCCATATAATAAATCCCCTCAAAAAGAACTTCTGTGTTCTTTGAACAAAGCAAGAGGTGTGGGAGTTCTAACATTAATGACTGTTGCCTAATGCCTCTCCATGAAGGCTGTACCAATTTCCACACCCACTAGCAAATGGGTCAGAGTGCAAAGACTTCTGAAGATGTGAACTTCGCTGTGCTGTTCTGCTGTTTAAGCTCTTTGATGCCCCTTCCCCACCGACCCCCCAAGATTCTCCCAAGGCCCAGATCCTTCAGTGGTGGCCTCGGGTGTCAAAGTCTGAGTCTGACTCAGGTGGTCCCTTTGTCTTGCTACCAAAAGTGGCACCATGATCCCTCAAAAAAAAAAAAAAAAAGTCACATACCAGCCACTTCACAATCTGCTGTCCCCTGAAACGGGCCATGTTCCCACCCACTCGTGTTTGCTCCTACCTTGCCCTCCTCCAGGAACTTACTCCCAGGGCCCCATCACCAGACTAACTCCCCCCCACACACACACCTGGATCTGCTCGCTTCCTTTCTATTTCAGGTGACCGAAATCCTTCCTGTAACTGTCTTCAGCAACATCGGAATTGATGAACTCAGCGGAGTGAAAAATTGTCCTGTTGGCTGGCTTCAGGCAGAGCTGGCTTCAGGAGCTTGAATGATGCACATGAGGCCAGTCTGGGCCTGTCAGATCTGTTCTCTTCCACGCTGGCACCCTTTGGCAGACTCGCCCTTTAGAAGTCCCCCCACACCCATCCTCCCGTGGTCATGGGAGGGAGAGAGCTAGAGGTGGACATAAGGTTCCAGGCAGAGAGGAGAGCCTGCCCTGGTGTGTGCCAGACCCGGTGCCAGAACCCAGATCCTAGCTGGGCCTGGCGACCGGCCCACTAGCTACATATCACTCTGCAGGCCTAACTCCAAAGAGATGACAAGTCCTTGCCCACTCGCTAAATTCCTCAGTTGAGAGGCAGAGTGGGAATAGCTGTTCCTGCTCTGGAGGCAGAAAATCGGCATTTAAATCCTGCCTCTGGTCTTTGGCAGCATGAAAACAGGTTTGGAACTAGGTAGTGCTATGGTTATGCTGTGGATGTGCTCAGTGCCACCGGATTGTATTCTTTAAAATGATCGAAATAGGGGCACCTGGATGGCTCAGTTAAGTGTTGACTCTTGGTTTCGGCTCAGGTTGTGATCTCAGGGTCATGGAATCGAACCTTGCCTCGGGCTCCAAGCTCAGTGTGGAATATGCTTGAGATACTCCCTCTCCCCCTGCCCCTCCCTACCCCGGCCCCTCCCTCCAGGCTCTCTCTCTAAAATAAAAATAAATAAATAATAATAATAAATAATAATAATATATTATTATTTATTTTATTATTATTATAATAAAATATTCGTTTTATTATTTTAAATAAATAAAATATTTATTTTTTATTTATTTATTTTTATTTTTATTTATTATTTTAAATAAATAAAATATTTATTTTATTATATTATTTATTTAATTTATTATAATAAAATAATAAAATGGTTTTATTGGGCAGCCCAGGTCTCAGTGGTTTAGCGCTGCCTGATCCTGGAGACCCGGGATCGAGTCCCACGTCGGGCTCCCTGCAGGGAGCCTGCTTATCTCTCTGCCACTCTCTCTCTCTCTCTGTGTCTCTCATGAATAAATAAATAAAATCTTTAAAAACAACAACAACAAAACAGTTTTATTTATTTATTCATGAGAGACACACAGAGAGAGGCAGAGACATAGGCAGAGGGAGAAGCAGGCTCCCTCTGGGGAGCCTGATGCGACACTCGATCCCAGGACTCTGGGATCATGACCTGAGCCGAAGGCAGAAGCTCAACCATGAGCCACACAGGTGCCCCTAAATAAAATCTTAAAAAAGATGTATATTTTGCCCCAGTAGAGAAATAGTAAGATTGAAGATGCTAAAAATATAATAAAACGAGATGTAAATTAAGAGGAGAAGGAAGACCATCCTGGCTCTACTGCTTACCAGCTGCGTGGCCTTGGGTAGGTCAGGTCACCTCTCTGTACCTGTTTCCTGGACTATGAAATGAGGGTGATGGTAGGATGACCTCGCTGGCTCGTGGAGAGGCTCAAACAGGTGAAGACATGCACAGCGCTGAAAACAGCACCCAGGATCTAGTAAGTGTTCAATAGTTGGCATAATTACAGCGAAACACTGGGTGGATTGCTAATTGAGAGAAGTCAAATGCAAGAGGTCACTGTCATAGTCTGGTCGGGCTGCCTTAACAAAATACCACAGACAGGGTGGCTTGGAAACCATAGAAATGTATTGCTCACAGTTCTGGAGGCTGGATATTGGAGGTCAAGATGCCAGCATGGTCGGCCAAGGGCCCTATTCTGGTCACAGACTTGTATCCTCTCACAGCAGAAAGGGTGAGGGTGCTCTCTGGGGCCTCTTTTGTTTGTTTGCTTTTGTTTTCGTAGGGCCTCTTTTATAAGGCCACTGATCCCATTCCTGTGGGCTCCACCCTGTGATTGCCTCACCCTCCCAAAGGCCCCACCTTCTAATAGCACCACCTGGGGGGGGGTCAGGTTTCAACATATAAACTTGGGGGGACCTTCGCAATCACACATTGTAGGATTCCATTTATGTGAACTTTCCAGAAGAGGCAAACCCATAGAGGCAGAAAGCAGGTTAGTGGCAGCTATCACCCAGGCAAAGGGATGGGGAGTCACTGCTTAATGGGCACAGGGTTTCCTTTGGCAGGGGGTGATGAAAATGTTTTGGAACTTGACAGAGGTGGTGGTTGCACAGCATTGTCCAAAATGCCACCGCTCAAAAATGCTTTGAAATGATTCATCTTCAGGACGCCTGGGTGGCTCAGTGGTTGAGTGTCTGCCCTCCGCTCAGGTAGTGGTCCCGGGGGCCCTGGATCAGGCTCTCCACAGGGAGCCTGCTTCTCCCTCTGCCTATGTCTCTGCCTCTCTGTGTCTCTCATGAGTAAATTTAAAAATCTTAAAAAAAAAAAAAAGGAAATGATTCATCTTCATGTTATGTCAATTTCACCTCAAACATAATTTTTTTTAAATTTTTATTTATTTATGATAGTCACAGAGAGAGAGAGAGAGAGAGAGGCAGAGACATAGGCAGAGGGAGAAGCAGGCTCCATGCACCGGGAGCCTGATGTGGGATTCGATCCCGGGTCTCCAGGATCGCGCCCTGGGCCAAAGGCAGGCGCCAAACCGCTGCGCCACCCAGAGATCCCTCAAACATAATTTTTTTAAAAAATCGCACTTTGGGGGAAAAATTTGGGTAGAATGTGTCTTGATGTCCTTCTCAGGCTTCTCTTGTTGTTCTGGATGCTTCATGCCCTCCCCACTTCCTGGCCTGATACCTCCATCTCCATCCCCACTCACAGCTTCTCCCCTGGCCCACTCAGTAATTTTCCGTGGAAATTTGTGACTCAGTTTCCTTGTATGTACCAAGAGGGGATCGGACCCATAGGTTCCTGACGTGCCCTCATATGTTGTATCCTGAAACATTATTTGAGCTCAAGGTGGCAATGCCTTTTCCCCATCCATCCAGCCCCCCCACAACTGCTGCCTGTCTTCCCAGCTCCCTGGGGACTTTGGCCAGGGCCTGTTAACCAGATTAACTCAGATGTCCCCTCATCTCAGGCTCAAGTGCAAATCCTCACACCCCTCAAAGCCAGGTCGCTGGCCTCACACTCCACTCAGAAAGCAAAGCAGTGACTCTTCGGACTTTTCTCCTGGGATCCAGCAAGCTGCAGAGGGGGGCGGGGGGAATGACTCCTTACTCAAGGGCTCCCCTAGCCTCAGGTGCCCTGGGGTGGCAGTTTCTCCAGACTCACAATGTCCTGGTCCTTCAGGCTGGCTGCCTCCAGAGATGATGCTCACAGAGTCACCCTGAACAGGCAGTGTGATCATTTACTCAGAACTGGCTCCTGACAAGGCTGTGTCCCTCCAGATACCCACCCCTCACCCGCATGCACACCCCAGGGTGTGGATGGCTTGGCTTACCCGACCAGGGCTCTCTAAAGGGAAAAGCTAATAAGCACAATAATACCTCCCCCTCACCTCATAGGCTCATCTTTTTCTTTTTAAAGATTTTATTTATTTATTTGAGAGAGTGAGTGAGAGCATGAGCTGGGGGGAGAGGGGAGGCAGGGGGAGAAGCAGACTCCCCACTGAGCAGGGATCCCCTTGCGGGCTTGGTCCCAGGACCCTGAGCTGAAAGCAGATACTTAACCAACTGAGCCACTCAGATGCCCCTCCCCAACCTTTTTTTTTTTTTTTTTTTTTTTTAAGGATTTTATTTATTTATTCCTGAGAGACACAGGCAGAGGGAGAAGCAGGGTCCGTGTAGGGAGCCTGATGTGGGACTGGATCCGAGGACCCCAGGATCAGGCCCTGAGCCAAAGGCAGATGTTCAACCACTGAGCCATCCAGGTGTCCCAGCCCCCCTTTTGAAAGATTTTATTAGTTTATTTGAGAGAGAGTGCGAGAGAGCAAGAGTGGTGGGGAGGGGCAGAAGGAGAGGGAGGAGCAGCCTCCCCATGAGCAGGGATCTGGTCACCTGGGACTGGATGGCCGGATGCTTGGATCAGGACCTGAGCCTTCTAAGCTACTGGGCCACTCAGGTGCCCCAACTCATCTCTTATTACATCACCAAGGCCTGTGCCTTGCAGGGGCTTCAGTCATGCAGACTTATTTAATTGTCCTGCCACCTCTGGGATAAAAGGTCAGCTAAGAAGCGGAAGGGCTATCTCTCTGCTTCCCACCTTCCCTTGACCATTATCCTATTCTGACTCCCTGGGAGCATCAAATGTCTTTCCATCCAGGCCACCCAGGCCCTGAGGCAGCCGTGGGGTCCCGGGTACAGGGCCTGGGGTGGTGGCAGGGGCAGCTGCCCCAGGAAACAGCTCCCAGGATCTTGACAGCATCTGAGGAGAGGTGAGGAGAGCAGAGCCTGCACCCCTGCTTGGGGCCTCAAGGCTCAGAAACCTGAGTTACTCTTGTACCACAAACGGCAGGCAGAGGCCTGACCGCCTGCAGCTGGGGGAGGCGGGACAGAGCAGCCCCGACAGCCAGCTCTTAAATAAATAATTAGAAAGGTAGGAAGGGAAGGTCTGGGCCAGTCTCAGGGTGCAGCTTCCCAGCCAGGCCTGAATGTCTAAAGCCCCGAGTCTCTTGGTTCTGATGTACCCAAGTGTCCCACCTCCTCCTTTCTTTTCTGTTCTGGAAGGAGTCAACCCACATTCCCAGAGTCCCTACTGTGCCCCCCCCCCCACAGGGTGATGGTGGGGACTCAGATGTACTCAGGATGGCCCCCCACCTCCAGCCAGGTGGAGCAGACACACCCATCCCTAGGCAATGACCATCCAAATGGGCAGGAGCTGAAGGAGCTTGGAGGGACACCTGACCCAGCCTGAGCGTCTGGAAGACTCCCTGAGTGGAAATCTGAAAATCTAGGTTAAACAAAGAGAAGGTCGTGTGAGAAAAATATGGTGGGGGGATCTCTGGGTGGTGCAGCGGTTTGGCGCCTGCCTTTGGCCCAGGGCGCGATCCTGGAGACCGGGGATTGAATCCCACGTCGGGCTCCCGGTGCATGGAGCCTGCTTCTCCCTCTGCCTGTGTCTCTGCCTGTCTATCTCTGTGTTTCATGAATAAATAAATAAAATCTAAAAAAAAGGAAAAGTTGGGTAAAGACCACTGAGGTCAGGAAGGAGCAGACTGAGTAGATCTCTGCAGACCAGGGTTTTTCAAAATGTTTCGAATTTAACACACTCGAGGCACAACAGAAGGCATATTTTACTTGCAACCCAGCATGTGTATGAACAGGTGTGCACACACAGATAAAGTAAAATGCCACGACACAATAATTACACAATAATTACTTATACACTATGCTCTGATTTTTCTTTTTCAAGGTTTTATTTAACAGAGAGATAGAGCCAGAGAGCACAAGCGGGGAGAGTAGCAGAGGGGGAGGGAGTGGCAGGGAGCCTGGTGTGGAGCTTGATCCCAGGACCCCAGGATCATGGTCTGAGCCCAAGGCAGACGCTTAACCAACTGAGCTACCCAGGCACCCCTGCTCTTACTTAATATTCCTTGATTAACTGCTTGAGACGCCCTATTTTATACCTTACTAATAGGTTGACACCTGAGGTTTGAAAATATAGATGTATAGACTGCTAAGAAGCCGTGCGCTCCCATCAGAGGAATGGAATTTTTTTTTTAAGATTTTATTTATTTATTCATGAGAGACAGAGAGAGAGAGAGAGAGAGAGAGTCAGAGACACAGGCAGAGGGAGAGGCAGGCTCTCTGCAGGAGCCCGATGTGGGGACTCAATCCCGGGACCCTAGGATTGAGCCCTGGGTTGAAGGCAGGCGCTCAACTGCTGAGCCACCCAGGCATCCGGAGGAGTAGAATTCTAGAAGCAGCAAGTATGATCATCTTCAGGGCTGGCTGGTCACTGATATTCCTGTTGCCCTCTCCTTCTGGGGTATGTGGTAGGATTTTACTTCCTTCCCTTTTTGCCTCAGAGCCCAGGAATCTGTATGTTAACACACAAAGGAAGCATGTGATGAACTTGAGTCTTATCAAGTTACCCCTGATAAGACAGGACAGAGCCCCTTTGGCCACCACAGTGACTGTGGCAGGACTCAGCTTGGGGTAAACCCTGTTAAATGCATGATTTTAATGAAAGCTGTGTTGTTTTTTTTTCTGAAGATTTTATTTTATTCTGTTTTTTTTTTATTTTTTTTTTATTTCTTTGTAAGTAGGCTCCATGCTGGGCATGGACACCCCTGCTTGGGGACTCCCAAGTGTGGGGGCTTGAACTCATGACCCTGAGATCAAGATGGGTGCTTACCCAATCACCCAGGCACCCCCTGGATATTTTATTTTTAACTAATCACTACACCCAACTTGGGACTCGAACTCAGGACCCCAAGACCGAGAGTCTCATGACCAACTGAGCCAGCCAAGTGCCCCTCCACGTCATTTCTTGGCACTTTCTTCCTTGAATTTTCCACTCTAACCAATGGGACTGTTCTTGGTTTCATAAATTCCCACCTCCAGGCCTTTGCCCTTCCTGTGTCCTCTGCCTATGCGGGCTCCCTCTTTCCTTTGCTGGTTTGCTCTAACATCTTTCAAAATTCAGCTCAGAGGCCCCTCCTCCAGGAAACCCTCCCTGAACTCAGTTCCCAGACTGGGCTTCTGTCCTGGGCTCCTGTGTCCTGGGACTTCTCACTTGGGGTCATCATGGTCTGCCTCGCCCATTGGACTAGGAGCCCAGGAGGGCAGGAGTGAGGCCTGTCCCAGTCATTGCTGGGACCCCAGTGCCACTCGGTACAGGGCCAGGCACACAGTAGGTGCTCAGAAGAAGTTTGCTGAGCCCACAAATGTAAATCTGAGGGAGGAGCAGAGGCTGTGTCCTCCGAGAACTCTGATCACAGGTCTGATGGAGAAGGCTGACACCCTGAAGTTAACTCAGTCCCACCTGCTGTCTGATACCCGGTCCTCCCACGGAGGACACCATTCCAAACAATACCCATTTCATAGATGGTGGACTGAGGCCACCAAGGTCCTCCCTGCTCTGTGCTGTCCACATTCCACACTGCTCAGCCAGCCTCCTCCTGGCCCCTGTCGTCTCCTTCCCAGAGCCCCAGGCCTTTTCTTCTCTAACGATGAAATTTGAATCTGGGTAGGAGGTTTGGCTCCGCAGAAGGCAGGCTGGCTGAGACTAGTTGGTATACTTGCCTCTCTAAGCCAGAGGAGGGAAGGGGGTGGGACACTCCTGGCCAATCCTGGACCAAACCCTGAAACCTTCCCCTCTTGGCCCAGACTCACACCACACTTCCCGAAAGTTCTGGGATCCCAGCTCCCCTGAGACCTGGAGACTCCTCCCTCCATCTTGCCTCCCCATCTGGCACCCCCCCCCTTGAAATGTGAGAGCAGCAACTAGGTGAAGGCTGGTTGCAGAGGCCCCTGCGGCCCAACGAGCCTGGGCCACTTCTCTATACCGAGGGCCCTGATTCTTGGGAGGGCTGCCAGAAGCTTCCCTGCCCCCAGCCTGGCCACCTGCTGCCACAGCACCTGAAACCCAGCTGCCAGGGTTGCACCCGCTGCCTCTCAGTCTCCCTTTGCCCAGTGGTCCCAAGGCATGAACACTTCGGGGGAGGCAGGTGGGGAGGTGGGAGCACCAGCCCGTGAGTCTGTGTCTGAGGGGAAAGTACAGAAAAAGCCTTTAAAAAAAATATTTTATTTATTTATTCATGAGAGACACAGAGAGGCAGAGACACAGGCAGAGGGAGAAGCAGGCTCCCCGCGGGGACCCCAATGGGGGACTCTATTCCAGGACCCTGGGATCACCTGAGCTGAAGGCAGAGAGACGCTCAACCACTGAGCTACCCAGGCGCCCTGAAGCCTTTTTTTGCTTTCACTTTAGATAACACATTGATCTCAGGAAGTCACCACAGCTTAAGATACCAGGAGGCTGTCATTTGTCAGCTATGAACCAAAGCACTTTGTGCACATGAACTTGGTTCATCCCTCCATGATCTCGGAGGCCAGATACCATTTCCATTTTGAAGCTGAACAAACCACAGGGCTCACACTGGAGCCACAAAGCCACGCTTTTGTTTCTGAAAGCAACCACTTTGAGCACCTTCTGTGGATTCTTTTCTTTTCTTCTCTTTTCTTTTTTTTAAGATTTTATTTATTTATTTATTTGAGATAGAGAGATGAGAGAGAGAGAGAGAGAGAAAGGGAGGGAGTGCTCTCGTGTGGATTCTTGCAGAGATAATCAATACATTTGAGACAGAGGCTGTTCAATATTTGCTTTACCCCATAGAGGATGTATGCCCTGTCTCATACACTTCTCCCACGTCTTGTGTTTTCTCCTTAATGGTCTTTCTTGACACTTGATTTATTACTGAAACTGGCCCTCCACCCAGTTCCTCATCCGCCTCATTCTGTTTGACGTCTGTATTCCGTTCTGTGGATGTGTTTGTCGACTGACTAAATCAAGGAGTTACTGGATAGACAGATGTTCCAGCTGAAGAATTTGGACTTTATTCCAAGGGAAGCCACTGCGGCCACTCAGAGGGTGGGGTGCCCAGGTTACATCCATGCTTGAGGACATTCTAGGCTCTTTCAACACCGAGGCTTTGCATGTACGGGTCCCTTTGCCTGGAATAGTGTCTCCTTGGGCTTGGTCCAACCCTTTGCTACCCAGCTGGGATGTCCCTCCCCCAGGAAGCCCTCCCTGACCTCCAGGTTGGGTCAAGCATCCATTCTGGGCTCCCCATCTCTGCACTGCTCACTCTGTGTCATCACCTTTTGGGGATGGGTGGTCTCTACCCCATTGTCCTGTGAGTCCCCAGAGGACAGGGCCAGGAAGGTATTGGTCCCTGGCACCATTCATCACAGGGCCAACCATTGCGCTCAGGATGGATGGGGGGTCCCTTGAAAGACATGCCTCTGCTTGGGGAGGAGCCAACTGCAAGGGTAGTCATGGTATCCGATAGGGGTTGAGGGCACAGGCTGGGGTCAGAGACACCTGAGTTCAAATTCCCTGTCCAGGTAGGGGGTTTGGGCCACAAGAAGTCTCAATACCCCAGCCGCTTCCCAATCAGTAAAACTAGAGCCATGAGGTCTTGAGGATTAGTGGAGCTAAGATAAGGTCTGATAGCACTTCAAACAGAGTGGAAGCCACTCCTCCTGCCACCTCAGGGCTTTGCACCTGTTCTTCCTTTTTTCTAGATGTTCTTTTCCGATTGAAGGCTCTTTCTTGTCATTCAGGTCCCATTGCAAATGTCACCACCTCAGAGTGGCCACTCCTGACCACTCCACCTCTCTGCCATACAATGCTTCAGTTTTCTCTAGAATCTACCCTCTGGTAGGCCAGGATTATTTTCCTGTCTCCCCTCACTTGAATGTTTGCAAGGAGTTGTGTCTTCTGTTTCCTTCCTTCCTTCCTTCCTTCCTTCCTTCCTTCCTTCCTTCCTTCCTTCCTTCCTTCCTTCCTTCCTTCCTCTCTTTTTCTCACTGCCAAATCCCCACACTTGAACAGCACTTGGCCCTTAGTAAGGGCTCAGGAAATGTTTTTAAAGATTTTATTTATTTATTCATGACAGAGAACGAGAGAGAGAGAGAGAGAGAGAGAGGCAGAGACACAGGCAGAGGGAGAAGCAGGCTCCATGCAGGGAGCCTGATGCGGCACTCGATCCCGGGTCTCCAGGATCACACCCTGGGCCAAAGGCGGCGCTAAACCACTGGGCCACTGGGGCTGACCATCAGGAAATGTTTTGAATCAAGGGTCACTGTGTGCACACTCAAATTTATGCTCACGGGCTCCAAGACAAGTGAGAAACCCAATACTCAGCTGATAAGTGGTGGAGTCGGGATTTGAACCCATGCTCCTGTAGCTTTAGTGCCCACACTCTGTACCACACAGCCAAGCACACAGGAGCTGAGCAGGAGTTTGTTAAATGAATACGACTTCAGCCTACAAGGGTGAGGTGGGGTTGGGGCTTTTGGAAGTAGCTGAGGATGGGAGGATATACGAGGGGAGATTGTTTGAGAGACACAGGAAGGAGGTCTACACAGGTGGACAGGCGCCTGGGTGACACGACTTCAGAGCCTGGGCAGATCTGGGCTCTCCTGGCACCGATGCCTGAGATCCTGCAGGATGTCATTGGAAGTTCCCAAAGCTCCTTCCCAAGTGAGTCTGGGCCTAGGGCTGGCAGTGACCAGGAGAGAGAGCTCACTACTGGGGTCCAGCAGCACCCACACCTGGTCCAAGCCCAAACCATGTTCTTTAATAATAAAAATAGCAATTATAGGAATAGCTCCAGTTAACTTTTTAAAGGGCTAATCTGCATCCTGTCTAAATGCTTTAAACATGTGATCACATTTGATCCTCATGGCACCCAAGGAGGTGTGATCTATTCTTCTTCCATTTTATAGTTGTAGGACTGAGGCTCACAGATGTTGTGACTTGCCTGGAGCCTCACAGCTGCCTCACAAGGAAGTTTCTGAGCTTATCACAGTCTTTGAGCAAATGTGAATGCCTGAAATGTCCTCAGAGAACACGACAGCTGGGGAAGGAATTAGGATTTCCTTTTTTTTTTTTTTTCCTTTTTGAAGATTTATTTATTTGAGAGAGAGAGAGAGCATGAGCACGAGCAGGAGGGCCAGAGGAAAAGAGAATCTCAATCAGACTCCATACTGAGTGCAGAGCCCAACTCAGCACTCGATCTCACAACCCCGAGATCGTGACCTGAGTGGAAACCAAGAGTCAGTTGCTCAACCAACTGCGCCACCCAGGCGCCCCAAGGAATTAGGATTTCAACACTGCTGTGAGGAGTAGGGAATCGTGAGGGATTCACTGGAAACAACTCCAATAAGAAATTCTGGGAGGCAACCCAATGGGTAGGGTTAGGAACTTGGGAGGCAGGCATGCAACTCCCAGCCTTCCCAGGTGTAGCCTTAAGGTGAATGACTTCCTTTGGCCGTAAGCCCCAATTTTGTGCATCTGAAGAATGTGTATAATAGTGAGACCTACCTCACCAAGCAGTTATGAGGATTCCAGTGAAATCAGGCTATGCATTTGTCAAAAATCAGTGAATGCACTTGCAATCTATGCATTTCATCGTAGGTACATTTTACCTTAAAAGAGAAAAAAAAACGGGGTGCCTAGATGGCTCAGTTGGTTAAGCTACTGGCTCTTGATCTTAGCTCAGGTCTTGATCTCAGAGTCGTGGAGCCTACTTAAAAAATACATATGGGTAAGTATTTGGTGAAAACATTTCTAAAATTATTAGCACAGGGACACCTAGGTGGCTCGGCGTCTGCCTTTGGCTCAGGGCTTGATCCCAGGGTCAGGGATCGAGTCCCACATCAGGCTCCCGAGGAAAGCCTGCTTCTCCCTCTGCCTGTGTCTCTGCCTCTCTCTCTGTCTCTCATGAATGGAAGGGTAAAGTCTTAAAAAAAAATCATTAGCACAGTTGTTAGACTGAATTCTAATTTTTAATGGGCGAATTGTGAGTTACATACCAGGGTAAGTGGATTATAATCCTAAGAACAGCTGTTATTATTATTTTTTAAAAGATTTTATTTATTTATTCATGAGAGAGAGAGAGAGAGAGAGAGAGAGAGAGAGGCAGAAACATAGGCAGAAGGAGAAGCCAGCTTCCTGCAAGGAGCCCCATGCGGGACTCTATCCTGGACCCTGAGATCACACCCTGAGCCCCCTGAACTGAAGGCAGACACTCAACCACTGAGCCAACCAGGGGTCCCTAAGAACAGCTGTTTTTGGGGTACCTGGATGGCTCAGTAGTTGAGCATCTGCCTTTGGTTCAGGTTCTGATCCCGGGATCCTGGGATCCAGTCCCGGTATCGGGCTCCCCACAGGGAGCCTTGCTTCTCCCTTTGCCTATGTCTCTGCCTCTCTCTCTGTGTCTCTCAAGAATAAATAAATAAAAATCTTTAAAAGAAAAAAAACAGACGTTATGGATGAGTGTTGGGTTCTGGACAGTGAACATTTATTTAAAAAAATTTTTTTTAAGATTTTATTTATTTGAGGGTCTTCTGGGTGGCTCAGTGGGTTAAATGTCTGCCTTTGGCTCAGATCATGATTCCAGGGTCCTGGGATTGAGCCCCGCATCCAGCTCCTTGCTCAGCGAGGAGTCTGCTCGTCTGTTTCCCTCTGCCTGCTGCTCCGCCTTCTTGTGCTCTCTGTGTCAAATAAGTAAATAAAATCTTTTCAGAATTATTTATTTGAGAGAGAGCATGAGTGAGCATGAGCATGGGGGAGGGGCGGAGGGAAAGGGAAGAGCAGACCCCCCACTGAGCAGGGACTCCCCCCTCCCCCACACTGGGGTCAGTCCCAGGACCCTGGGATCATGACCTGAGCCCAAGGCAGATCCTTAACCGACTGAGCCACACATGCAACCCTAAAAAAATTTTTTTTAAGATTTATTTATTTACTCATGACAGATACACACACACACACACACACACACACACACACACAGGCAGAGACACAGGCAGAAGGAGAAGCAGGCTCCAAGCAGGGAGCCCGACGTGGGACTCTCGATCCCGGGTCTCCAGGATCACGCCCTGGGCCGAAGGCGGCGCCAAACCGCTGAGCCACCCTGGCTGCCCTTTTTTTAAGATCTTATTTTTAAGTAACCTCTACACCCACCGTCTGGCTCCAACCTACAGCCCGGAGATCAAGAGTCGCGCTCTCCACCCACTGAGCCAGCCAGGCGCCCCGGGAACATTTAGTTTTTAAATTATTAACACTATTAAATAAATAGCTCCATCTCATTTAAATCTTACACCAACCATGTGTGGGATGGGCTTTAACAATCTGCATTTTACGTGAGTTTCGAGAGGCGGCAAAAGACCAAACTCCGGGCGGAGGCGCTGCAGGCCGGGGGAGCCACCTGCGGCTCCCTTGCACTCTCGAGACCCCCACGGTCAAGAACCGCCGTGGGTTACCGGCTCCCACTCACGTCCGGATTCCTTCGGCGGGAAGGAAAAAAAGCGCGGCCCGTCAACGCCCCGCCCCCAGCGGGCCCCGCCCCCGCCCCCGCCCCCGCCCCTCGGCGCCGGGGGCTCCCGAGGTAGCCGACTGCGAGTCGGCCCTTCTACGGGTGACCGGGCCGGGCTCTGGCCTCAGCCCCACCTCTCGCTCGCGGGAGGGCTCCGGGCGCGCCTCCGCCAATGGGCGCCCGTGGTCCGCTCCCCGCCTTCTCAAGCCTCGCCCCTGCCCCTAATCCCGGCAGCTTCCGCCAGGCGGGCTCAGAGCCACGCGGCGCGCCCGCGAGCTTCCCCCGGACCCGCGGCTCTTAATCCATCCCGGGCTCCCCCGTCGCCGCCTTCCGCGCGCGCCCGGGGGCCTGGATCTCCCCTCCGTCCCGGACTCAAGAGCCCGGCTCTCCTCTTCCCGGAGCTCCGTCTCCCGCCCCCCCGATTCAGCCTCCGTTTCCAGGACCCCGGCACCCCGAGATCCCTCGCCCCCCGGATCTGCGCTACCAGGACCTGGCTTCCTGAGGACCCCTGCCGCTTGCACGCCTTGAGCCCTCAGAGCCGAGGACCCCAGGTCCCAGCCTGATAAACTCCTGCTTTCCCATCCCTAGGGCCGAGGAACCCAGGGGCTCCAGATTCCGGGCGCCGGGCGCAATCTGGAAGGGCTGGGATCTCAGACTCTCCAGGAACCAAGGCGCGTGAACTCCCGGCTCCCGGGAACCCTCCAGAGTTCCAGGCTCCAGGCCGTTACAAAACTCTCGGTTCTAAGGAACGCACGTCCGCGCGCCGGGAAGGAGCCCCGAGCGCGCGCCCCGCTTCCAGGCGCTCAGGAGCCCCGGGGCGCTCATCATGGTGGCCGATCCGCCCCGGGGAGACCCCAAGGGGCTCGCGGCGGCTGAGCCCACCGCGAACGGTGCCCCGACGTTGGCCCCCCTGGAGGACCCTGGCGCGACCCGAGGCGGCCGCTGCGGCTCCCGGGACCGGGTGCGCCGCTGCCTTCGCGCCAACCTGCTGGTGCTGCTGACGGTGGTGGCCGTGGTGGCCGGCGTGGCGCTGGGTATGGGGGTGTCGGGGGCCGGCGGTGCGCTCGCTCTGGGTCCCGCGCGCCTGGCAGCCTTCGCCTTCCCCGGGGAGCTGCTGCTGCGCCTGCTGAAGATGATCATCTTGCCGCTGGTGGTGTGTAGCCTGATCGGGGGCGCCGCCAGCCTGGACTCGAGCGCGCTCGGCCGCCTGGGCGCCTGGGCGCTGCTCTTTTTCCTGGTCACCACGCTGCTGGCGTCTGCGCTCGGCGTGGTCTTGGCGCTGGCCCTACAGCCCGGCGCCGCCTTCGCCGCCATCAACGCCTCGGCCGCCGCCACGGGCGGCGTGGAAGAGGCCCCCGGCAAGGAAGTCCTCGATTCGTTCCTGGATCTCGTGAGGTCAGAGCCCCCTCCCCGCCCGGTGGAGTCGGGGATGGTGGTTGGCGGGAGGAAAGGGGGTGCCTCAGCCACGTGGGGAGGGGACACGTGTTAGGGAGGGCGGGAGGGCATCCCCAGGGCCTGAGAGAGACCGGATCGGATGGTGAGGGATGCTGATGGTGGCCCTTTGTCAGAGTCCAGCGCGTGAGGACAGAGCCCTGGGGAAGGAGCCTTCTAATGTGGGCGCCTGGGGACATGAGTGGGTACCCTAAAGAGGGTGAGAGGCCAAGAAGTCTTATGCTTGGGGAGTTTGGGGGCAGGGAGGGGACATAAGAGGGTCTGCTGTGAGGACAGAGGATGAGTGGGGGAGGGAGGGCGCTTGGAAGGGGATTTGGGGGCTGTTAAGGGCCTCAGGATGGTGGTTCTGGATCCAGGGTCAGAGGGCTTGGTTCCCTTGTGTAAGGAGCCCCTGGGGGACCTGAGGAGATCTGGGTGACCTCCACAGGCCCCATTTCCCAGCCCCAGTGCTCCCCAGGCTACGTGTCACCCTGTCTTAACGAGGTTCTTTTCTCAGCCTCCCATCCCCGCCCAGTTCAGCGGGGCCCTGGCAGCTTCCCTTTTATATGTTCCTGCTAAACTCTACCACCTCCAAGGACTTTCCATTCCATTTCCTCCTGTCTGGGCTTTCCCTCCATCCGCCCCCAACCCCTCTAGGCTGCACAGAAGGGGGCCAGTTAAAAAAGGAGCAGACTCCTTTTCTTCTGATCTTTGCTCTCTGCCCAAGAATGGCACACACCCCCACCCCCCATTTTGAGGAGGGTAGACCCCTGGGTTTACATGGCCTGGCCTTTGGGACCTGCTGATTCAATGCCTCCAGGTTGGTAGGGGACTTCCTGGAAGTGGGGAGAGGAAATGATGAGTCACGGAACTGGGTTCTCCCAGCCGTCTGGGGTATCTGTGCCCGCGGAGATGCTGAGATGAGAGCCCTCGGGGAGGGCTTGGTGTCCAGAAGCTGCAGTGGGTGGGTGCCTGTTGGCTGGGGGAGATTAGCTGGGTTCTGATCCAGCGCTGCCGGGCCTGGGTGGGTATAGGCCTACTGGCCAATGGACACACCCACTGGGAGGCTGTTTATGTGCACAGGCTTCCCCTTGTGCCAAAATAGAAGTAACACGCACACTGGGCCAGCTCCTCGGAGACTTAGCTGGAACATCTCAGAGCCACACAACTTTATAGCCAGTTGACACACAGCTGGACACAGGCACTCAGACACTCAGCCACAGATGGGACCTCTCTCTCTCTCTCTCTCTCTCTCACACACACACACACACACACACACACACACGCACGCGGTATACTAACATCCCTTTACACAGCCACTCACTGATGCCAATAACTACACCAGTGCAGCGAGAGTTGCCTAAACATTCATGCTCAAGACCACGAACATACCCAACTCTGTCCCACATATCTGAACACGAACCTGCACCCCCAACCGGATACCAATGCTTGAGAAACTGTATACAGGCCCACAACACAGTTGTTCACCACATCACTAGGGAGGGAGGACACCAGAACACGGCGTGGTTAGAACCACGCAGACAGCTGGCTGGGTTCAAATCCCAGCTTGGCTATCTCCTGGCTGGGCAAGTTTCTTTCCCTTTTTGTGCCTTGGTTCTCTTTTCTAGAAAATGGGGAGGAAAGGGTGTTGTCAGGAGGATTAAATGGGTGGATTTAGGGGCGCCTGCCTTGGTGTTGATCTGTCAGGTCTCGATCTCAGGGTTGTGAGTTCAAGCCCTGCTCTGGGCTCCAAGCTGGGCGTGGAGCCTATTTAAAAAATACAAAATAAAAATAAGTGAGTGGATTTATGTCACGTACCACAGGGGAGACTACACACCCATTTGCTGTAACTTTCATCCCACTCAGACACAAGAGGCTGTTGAGACACAAGAGGCTGTTGTTCAGCTCCCTGACCGGCTCAGTGGGGTTTAATGTGTGCTGCTGCACAGATACACATTCATGACACACACAGCCATCCCTTGTCTCTCTCTCTACCTCTTTCGGAGGCACCCAGACCTTCCCCAAACCCTCTGACCCACTCAGACCGGCCCCAAGGCCCCCAGGGCCAAAGGGTTTCTCAGCCCTGCAGGAGGAAGTGGCTGATGCAAGATGCTCTGGGTATTAAGTTTGCTCCCTGGGGTGGAGCTGAGGCCCCGGTGACTGCCCCAGCCTGCCTTGGGAGGCCAGCATTCCTCACCTTCAATCCACAATCCCTTGGGCCTAGCATGCCAGCCTCTCTACCTCCTGGAAAAGTGTGCAGGTCAGGGCTCAGGTCTACCTGAACACACCTGGCCTGAGGTATAGGTGGGGACCACATTTGGGTGCCAATGGGGCCTCCCAAGTTTGCTTCCATCCCAAGAGGCCAATTCAGTCCCTCACACACACACCCCAACTCCCCCCTGTGGTTTTTAATAACATGCCCCCCTCCCTGTCTGTCTCTACAGAAATATCTTCCCCTCCAACCTGGTGTCCGCAGCCTTCCGCTCAGTGAGTCCTTGGGGGTATGTCCCGAGGGGTGGGGGCGGGCAGGGAGGGACACAGCCCCTGGCAGCCCCTAGGCACCTGCTTTTGGGTGGTGCCTGGAAAAGCAGATGTGCCCCTGCATTTATGAATGGGATTATAGGGTTCTAGGGTAGCCTCTGAAACCATCCATGCCCCTAATTGAGAAAGGAGACTATGGTTTCTGAGCCCCATCCGGGTTCTAATTCAGGCTTTGTGATCCTGGGCAAGTGCCTTTTCCTCTCTGAGCCTCAGTTTCCGCCTCTGGAAAACAGGCATATGGTATGAACATCCTACCTCAGCAGGGTTGCAGGCAGGATGCAAGGTGATTGGTTGTATTTGGGGGGTGCTTAGGGCCGGCTTTGAGCACTGTTAGTGCCAGGATGGAGTGGGGGAGCCTTGGTGGCAATTGATACTGACTCTTGTCCACCCCCACCTACAGTACAGTACCACCTACGAACACAGATGGATCAACGGAACCATGGTGAAGGTGAGAGCAGGGGAACGGGGGTGGGGCCCCATCCATTGGCCCATTTGGGGTTTTTCCATTCTGTTCCCACCCCAGCCTGGGTTTGCTCCCTGGGGCTTCTGACACTTGGTGGTACCTATTTTATACTCTCAGTAGCCACCGCCTGGTTTCTGGTTTCTCTGTTTTGCCCCCTGCTCCCTGGTCCAGGCTTTTCTTCTGCTCCCACCCCACCTGCCCCTGCCCCCTGTCCAGTTACCTTCCCCCCGCAGCTCCCTCTCACCCACCTACCCTCAACCTGGCACAATGTATTCTTTCCAAAGCACAAACCTGACCCTGTCTCGCCCCCTACCCAGGGCCCCTTTATGCTCCCCACGGCCCTCAGAAGAAGGCCCAGGCTCCTTGCTCCAATCCATGAGACCTTGCGATGTCAAGCTTCTGCCCAGCTGCCCACCCAGCCTCGTGTTTTAGCTCTGGCTGGCCTATCCCAGCCACAGTGGATTTCTCTCTGTCCCTTGAGTGCCCAAGGCTCTCTCATTTCCAGACTGATGCACATTGTTTCCCTTCTCCTGAACCTTCTGCCACCTGTCTTTACCTGGTCAGTCCTCTTGTTCTCTAGATCTCTCGGCCTCTTCCTCCGCAAAGCCCTCCCCGACTCCTTCCTCCTGGCCCCTTCCCCGAAGCTGGCATTCGCCCTCAGTTCCCACACTCCCCTGGGTTTCCCCATTCTCCAGTCACTCTGGCTGGCCTCTGGTGACAGGTCTATTTCTCCTGGACCCAGACTGAGAGCCTTTGGAGGAAGAGACAAATGAGCTCCAGGAGCTGTCTTGTCTGCGTAGGGTCCCAGCAAGGCCCCAGACAGACCCTTAGAGACTGTGCGAGTTGACTGAGCATCCTCCCTTCCTTCCCACTCTGTTCCTTGCCCAAAGGTGCCCATTGGGGAGGAGGTGGAGAGTATGAACATTCTGGGCCTGGTGGTATTTGCCATTGTCCTTGGTGTGGCCCTGCGGAAGCTGGGGCCTGAGGGAGAGCTGCTCATCCGCTTCTTCAACTCCTTTAATGATGCCACCATGGTGCTGGTCTCCTGGATCATGTGGTAGGTGGTGGGAGGGGTGCGGGGGAGCAGTAGGATGTGGGATAGGACAACCCTCCATCTGTTCCTCAGAGCCACACGGCCTAGATTCACACCAAGCGTTGCCCATTGCCAGCTGTGTGACTTTGAGCAAGTGACCTACCCTGTCTGTGCCTCAGTTTCTTCATTAGAAGATGAGGCTAGGACAGTGCTGTATTACAGGGGAACAGAGACCAATTGAGCACCTTCTCAATCCTCTTTTTTTTTTTAAGATTTTATTTATTTATTAATGAGAGACAGAAAGAGAGAGAGAGAGAGAGAGACCCAGGCAGAGGGAGAAGCAGGCTCCATGCAGGAGCCCGACATGGGACTTGATCCTGGGACTCCAGGATCATGCCCTGAGCTGAAGGCAGATGCTCAACTGCTGAGCCACCCAGGGATCCCCTCTCAGTCCTCTTAGAAGGTAACAAGAAGCCAGCTGAGCTTTGGCCACAGCTTAACAAATGCATCTCCATTGAAGAAAAAAAATTTTTTATTATTATTTTTTTTTCCATTGAAGAAATTTGCATGTGATCAAACATCTGAGTTATCATGAAGATGACATGAGTAATAGGAGGTCTAGGTAAAGCACTTGTAAAGAAAGTGTTTTAAATGCTTAGCACCTCCTGAGCATTTACTTAATGTTAGCTGATTATCATTAAGAGTTTTGTTAAACCTCAGATAACGGGGACATACACACACACACACAGACCTCTGGCTTCCACCCTGCTCTTTCCCAGCCTCCTCTTCACATCATCCCATGCTGATTCTCAGGACCTACCATAGTTCTAGAAGGTGGGAAGTCAGAGAGATGCCAGGTTTGCTGCGTTTTTGACCAATCCTATCCCCCCTCCCCATCCCAGTTCTGGTGTCACTGACATCTAAGAAACTTCTGTGCAGAATTGAGTGCACTCTGCCAGAGAGTCAGGGTAGTGGTTAAGAGCAGGCCCCTTGCCTCTTCCCACTTGTGTGCCCTAGAACAAGTTACTTATCTCAGTCTGCCTTGGTTTCCCTACCTGGAAAATGGGACTGATAGTACCAGCCACAAATGAGTGTAAAGTTCTTGGGACACCACCTGACCTATAGCATGCCTATAATAAATAGTATCAGCTAATATTTATCAAGTATGTCACTTGTATAACTTCTAGGCACAACCCACTGGCCAGAGCTTGGGCATTTGGCCAAAACTAGCTGCACAGGTGGCTGGGAAATGGGCCCTTTCTTCTGTTACCCAAAGAGATGAAGGGATTTGGGAGACAGCCATCATGATCAAACCGAGAGGCAGTCTGGGGAGGCCCCCTAGCTGGGAGACATGAGCACCCCTGGGAGCTTTACTCCAGGAAAGGGTGATAATAATTCCAGCAGAAGTTTATAAATCACTTATTGTGTACAAAGAGCTTTCAAGTCACTTTACCTGGCACTTCATTTCCTCCAACATTCCTATGAAGCCAGTAGCCTTAAAGTCCCTGTTTTACAGACCTATTAGATTTTAATTCAACTATAGCTACAGAGGAGCTTTTGTGGGACTGTGGTAAAGATTCATTCATGTTCAAGGGCTCACTCGGCCCATCATAAATGCTTCATATCTGTGGGCTGTTATTAAGACATGAGCCACAGACTTCATTTCTCATGATGTGGTGAGAGATTGTATTGGTTTAAATCATCCTAGCTGCTTTAACAAACAAACCCGGGAAATGTAAATGACTCACTCATGGAGGTCAGGTTATTTTGTTTTGTTTTTTTTAAGATTTTATTTATTTATTCATGAGAGGCAGAGACATAGGCAAAGGGAAAAGCAGGCTCTCTGCGGGGAACCTGATGCGGGACTCGATCCCAGGATCATGACCTGAGCTGAAGGCAGACACTCAATCACTGAGCCACCTAGGTGCCCCTGGAGGTCAGGTGTTAAGTCCAAATCTGACAAATGGCGATAGAAGCCTCCAGGCTTCTTTTATCCCTGCTGTACTATTTTCAAGGGGAAAGAGCTGAGACGGTGGCAGGGAATGTGCCAGAGCTTCAGCACACACTGGTCTGGGTGTTTCCTGCCCTCGAGGGAGGCTGTGATCAGGCTGTGTACTGAGCACAAAGCCTGGTCCTCCCGGATGGCACATGGTCAGAGGCTGTAATCTGTCTCCTGCAATTAGGTATGCCCCTGTGGGCATCTTGTTCCTGGTGGCTGGCAAGATTGTGGAGATGGAGGATGTGGGGATGCTCTTCGCTAGTCTCGGCAAATACATCCTGTGCTGCCTGCTGGGCCATGCCATCCATGGGCTCCTCGTGCTGCCCCTCATCTACTTCCTCTTCACCCGCAAAAACCCCTACCGCTTTCTGTGGGGCATCATGACAGCGCTGGCCACTGCCTTCGGCACCTCTTCTAGGTATGGCCTTGGGGCAGACTAGTCCAGGATTTTTAAACCAAGGGGCCTGAAGTGGGCATCAGATATCTGTAGACCCTTGAAATGTTGTGTTTGGGGACACTGGATCTGGATACAGAGGCCATACTTTTGTGAGTTTCTGATAAGGTCCAGCAACATCCCCCCACCTCTCCCATTAGAAAACCACTGGGTTAGAGATTTCTTCTTCCCTTCCTGAGAATTTCTCCTCCCCGACAAGGCCTGGCCTTGGGGGAGCGGGGGGTAGTGGTCTAGCGCTCCCTGGACCCAACCTCTGGGAGCCCTTTCCACCCTCTTCTAGGTATTTTGTCCACCTGTGTCCTCAGAACCCGGCCCTCCCGCACAGCAGCATCCCATAGAAGCCTGTTACTGGTGGAGGTCCATTATTGGTAGAGCAGGGAGGGGGTGTGGGTCAGTGAGCTCCTAGGCATTGTAGAAATTAGGTTGGGATTTTTGTGTGTATTTTGAAGGACAGCAGTCTGTACTCTCCCAAGGGGCCCAAGACTCATAAATTATGGAATGCAGGCATTCTGCAGGACCCTGGGTGCCCCTGGCTCTGGGAGGAGAAGGGCATGGAGAGCTGGGGAGAGCTGTGGGTGGAGCCAGTGGGTGTGGTTGGGCGGGGCTTCGGCACGGGGCGGGGTTTGTGATAGTGGGCGGGGCCTGGGCATGCATTGATTGGCCTGTGGGTGTGGGCTGGGCGGGGCTTCATGGGGGTGGGGCTGCGCTGACACCACACCCCCCTCCCGCCCCAGCTCTGCCACGCTGCCTCTGATGATGAAGTGCGTGGAGGAGAGGAATGGTGTCGCCAAGCACATCAGCCGCTTCATCCTACCCATCGGTGCCACCGTCAACATGGATGGTGCGGCGCTCTTCCAGTGTGTGGCCGCAGTGTTCATTGCACAGCTCAACCAGCGATCCCTGGACTTTGTGAAGATCATCACCATCCTGTGAGTGTGGGTGCGGCGGCCACAGGGACCCCCGGCCCGTCTGACCCCCTCTCCTGAGAGTGCACGCCGGGCTCCCGTGACAGCTTCTCCCGCTAGCTACCAAGGCTTCTGACCCTGACCTCCCCTCGCTTTCCCCAGGGTCACCGCCACGGCGTCCAGTGTGGGTGCCGCCGGCATTCCCGCTGGAGGGGTCCTCACTCTGGCCATCATCCTGGAGGCAGTCAGTCTGCCCGTTCAGGACATCTCCTTGATCCTGGCTGTGGATTGGCTAGTGTAAGTGTGGGTCTGGGGCTTTGGGAGCCTAATGGTATCCCTGGGAAAAGGGGATTGAGCAAGAGGGTCATTGAGAGGGAGTCAGAAGAGGAGAGGAAGAAGGGGTGATATCTTGATCCTTCTAGTCAGAGGGAAGGAAGGGATCTTGGGGGGGTCTCTCTCTTTTTTTTTTTTTTTTAATCTAAGAAAAATCCCAGAGAGAGTGTGCCCTAGAGGTGAAGAGTAGACTCTTAGGAGGAGGCCAGGCTGCTTGTGTTCAAATCCCAGGGCCACCTCTGCTAGCCCGTATGACCCTGCTTGAGTACTTCATCTCTCTTATCTCAGTTTCTCCATCTGTAAAGGGGAGGGACTAGCCTCTCCTTGAGGATCAGATGACATAAACATGTAACTCCATTATAAGAGCCCCTGGTAAGCAGTTAATGCTGTCATTGTTGGCAATCACCGTTGTGCTATTAAGAGCATTAACGATTGGAAAAGTTTGGTCTCACAAGTTTAAAACAAGAGTTACTGTTTCTCAGCCACATCACTCCTAGGTATAATGCCAAGAGAGTTGAAAACATATTCACAAAAACTTGTACATGAACATTCTTAGTGGTGTTATTCGTGATAGCAAAAAGGTAGAAACAACCCAATGTCCATCAACTGATGAATGGATACATAAAATATCATATATCCAGAACAATGGAATATTATTCAGCCATAAAGTGAAATGAAGCACAGACACATATATAGACGCTACCACATGGTGAGCCCTTGAAAGCCTCATGCTAAGTGAAAGAATGTGGACACAAAAGACCACATATCATATGAATCCATTTTTATGTGATGCCCAGAATAGGCAAATCGACAGACAGTAGATTAGCAGTTGCCAGGGGCTGGAGAGGAGGGAATGGGAGATAACTGCTTGGTGGGTGTGGGAGTGTTTTTAGAGTGATGAAAACATCCTGGAATTAAATAGCAGTGATGGTCGTACAACTCTGAATATACTAAAAACCACTGGGGTGGAGGGGAGTGGAGGGGGAGGAGAAGAGGGAGAGGGCGAGAGAATTGTAAGCGGGCTCCACGCCCAGCACAGAGCCCAAGGCAGGCTCGATCTAACAACCCTGAGATCATGACCTGAGCCGAAATCAAGAGTTGGACGCTCAACTGACTGAGCCACCCAGGTGCCTCTGGATTGTATACTTTTAAAGGGTGAATTTTATGGTATGTGCCCTATAGCTCAATTTTCTCAAATGGCACACACAAATTATAAGGAGAAAGCAAAAAGAGATCTTGTATTATAAAGAGAAAGGCCCGAGTGAGAAAGTATTTCGAGGGGAAGAGGAGAAGTGGGATAGGTCTTCTGAGTCCCCAAGAAAAGGGTGGAGTGACTTTTTGATGTTCCAGGAGAAGCAAATTTTCTGTCTTATTGGAAGAATTGTTTGGGTTCCTGGGAGGTTGGAGCAGAAAATCTTTGGGGTTCTGAGAAAGAGAGAGTATAATGGGATACTTTGGGATTCCATGGGAAAGAAGAGAGGTAGGAGGCTCATTGGATTCTGGGTGAAAAGATCTTTGAGGTGTTGTTTTTATTTTTTTAAGATTTTATTTATTTATTTTTATTCATGAGACAGAGGCAGAGACATAGGCAGATGGAGAAGCAGGCTCCCTCTGGGAAGCCTGATGCAGGTCTCGATCCCAGGACCCTGGGATCATGACCTGAGCCAAAGGCAGACGCTCAACCACTGAGCCACCAGACATCCCCATCTTTGAGATTCTAAGAAGAAGGGTTATCTGGCATCCTGGAAGGATGGAGGGATAAGCTGAGTCTAGGAGTAGAACAACGTCCCATGAAGGAAGATGCAATGGGGACTCCTAGTTTTGTGGGGGGAGAAGTGGGGGATTGGACACTACCTTCTCCCCTCCCACTCACTTCCCTGTCACTCCTGCCCCTTCAGAGACCGGTCCTGTACTGTCCTCAACGTGGAAGGTGATGCCTTTGGTGCAGGACTCCTACAAAACTATGTGGATCGCACAGAATTGCGGAGCTCGGTGCCAGAGCTGATCCAAGTGAAGAGTGAGACACCCCTGTCTCCACTGCCTGTCCCCACTGAAGAGGGGAACCCCCTCCTCAAACAGTGTCCAAGACCTGCTGGGGATGCGGACCCCTGCGAGAAGGAATCAGTTATGTAAACCCCACAGGGACTTTCCCTACCCTGATTGGGGCACTCTGGATATTGCGATCACAAACTGGGGCTCTGGAGGCCCTGCTGCACACTCAGGACATCCAGAGGCTCCAGCCTCTCCCCCTGCCCCCTCCACCAACATCAGATCTGGGAGGCCTCAGTGCTGGGGTATATGTGTATGTGTGTGTCTCTCACCGAATCTTCCCCAGTTCTCAATTCCCATTCCCACCCAAGGCTAGGAAACAAAGATGGAGAAATAGTGTAGTAATGTCCTTCTGGACATTATTACAGGGCACAGGGCACAGGTCACCACGTGGATTTCTGCCCTCTTTGAGGGAAAGGATATTCCAATGGGTAGCTGGCTTCTTTGCTGGTCATTTTTGTGGCTGAGTGTGTGTGTGTGTGTGTGTGTGTATGTGTGTGTGTGTCTGGTGACTCTACGGTAATCCCACCCTGTCCCCAGGACCTCTGTTCCCTCTACAGTAACAAACACTCCAGGGGACCCTGTTGGGGTGGGGGTGGAGGCGCAAGGACAAAGACTGCTGTCACTCCAAAGGACATTTTTGAGCAATAAAATTGTCAAGTATATCTCATCAGATGTTTTTAAGACAAACAGCATGAGCTACACAGAAAAAACAAACATGATAAATAGGACTGCATTGAGATAAAATGTTCATCCAAAACACCATTGGGAAAAATCCATGATGAGATAGCCCTGCGCCCATCTGTTGGAGTGGCAAAAAGGAAGTACAAAAGCGTGGCCGGGGAAGCCAAGCAGCGGAACAGAGCCCCATGCACCGCTGATGGGAATACTTAACGGTCCAGACCCTTTGGGAAGTCCCTGGGCAGTTTTTTATCAAGTTACCATAGTTACACTTACTAAACAGCTTCAAGAGTCCCACTTACCAAAGAAAAGAAAACTGCTCACCCAAAGCCCGCTACACAAATGTCTATAGCTGCACTTCCCACAAATTGCCAAAATTTGGAAATGAGTCAATTGATATATCAGGATGGATGATATATCCTTCCTGTGATGGATGGCCATTCAGGAAAAAAAAAAAAAAAAAAAATCTGATCTTTCAATCTGGATGCATCCCACAGATAATATTTTGAGTGAAAGTTGCTGGAAACTGCTCATGCTGTACAGTTCCATTTATATGATGGTCTGGAATGGGCAAAACTGGTTTATAGTGAGAAATCCAAACAGATGACCTGGGGGGGTGGGGGCTTAGGGAAACTGGGAAGTTTCCCCGGGAAGGAGCACAGGGAAACTTCACGAACTAGCGAATGTTCCATTTATTTTCTTTTATTCATGAGAGACAGAAGCGGAGACACAGGCAGAGGGAGAAGCAGGCTCCTTGCAGGGAGCCCAACGTGGGACTCGAACCTGGGTCTCCGGGATCATGCCCTGGGCAGAAGGCGGCGCTAAACTGCTGAGCCACCTGGGCTGCCCCTCCCCCCTTTTAAACCCAGAATTTGCTGTTTCATAAAAATACGCTGTATGACCTCTTCTAAGTCCTGTTTGAGTCCAGGATGTGGGTGACACCAATTGCGGCTCACCTGCTCTAGATCCTGTCCTGTACATTGCTGAGACATGTTGCACATTACTGATCATTATCTCGCCCTTCCCAGGGCTCTATGTAGACTGCCAGGTGCCTGGAGGCACCACCAATCTGAGTCCACAATTCTAGATGATATCTTGAGTATCTTCAGCATCTTTTTTTTTTTTTTTTGGTTTGTTTAGTTCCATCTCATGATCATTGCAGCGTGGAGGGGAAATCATTCATATCGGGTTCTGTGCAAAATTGTTGTGTATTGCACACAAACATAACCACTAATGAGTTCATTAAGTGTTGAATAATGAAGTAATTGGCGTTTTCAATGCTTTCTATTATGCCAAAATCCTTGGTGGGTGGTTATAAAAGTGTTGAAGAGTTTTTTTTTTTTTTTTTTTTTAGTGTTGAAGAGTTTTAATGTTATTTGGGGATATTGGTTGGGATTTTTGGAAGGAGCTGGGAATGCATTATTTTCCCCACTTAAAATAGTTGTTTATCCTCAAATTTTCTATTTAATGCTTTTGGGAAATGGATTAGATTTGGATAATGAAGGATGCCTATTTAAGGAGATACACACACGCATCTAATATATTGCATATGCTATTACACAATGTATACATATGAGGAAATCCATAACTCGGCCAAGTTCCACAGAACAGTATTTCTGCTTTTTTTTTCTACTTCATTTTTAAAAGTTGCTGGGTACATATCACTAATTTGCCTAAGATGCTGATCTGGGTGATATTAATAGTCTGGAACCATTTCAAGTCTCATGAGTGTGGACAGGGGCTCCCAGACCCAGTCCCCACTGGGATGCGCACTCCCATGAGGGAGCCACGTCTGTCCTTTTCACCACTGTAAGCCCAGAGCACAGCATGGGGCCCAGCACAGGGTAAGCATTCAATAAATATTTGCAGAATGAATGAACTGAGCTCCAGCCACAGAGCTGCCTGGCTAGAAGAGGTTGTTCCCCTGGTTGAGATCTTGCTTCTGCTACCTGCCGGCTATGTCGCCTTGTATAAGCACTATGGAGTCTCATGACAATGGCTCTGTTATGCCTCACCCAAAGGCCACTGGTGAAGATTACGTAAGAGCAGAAGGAGGGGTACCTGGGTGGCTAAGTGGTTGATCATCTGCCTTTGGCTCAGGTTGTGATCCTGGGATCAAGTCTGTATCCAGCTCCCCACAGGGAGCCTGCTTCTCCTTCTGCCTATATCTCTGCCTCTCTCACGTATTGATGAATAAAATCTTAAAAAAAAAAAAAAAAAGAGGAAAAGCACCTGGATGGCACCCTCTGGGGCCCTCCTCCCACCTTTCTCTCCCTTTCTTCATTGCTCCATCCACCCGTTTTTTGAGCCCTCTCCCCTTCTATCTTTTTCAAAAGAGCCTGGCTTGGGGGTTGTGCTCACACTAGCCCTGCCTTGGGCTTGGACTTGCATTCTAGACTCAGTAACAGGACAGAGGCTGGCAGGCACAGGGTGATGACAGCTTTGTCTCTCCTCAACAATATTTCTAGGCCTGTTCGACTCCCTCCCCCAATCTGCTTTATTTGAGGGGGGGAAGGGGGAGACAGTGAATTTTATTAAGGTATAATTTGCATATAATAAACTGCATCCTTTAAAGCAGGCAATTGGATAAAATCAACAGATGAATAATTAGTGAAAACCACCACAATTAAGATCCACAATATTCCCAACCATCCCCAAATATCCTGGTGCTCCTTTGCATTCTATCCCTCTCTCCACCCTCAGGCCCAGGCAACCACTGACCTGCTTTTGGTCATTGAGGATTAGTTTGTCGCTCCTAGAATTTCGCATTAGTGGAATCCTCTAGCAGGTAGCTTTTGCGTCCTGCTTCTTTTAGCATCATGCCTTTGAGATTTAGTCATGCTTTTGCACACATCCGTTTATTCCTTTTTTTTTTTTTTTTAAGATTTATTTATTCATGAGAGACACAGAGAGAGAGAGGCAGAGACATAGGCAGAGGGAGAAGCAGGCCCCATGCAGGGAGCCAGATGTGAGAATCCACCCAGGGACTCCAGGACTCGCGCCCTGAGCTGGAAGGCAGATGCTTAACCGCTGAGCCACTCAGGCGTCCTCCATTAATTCCTTTTTGTTTTTAATCACAAGTGTTCCACTGTCTGGGTGCACCAGTTTGTTTATCCATTCACCTGAAATGGACACTGGGGCATTTCCAGTTTGGGGCTATTGTATATAAAGGAGCATAGGTATGCAGCTCTTTGCTTGTCATCCACATCCAGCAAATATTTGTAGTGCCCAGGGAGGAGACACCAATATTTACTGATTGGTAAAGGGAGCAGTGCATCCAACAGCATTTGAGACAGTAACCCCCTTCCCTCCAGATATGCCCAGTGTTAACCCTTTGGCTGCTGGGGTGGGAGGGGAGAGCCAGGGGGGAAATAATAGGGAGCTCATGGTGATGACTGTTTACCAACAGATCAGTTATCTATCATGTAATATTTTCATGTTTTATGATCATCACTCCATACCACTGCATGTGCTGGCTTGAATGTCAGCTTGAGGAACATCCTCTTGGCTCTGCTGAAATGAAGTTCCCAGATAATATGCAGATGCCCATCTGCACATGATTTTATTTTTTTAAAGTTTATTTATTTATTTATTTTTAGTAATCTCTACACCCAATGTGGGGCTTGAACTCACGACCCTGAGATCAAAAGTCACATATTCTTCTGACTGAGCCAGCTGGAGGCCACTGCACATGACTTTAAAAACAATCTCTAGGGACGCCTGGGTGGCTCAGCGGTTGGGCAGCTGCCTTTGACTCAGGTCGTGATCCCGGAATCTGGGATCA
The DNA here is from genome assembly GCF_003254725.2 of Canis lupus dingo. Classification (NCBI taxonomy): domain Eukaryota; kingdom Metazoa; phylum Chordata; class Mammalia; order Carnivora; family Canidae; genus Canis; species Canis lupus. The sequence goes on from NC_064243.1 coordinate 109,213,621, forward strand.
AGTTCCACATTGGGCTCCTGCGAGGAGCCTGCTTCTCTCTGCCTGTGTCTCTGCCTCTCTATGTGTGTCTCTCATGGATAAATAAATAAATCTTAGAAAAAAAAAAAACCTCTATATTGCCCTAACTGTAACCAAAAACAGAGAAATAAAATGATAACTTATAATATAAATTTCAATATGTAAACTGTAGGGCCACCTCCCCCAAACCCAAGGAAATAGCCAGATGTTTACACGGGTAATGTAGACAGCTCCCAACACAGCTGGAAACACATGGTTTCCGATGTCTAATTATCCAAAGCCATGTGGAACATGACTTTTGGAAATTATTGACAACCCCTGGCTGAGTTTTATACAAAACACAATATAAGCTTCCCTCATTTTACTCAGTAGTTGCCCTTACAGGAAAATTTAGGACCTATTAAAACCTTATAAAAAGGACTTTGTGTTTGCATGAAGACAGAATTAGGTTCTGGGCTTAGATTTATTTTTTTAATTTTAAAATTTTATCTATTTTGTATTTATTTAAGTAATCTCTATACCCAACATGGGGCTCGAACTCACGACCCTGAGATCAAGAGTTGAGTTCTCTTCCAACTGAGCCAGCCAGGTGCCCCTGGGCTCAGATAATTCTTTTTTTAATTTTTATTTATTTATTAGATTCACACAGAAAGAGGCAGAGACATAGGCAGAGGGTGGAGAAGCAGGCTCCATGCAGGAGCCCGATGCAGAACTCGATCCCGGATCCCAGGATCACGACCTGAGCCGAAGGCAGCCGCCCAACTGCTGAGCCACCCAGGCATCCCGGCTCAGATAATTCTTAACCAGGTTTTTCCAAGTGAGGCTAAAATTTGGTTAGTATGCACTAGTCCGGAGGTGCTCGTTTTTACAATATCAAAATACTTCTGTTCTGGCTGGCTCATCACACAAGAGTAATTGAGAAAGCACTAAAATTCAGTAATACATATCCTAATATAAACTCATTAATTCAAGTTAATTGTTGCAATAGGTTTTCTGTTGTATTATTACCTAGTTGATAATTAAGATACTGAACACAATTAAGATACTGAACACACAAAGCTATCAGGTAGTATTATGAAGGCTATTCAAGTTTCTAGTGTAATTGTTGTTAGTTCAGGAACAATGATGAGAAGAGAAAACACTATGGGTGGTGCTAAGAGAAATTCTTTATCTACTGAGACCCCAAGTCACCTAAATGGCACTTAGTTTAATGGGAAATTGCCAGAAGAACCTGATGTGGTTCTCTTATAAAATCACAGCTAAGACAGGGTTATTTTTATATATATTTTATATAATAAATAAAGTAATTAAATGAATATATGTGTGTGTATATATATATATATATATAGCATATCAATGAAGAAACCACACCAACAATTTCTAAATAAAACAAAATGATCGCATGATTTCAGAATGATTTGAGCATCAGCTTATGTTCTTGGCAAACAATTTAAAGAAATATATATATAGAGAGAGATCGTTTCCATTCTTTAGAGAATTAAAAAAGACATATTTAAACGTTTTGATGCATATATTGACGTATATATTAATTTCTATTACCGTGCCAGTTGCAAAATATTTTGAATATCAACATCCTTCATGAATGTCCAATGGGACATTTTAAAACTGTATGTGACAAGGGACAATGCTTTAGTGTGTGGAGATGCCTTGCTTATCAGGACATCTCCATCCCTGGCCTATGCCTCCCAAGAGCCAAAAGCATCTCCCGGTCACAGTGATAACCCAAATCATCTCCATATGTTTCCAGAATGCTCCATGGAAACCCAACAGTCCCTGGGAGCCATTTGCGGGGTCCAGTGGCTAAAAATAGAGGTTGTGTCCTAAGAAGTTGGCCTTTGGAAGTGAGCCTCAGGAGCTTGGGCCAAATTTGCATTCATCTTCTCCTGCTGGTCTGGAAAGCCTCCTCCTCCAAGGGCTTCACATTTCTGCAATATCACCCATCCCCCCAGCCCAAGCTATAGGTTTGAAGAGGCAGTGACTTGCCTAAGATCACACAAAATAAGTGGCCATTTCAGGAGTCAAACCCAGGCTTGATTCCTGACCCTTTTACCACTCAAGTGACTCACGGCATCCCTATGGGGTAAACGCTCATTATCCCCATTTCCCAGTGCAAAGCTGAGGTTCAGAGAGGCAGAGTCACTGCCTCTCAGTTTTCACTGAGAGAAAGTGGTAGCACTGGGTTTTGACCCCAGGCCTCTCCCACCTCAGAGCCTGTGGTTCCAAAAGCTAGGGTGTCCACAACCAGGGGGTGTGTGGGACAAGTCACTGAGATGAGCCAAGTAAAAAATGTCCATATTTATTTTAAATTTTAAAATGGAATAATTTAGGCCTCATTACTAATCTATAGAATGATAGCAGTACCTGTATATAATTTATAAGTAAATATACATATTCAGGATACTTGCCCAAAGAGCATTTAGCCTTAGGTGCATGATCACAAAAGACAGGCCATCATGGCTTCATCTGCTAGGTAGTATGGCCTCCTGGGGCCCAGTCTCACAGACCATTCTGAGACACCTGTATAGTATCCAACTTAGTGTGGGCTCCAGACTGCTTGGGTTCAGGTCCCTGCTCTGTCACTTCCTAAGCTGTCTGGCCTTGGGCAAATGACTACCATTCTGGTCTCAGTTTGCTCATCTGTAAAATGGAAATATGATCAACCAGTTAATCTGTGTGGAACACTGAGAAAGTGCCTGGCACACCATATGGTGCTGAGTAACGTGCGTTATGATTACCATTTATCCTGCCTGGCAAGTGGGCTACTGGGTGCAGAGAGCTAAAACAATGAGGTAACACAGTTATAGGGAGTAGTGGGTCGGGCATCCAGGACCCGGTTCCTAGCCAGAGCTGCAGCTCAGGGCTGAGCTTCTTTCTCCTCCTCTGTAAGATGGAGTTTAGAGCAGCATGCACCTCACAGGGCTCTCCCAGGAGGCAAGGAGGTCGCACTCTGGAAGAAGGGATATAGTCATCCTGTCCCGCCAGGTACAGGGGATTAGAGAAACCAAAGGCTCAAGAGTTAGGAAAAGCTATGGGCGCTGAGGTCCCGCCAAAGCGGGACGAAGGCGCCCTCTAGTGGCGGAAGCAACCCGAGCAACCAAATGTCCTGTGGGCTCTTTGTGATCTGACACTGCAAGGGCGAGCAGCGGTTCCTGGGGGGGGGTCCCACGCACCTTGAAATTGGGGCTCTCCCTCAGGCCCGAGTAACCTGTAAGTGGTAGAACTGGGGTTTTAATCCGGCAGTCCGGCCGCAGCACGTACACCTTCTCCTCTTTACAAAACTGTCCGTGCTCTAAATCAAACCCAAGTTCTTGGGAATCTTGGGCATGGCACGTCTTCGACGTCCAGGACCGTGCTGGGCCTCGCAGGGCAGCTTGGCATCCCCGGCCCGCCCATCGAATGCCAGCGGCACCAAAGCAAAGGACCGCTCCCCGAGCATGAGTGTTCTCCAGACCCCAGGAGCGGGGCCCTGGAGCCTCAGCCACTTCCTGCCAAACTCAGGAGCGACGGGTTGGGGTACTCGGGGTTCTCGATGACCCCGGGGCCGAACTTGAGCTCCAGGAAGCGACGGTAGTTGTTAGGCGCCTGCGCCACGAAGCCAGCAAAGGACAAGGGCACGAGAGGCTGCAAGAAGTGCTCGGGGAACTCGACATCCTGCCGGTGGTCCAGCCACGTGTCCTTGGTCATGACCCCGTTGCGGGGGTAGAAAGGCCACAGGTCCACGTGCAGATGGTTGCTCTCGCTGTACTGCACGCGGAAGAAGTCGCCCTCCACGGCCTTCTCCCACACGAAGCCGCGCTCGTCCACCACCGAGCCGGCCTCGGCGCCCCGCAGCTGCTCGCAGTTGCCCACGTCCTCCAGGTAGATCCCCAGGTCCACGTCGTAGTCCCATGGGATGATGTCCCCGTGGCGGGCGGCCCCGAGCAGCGAGCCGCCCTCCAGCCAGTAGCGCACGCCCGCCGCCTCCAGCACGCCCACCACGTAGCGGGCGGTCTCGCGCAGCGCGCGCAGGCAGCACGGGGGCGTCCAGCGCTCCTCGTAGAGGTAGGCCGGCGTGTCGCCCACCACCGTCCCGAAGCAGCGCGGGGTCTCCTTGTTGCACCCGAACCACTCGAGGCGCCCGCCTTCCCCGCTCACCAGGCGGATGCCCAGCGCGCGCAGCAGTGCCGCCCGCCGCGCGCGCCCCTCGCGCTCTGCCTTCCAGCGCGCGTGGGCCGTGGCCAGGGGGGGCTGGCGCGCCGCGCCGAAGGGCAGGTCCAGCAGCTGCACCGCCCAGCCGCGCAGGGCCGTCTGCAGGAAGAGGCCGGTGCCCATGGGCCGGGCTAGGGGCGCCGACAGGTTGAAGAGGTCGCGGGCGCGCAGGAGCACCACGGCGTCTCCGTCCAGGGCATCGCAGCGGAGCGCGGAGGGGGCCGGGCCGTAGCGGGCCGTCCACTCCCGCAGGCTGACGTTCAGGGCCAGGCACCGGGCAGGGTTGGCCGAGGCGACGGGTGCGGCCACCAGGCGTGCCCCTCCTGCCCGGAGCACCTCCACCATGCGCTCCAGCTGGCCCGGTGTGTCGGCTCTCGCCCCGTCGGGCACCAGAGCCACGAACTCAGTGGCCACGTAGGTCTCGGGGCGCGAGGCCGCGACGGGCCGGTCCAGGGCGGGCTGGAGCAGCGCCAGGCGGACGTTGGGAACGCGGGGCAGCGCCAGGGGCGGGTAGGGGAGCGTGTCCGCGGCCACCACCACCGGCTGGGCTGCGTCCTGCTGCAGGAAGGAGTCCACCAGCTCAGGCACCGCGTTGTCAAAGGCCTCGAACTCCCGCACCAGGACGGTGACACGGGGGCCGCCAGCAGTTCCACGGCGGGGACCCCGGGCCCGGGAGTTCCTGGGCTGGTGCTGCAGCCACGAGACATAGAAGAGGACCAGGAGGTTGAGTGTGATGGCGGCTGCCAGGGCAGCCTGGCAGCGGGTGAGACGCATGAGGCCAAAGACCGGCCCTAGCTGGGCTTCCAGGGCATCCTGGGGAGGAGGGGAGAACGAAAGGAGGGGCTGGAGCTGGTTGTCAGAAGCCTCCTAACCCCCCCCCCCCCCCCCCCCGCCCCCCTTCCCATCCTCAGCACGGCCCTGGCCCTTCTCTCCCAGCCCTTTCTCTATTTGGTTTCAGCTCTGATTTCCCCTCCTCCAGGAAGCCCTCTCTGACCTCCCATCCATCCACTTCCTCTGGGCCCCCTACAGCTCCTGGGGTTGTCCCACCCATAGCCATTTCTTCAAGGGGACAAGTCTGTATCCTCCCACTGGGCAGGTCCTGAGCTTTTCTCAATCACCCCTGGGTCCCTAGTTTCACCGAGCACAGAGCCTGGTGCTTGGCAAGGTTTTGTCAAATCTTCTTTCTTGTTCAATTGTTCCTAATCTTTATCCTTTTCTTTGTCAACTTCTCATTCATGTTTGGGTTCAGTTATAAACGCCCCACTCCATTCCCAGGTCTCAGTTTGCGCCTTCTGCTCTCCCTCCTCCTCCAGGAAGCCTCCCTACCCCCATCTCTCTCTCCTGTCCCTCTCACACCTTGGCCCTTGCTCCAGGGTCAGGCTGCAGCCTCAGCATAGCCACCAAGCCCCTCCCCCCCACTGTCCCCTTTTCATTTCCTCAAATCCTGTGCCATCTGGCCATCTCTTTCCTGATGGTCAGCCAGATAGTTTTGATTTTTCAGGACAGGCTAGAAATGTTTTCTTAAATCACAATTATCCCAATTTTAAATATTGGCCACTAATTAAAACAAAACAAAACAAAACAAAACATGGAATGGGTCAAACTTACAGAAACAGAAAATGGAATGGTGGTTGCCAGGGGCTGTGGGGAGGGGAAAATAGGAGTTGTTTAATGGATATAGATTTCCAGTTTTGTAAGATGAAAGACTGTTTTTTGCACGATAATGTTGAATACACATAACACTATTGAACTATATACTTAAAAATTAAGATAAGTTTTGGTTTGTGTATTTTATCACAACTAAAAAAATTTTTTTCTTTTTTTTTCCTTTTAAAGATTTATTTTTTTATTCATGAGAGAGAGAGAGAGAGAGGCAGAGACACAGGCAGAGGGAGAAGCAGGCTCCACGCAGGGAGCCCGATGCGGGACTCGATCCTGGGTCTCCAGGATCAGGCCCTGGGCCGAAGGTGTCGCTTAAACCGCTGAGCCACCCGGGCTGCCCTCTTTATTTATTTATTTTTTTAAAGATTTATTTATTTATTTATTTATTTATTTATTTATTTATTTATTTATTTTTAAAGATTTATTTATTTGAGAGAGTGAGCAAGTGAAAGCAAGGGGAGGGGCAGAGGGAGAGAGAATCTCAAGTAGTCTCCCTGAGGAGCATAGAGCCCTACCTCCCTACCTTGGAGCCCCTTTGGGGCTCGAGCCCATGACCCTGAGATCACCACCTGAGCTGAAATCAAGAGTCGGATGCTTAACTGACTGAGCCACCCAGACACCCCTAAATTGTTTTTTTTTTTTTTTTTATTACTGTGATGAGTACTGGGTGTTATATGTAAATGAGGAATCACTAAATTCTACACTGGAAACCAATTTTACCATGTGTTAACTAACTAGAATTTAAATAAAAACTTGAAATAAAAAAGTACTTTGAATGCTAAGTCCTATCAAATAATAAATAATTTTTTTTTTTATAATAAATTTTTTAAGAGGTGTTGGCAGCCTCTTTTGCGAAGGGGCTTCGGGCCACAGGGCATACTCACCCTTCCTTCATCAGCAGCACTCCTGAGCAACCCCTAGATGGCGCTGTCTCCCTGTCCCCATCACAACTTGAAGCTCTGGCTGGCCTCTAGCATGGGAGGTATGACTAACACTCCCCAGCTCTGAGCAGATACTTAAAAAAAATTTTCCCCATGAAGGATTTCCATAGGTTTCTACTCCTCCCAGAAAGGGGGACAATAGAGACCCAGCTAATCTTCGTACCTCCTAAATACTTCTGACCACAGCACCACCTTCCATCCTGGTCCACCCAGATCCCCACTCTGCCTCCCCTGGTTTCCTGATCAAGTCTGCTCCTCATGGTAGCCAGAGGGTCTTCATAAAGCACAAACCTGACCTCTCCCTCCCTGCTTGGAACCTGACATGGCTACCCAGTACCCTGAGGCAAAAGTTAAATTTCTTACAACCTCCCACAAGGCCTTGGGTGACCTGTCTCCTGTTGGCCCCCCAGTCCAGCTCCATCTCCTGCGACCTGTCAAACTCTGCCTAAACCACCTTGGACTCTTCCTCAGATGTTATTTCTAGGCCTTTGTATATTCTGTTCCTTCTGCTTAGAAGAATCTTTGCCCAAACACCGCTTCTCCCCATGTCTTTTTTCTCCTGGAGAACTACTTATGCTTTACCACTCAGTTCTGGTGCCTCCTCCCCCAGGAAGCCCTTCCGGAACCCAAGGCTGGGTCAGAAGTCCTCTGTGGGATCTTGAAGCCCCTGGGCTCCCAGTCCCAGCCCTGCCCATTCTGACTGGGCATCATCTGGGGATGGGTCGGTTGGCTTCACTAGGCGGTGAGACCTGGGAGGGTAAAGCCAGGGTTCCTGGATCACCTCTATGTTCCTAGCACATGGGTGGGCACTCAAAGTGCACCTGGTGAAAAACTGATCCCCAAGATCAGGGTTCTCAGAGTCTACAGGGCCTCAGGTTCCTGAAGTCAAACTGTACTACAACTCTGGGCCCCGGATCTTCCTGCCTCCTCTTCCCGCTGCCCTTTACCAGGAATGCCCTCCTACCTCTCTTCACCCATCCCAGGCCTGCTTGCCCTTCTCTGACCCAGCTTGGCTGACACTCAAGAATCTGAGTTGCACTTTAAAAGCAACTTCTTAATCTTTGGAATCACCTTCTGGACCTTAGATTGATTCTTCCTTCCTTCACTTCTTCCCTCTCTGTGGAATGTTTATGACATGCTAGGCACTGTTCTTGGCTCTGGGGACTCAACAGTGGACACATAGCACGCAGAGACAGACAGCAACCCTGACCTCCTATTACTGTGGGGGGAGGGATCTTTGGAACCATAGAATCTTCAGGGCCTTAAAAATTTTAGAATCTTAGAGCTTATGTATACAGAAACATAGGAGACCACTGATGATTCTAGAATCTTCTAAAGATTCTAAATAAACCAGGTGCCTGGATGGCTCAGTTGGTTTGACATCTGCCTTCAGCTCAGGTCATGATCCGAGGGTCCTGGGATGGAGTCCTGTGTCAGGCTCCCTGCTCAGCGGCAGGGGGGGGGGGGGCTGCTTCTTTCTCTGCCCCTCTCCTGCTTGTGCTCTCTCTCAAATAAATAGATAAAAATCCTTAAAAAAAAAAGATTCTAAAGACACCATTTTCCTGCTCTGCCCTCATCCCCCCTCCCCCTAGACTGTTCCCCACTCAGCGCCCAGAGAGATCCTGTTAAAATTCAAATTAGATCCTGTCCTGCATCTGCTGAAACCCTTCTGTAGCTCATAACACAAAGGAAAAGCCAAAGTCTTCACCAGGGCCCATAAGGCCCTGCATGATCCCCCACCCTCTCCTGCTGACTTAGCTTCTGCCACACTGGCCACCAAACCGCAGTCTTCAAATACTCCCAGGACACTATGGCCAAAGCGCTGGCTGTTCCCTCTGCCTGGATGCCAACCCCCCCCCCCCGCCCCTTCTGTATCTGCAAGTCTTCTCCCTCATGGCCTTCAGGTCTCTATTCAAGTATCACCTGTCCAGTGAGCCCTTTCTTTGCCCACATTTTTTTTTCTAAAGATTTTATTTATTTATTCATGAGAGACACATAGACAGAGGCAGAGACATAGGCAGAGGGAGAAACAGGCTCCCTGCAGGGAGCCCGATGCAGGACTCAATCCCAGGTCCCCAGCATCATGACCTGAGCCAAAGGCAGACACTCAACCACTGAGCCACCCAGGTACCTCTGGCCAGTCTTTTTCAAAATGCATCTCCCTATCACTCACATATTTCCTGTGCCCCATCCCTGCATTTTTCTCTCCAAGTCTTTACTGTGCAAATTTTACTGTTTTGTTCCCTGCTATATACTCAGAGTACACCTCAGTGCCTGGCACATAGCAGATGCTCAATCAATTTGTATGGCACGAATGACTGAATCCAGTTGTTCAGATGGGGAACCTGTGGCTCAGAGACAAAGGATGCAGGGAAAACCCAGGTCTCTATCTCCCACGTTCTGGCTCTCAGCATGTTCTGTCTGGCTGCTTCTGGGCCACGAGGTGCCCAGCAGAACAGAGGACAGAAACTGGGTCCTCAGAGACCAGAGGGTATGATAGCCAGACCAACAGATGAGGGCAGTTTCCACATAAGAAAAAGAAAGGAATCATCTAGTACCCTGACAATGTTGGACTTGGCTTCCTCAACCACAAGGGCTCAAAATGCCTTTATTGAGGAAAAGTGGATGAAATGATGATTTTGAAGGTCCAAATATTCTATGTGTTTCTGCACCACAATAGGATGGTAATAGCAACAATTCTAGTTGCTCATAACATGCCAGATCCCTTTAATCTTCAAGTTATTAAGTTATTTATTTATTTTTTTAATTCATGAGAGACACAGAGAGAGAGGCAGAGACATAGGCAGAGGGAGAAGTAGGCTCCCCGTGGGGAGCCTGATGCAGGACTTGATCCCAGGACCCTGGGATCACGACCTGAGCCGAAGGTAGAGGGTCAACCACTGAGCCACCTAATTAGGCATCTCTAATCTTCAAGTTCTGATCACTTATTTATTTTTTATTATTTATTTTTTTAAAGATTTTATTTATTTATTCATGAGAGATACAGAGAGAGAGGCAGAGACACAGGCAGAGGGAGAAGCAGGCTCCATGTAGGGAACCTGACATGGGACTCAATCCCGGGGCCTCCAGGATCACACCCTGGGCTGAAGGCGGCACTAAACCCCTGAGCCACCAGGGCTACCCCTGATCACATTTAAAGATGGGGAAAAACCAGCACAGACAAGTGAAGTCACTCATTCAAAGTCACATAGCTGGGAAACGGTGGACTCAGGATTTGACCCACAAAGCTGGCCCCCAGTCATGTTTTCAACCAATAAACTCTGCTGTCTTTCTTGGGTCCACTCAGACAGCCCAGCTCACTGTCTACCTTCAGTGAGTATTCTGCAGCCCTAACCCGATAGGTGCTTTTCATCAACTCAACCAACAGACAGATATTTCCTAAGTACCCTCTGGGCCAGACCCTGTGTTCTGGGGACAGGGAGAGAGCGAGGCAGTCATTGGGCAGGCCCTCCACAGAGAGGAAGACAAAAACCACAAACACACACCTTACAGATAGGTCAGGAAACCAGAGAGGGGTGTGAGAGAGAAAAGGTGGTCCAGGGAGGAGAGGACAGTTAAGCTGAGACTTTGTCTCTGTTCCCCACAAAACAATATAAAAGGATCCAGATTCACTTGAGGCCTAGGTTCACCTGGCCCGAGTGCTGCTCTAGACTGAGCCTTGGCTGCTCCATCTGTGGCATGGGAACACGACAGGCAGAGAAAATGAGAGACGTGGGGAGGGCAGTTTCTACACGAGTGCTGGTGACACTGAGGAACTTCTTACCTCTGAGGCTGCTGTGGGAGCTCCGGGTGGGTGGTTCCAGCCCAGCTCAGCTGCATTGCTGAGGGAACAAGAACCAGAAAACCCCAAATCAGCCAATTTTGCACAGGAGAGTATGATTTCACCTTACCTACAAAAGTGGCAATGAGAAGATCAGAGAATCTTTTCTCTTGTTCCATAAGCTCACCTACCATCTGGAGTGTCTCGGGAATGGGTGGGAAGGATGTCAGTTATCATAACGACCTATAACCATCCCCTTCTTATGAATGTGTCCAGAAAGGTGGGGCTAGAAGTAACCAAAGCTGTTACCATGACAACCACAACCCCTTCCCTAGACATACTCCATCCTGAGACACAATCCTAAAAGGTCCCATACCTTGGTGAGCTTTGCTCTTAGGGTCTCTGGAAGGGGAGGACTGCCCATGTTACCATAGTAACTAGGGGTTAGCTTTTCCCCATTTCCACCTCCTGGTCCAGGCCCTGTAACCATAGCAACCACTCCTCAGCAGAGCATCTACTCCTCTAAATAAAAACACCTGGTTGGTTTGGTCCTGGCTCTCACGATGAGAAGGAGGGGGATGGTTACCATGGTAATGCCAGCTGGGTGGCTAGGGGGAGGGGTTGGGAAAGAGGTGTTCTCTCAGCAAGTCAGCGTCCCTGGGGCTAGGGTCCTCTCTACCTGAGCGCTAGGTGAGGTTGCCATAGTAACCAAAGAGCCGGTAGGGGGGAAGGACCACCAGGGACTTAGGTTACCTTAGCAACCTCCTCCTGGTGCAGGGACGGGAGAGGTTTGGCGCTCCATTGCCACAAAGGGGGAGGGTTACCATGACTACCGACCTGAGCCAGGAACCAGAGAGGATGGGGCCATTGCTGAAACCACCCCTGGTGGTCGTCCTTTCTTTCAGGGGGACAGTGGCAAGGAGAGTGACATTTGGGTCTGGAGGGGGTTGGAACGAAGCCGGAGGAGAGGGGGCGGAAAGCGGCTCTTCCCAAAGTCCTGCTCTCCCCCCGGCGCGACCCTCGCTCTGGGCCTGGGTCTCGTTAGCCCTCCTCGCGGCCCGCGCCTCCGCCCCGCCCCTTCCCCCCGCCCCCGCGCGCGCGCTTCGGGGTCGACCCGGGTGGGCGAGGCGCGTGCCCGGCCACGTTCCCATCGCCGCCCCCCCGACCGGCCCCCGCCGAGCGCGCGCGCGGGCGGGGGGGGGGGGGGTGGTACGGCCGCGCAGGCGCGCGAGGCACAGCGGGCGCGCGGGCCGGCCCCGGGGCCTCCATGATGGAGGAGCGAGCGGCCGCCGCGGTCGCCGCCGCCGCCTCCTCCTGCCGCCCGCTCGGCTCTGGCGCGGGCCCCGGCCCGACCGGGGCGGCCCCGGCCTCTGCCCCTGCCCCGGGGCCCGGCCCGGCTGGTAAGGGAGGCGGCGGCGGAGGCAGCCCCGGACCTACGGCGGGCCCCGAGCCCCTGAGCCTGCCCGGCATCCTGCACTTTATACAGCACGAGTGGGCGCGCTTCGAAGCGGAGAAGGCCCGCTGGGAGGCCGAGCGCGCCGAGCTGCAGGTGAGCGCCGCCCCGGGACCCCCGACCCCCCGCCCGGCCCGGCCCGGCCTCACCCGCCGCCGCCGCCGCCGCCGCCGCCGCCGCCATCTTGGAGCAATGGCCGCCGGGACGGCCGGGGGGGCGGGAGGGGACCGCGACCGGCCCGGAGACTGAGTGAGGGGCCGTCCGAGGGGGGTCCTGAGGGCGCCCGGCGGCTCGAGGCGGGAGCGGGGCCCCACAGGCGGGAGGATCCGACCGGGACCGGCCGAGAGGAGGGGCGCAGGGGACCCGAGCCGGCTGAGCGGGAGTGGGAGTGAGCGGACCGGCAGACGCTCCCTGGAGAGGAGCCCAGGACTCAGCGGAGGGTGGTGGGAGGACTCGGGGGGCCTTGTTGGGAGCGAGCAAAAGCCCGAAAGGTGCCGCGGGGCTCCCACCCCGTCCCCGAGCAGGTGAGGGGTTAGAGGTGGAACCTGATGGGCTTTGGGTGGGAGAAAGGGGGCGTCGGGGGGACTTGGGAGCCGCCGAGGGCGACAGTGAGTCGAGTGGGGAGAGGAAGTCAGGGAGCCTGGGACGGGGTGCGTTTAGGAGCACTTGTCCGGGGTTGGGGGGAACTGGAAGATGGCTGTATGAGCACTTGGGATGAGAGAAGGGCCTCGAGGGGTCCCGGCAGGAAGATGTGTGTCCTCCCCTCTAAGGAAGGAGGAAACTTTGGGGAGCCCTGGCATGTGTGGCTATGGAGTGCAGGCGGGAGGGGTACCGGGCGAGGAAGCGTAGATAGGGCCAGGACTTGCTCCAGGAGCCTGTATGGAAGGGCTGCAGAGCTGAAACTCCAGTCTGAGGGGTGTGGAGGAGTGCGGGGTGGGGGGGAAGGCCTTGAGATGGAGCTGTGTGTAGGATGCCTGGTGGAGAACTCTGGACTGGAGTGCGGTGCTGGCCAACGTGGAGATAAGGGGCCCCGGGCTGGAGAACAGGACTCACAGTGGGGGATACCTGGAGGATGGCAGGGCAGCATTTTGCAGAGCAGGCAGGCAGTGTTGAAGAAGCATCTCAGGACTCTGAGAGAGGATGTGTCTGCAGAAGGTTCCCATGGTTTGTGGAGTAGCTTGGGAGAGGAGTGTGCCCTGAGATGAAGTTTATTAGAGGCTGAGGAGTTGGGCTGGATTTCACGACCTTGAGAAGTGTGGGTCTGCTTGCAGAATGGGTCTGCTTGCAGAGTTTCGGGAGGATGGGGCATCAGAGTTGTGAGGATTTAAAGGGATCCAAGAATGGGCCCTGAGGACTCTGAGGGTTCCTGGGCTGGGGTATAATTAGCAGAAACCGGTATCAACTTCTAGCAACTCAGTTTTCTCCTTCTGGTTCACAGCTTCCTGTCTAGTTGATATGGGGGCACCAAATAAATAACTTAAAAATTTTGTCCAGAGGATGAATGAAGAGACATTCCATAATTCTCCCCCTCCCTCCCCCACCAGGGATCTTAGCTGTGTGATAGCTGAGGCTTAGCATTGAGGTAGGAGAGGAATCCTTATGTAAGTACCCCTTACTTTTGTGTTCAACTCTGTTCCCAGAGCTCTTTCCCAGCATACATCCAGCTAGATCTCAGTACCTCATTATGGAGACCGGGCAGGTATCATAGTCCTCACTCAGCAGTAATGACAGCAGCTGTTTATTGAGCACATATGCAGTGCCAGGAACTGTATGAAGCACTTTAGATACATGGTATCATTTAATCCTTCTAGGATGGTGAGTGATCCTATTCCCCCACCCTTGCTTTTTGAGAAAAGAATCAGAAGAGAAAGGGAGGCTCTGAGAGAGAGAGACAGTCTGTGATTGCTCTACGATCACAGCCCGTGGGTGGCAGGGCTGCTAGCCCATTCTCCATACCTCTCTGCTGCCCAATACAGATGAGGAAAATGTTCCACAGAAGCCCAGTGGCCTCTTGAGAGTCATCCTAGACAACAGTCATAACTAGACCTGGGATTGAATCTTGGTCTCTGGGACTTTATGCCAGTGTACACTGCAGCACCCACCGTACCACCTTCTCATGTTTGAGACTAATGAAAGAAAAGCTGTGGGGCAGCCCAGGTGGCTCAGTGATTTGGCGCCTGCCTTTGGCCCAGGGTGTCATCCTGGAGACCCAGGATCAAGTCCTGCCTTGGGCTCCCTGCATGGAGCCTGCTTCTCCTTCTGCCTCTCTCTCTCTCTGCATCTGTGAGTAAATAAATAAAATCTTTTTTTTTTTTTTTTTTTTTTTTAAAGAAAAGTTGTATGTTTATCCAGCGGCCCTTCTTGGAGTGTGAGAGGAACTTGTAGATAGCACCCAGTTAGGCTGTCCCATGTCTAGGCTGCCACATCACGTGTTTTATACTTTTGTTTTCCTTTTGTTCTGTCCCATTAGTGGAAATGCAAAGGTCTCAGAAGTATGTGCATATGTACATATATATGTGTGTATGAAAAGAGAAAGCTCTCTCTCTCACTTTGTCCCTTTCCTGCCCTTTTTTTCCCCTAAGATTTTATTTATTTGTTTGACGGAGAGCATAGGTGGGGGGAGGGGGGAGGCTGGAGATCCCAGCCTGGGATCATGATTTGAGCTGAAGGCAGATGCTTAACAGATCAGCCCCCCAGCCCCCCCACCTTCCTGCTCTTCTCTATAACTGTTACTGCTAGAAAAGTAGTTCAGCTCTATGTGTAAAATATGAGGTCACATACATATCATTTTGTGACTTTTTGACATACTTGTTTCTCGTGTCACATACTTGTTTCTCATGTCTTGGTATTCCTTTCCTATCAGCACAGAGAGCTTTCTTACTGTTCTTGATCACTATGTTTCACCTGCTGTTTGTACCATAGCTCTTTTAGTTGACCCTTGCTGATCGGCTTTCAGCTTCTTTCCAGCTTTTCCCCCATCAGAAATGGCTGCAGTGAATATCTTTATATTCCCATGTGGGTATAAAGCAGAATAGGTGGGTGGAATGGTAGAAAGCTATGTTATAAAATGGTGATTGGTTCTGCCACGTTGCCCCACAGTTCCACACACTCCCATCAGCGGCACCTCTTTTTACACACCTTTGCCCGAACACTTACTACTTACAGAGGTGTGACTTCTCTTGTGAGACCCTTGAAGGCCGGGTCTGTGTCAGACTTTTGTGAGGAACCCTGAATACCTTTTCTCCAAATAGCTGAGTATAGCTCTTCTTGGCACAGGACCAGCTGTGCAGTCAATGCTCCCAGTGAGTGTGTGTGTCGGGGGGATGGTAGAAAAGGCAGCTTCTTGTGAGGTTCTGCCAAGAGGTACCCAGAGATCGGAGCAGGGAGGTGGTATAGATGCCGTCTAACAGCAGGACTTTTGTCAGGTGCCGGATCCTGAGAAGCCCGCAGTGTGGTTTCTGCCCTTCAGAGACCTCCAGGCTAACAGAGGAGGCTAGTTTGCACCAGAGGCTGCAGAGAACTGTGCACGCTCACCCGCAAATGGGGTTATTTGGCTGTGTGGCTCTGCTCGAAGCACAGTGATCACTTTAAGAAAGCATAAGGGATGCCTGGGTGGCTCAGCGGTTGACCGTCTATCTGCCTTTGGCTCAGGATGTGATCCTGAGATCCAGGATCGAGTCCCATGTCGGGCTCCCTGCAGGGGGCCTGCTTCTCCCTCTGCTTGTGTCTCTGCCTCTGTGTCTCTCATGAATAAATAAATCAATCTTAAAAAAAAAAAAAAGAATAAGATTTTTTAAAACAGAAATATAAGTTAAAGTCATAAATATTTCCGATTTTATAGATATGTATGTTACAAATTTAAGGTAAATGAACACAGGACAAGCACAAAAGATCACGTACAAACCCTATAGAGTTTATAGATCTCTGGTGCTTCTGGGGAGGGAAGCTCCCTGAGGACAGGAGGAATGTCTCAGGGGAATCTCAACTGGACATTCATATAGGAGCAGCGATAGGGAGATGTGGTGAGCATGATGGGGGCAGAGAAGGTGTGGAACTGGCCCCTCCCCCACTGCCAGCCTCACTAGGGGCTCTGAGGGATCCAGTGGGGAGTCATCCCTGCCAGGAGCCTCTGGCCCTGGGGCAGGAAGAGTGTAGGAGTTATAGGGCTAGGTGGGTCCAGAAGGGAAACAGACAGGACTAGGGGCTGGCACAGAAAGGTCAGCAGCAGGATGCAGAGAAGCATCCACTCCTGGGAGGACTGAGATGCTAAGGCTTCTTGGAAAGGCTTTGCGGTGCTGCCTGGCCGGGGAGATGGAACAGCCGTAGGAGAGGCGGCAGCTGTGTCTGTGCACAGTTCTGGGGGTGTGTGTGTTCTAACAGTCTGGCCAGAGGGAGTGGCGATGGGTGGATATGGTGGGTAGAGAACTTCCAGATTCTGGGCTTACCTGCCAGCCCACCATGGCACTCCTAGATCAGGCAGTGGGGCTGCTGGCATTTTTGGAGGTAGGAGGAACTGGCCGCCAACACTTCCCCTTCCAGTGGGATTCCACCAAGTTGGTTCACTTCAACCACATGTTTCTGGTTCTCTTCCCTTCTTTGCCAGGGGAGCTGGAAAGGGGACAACAGAGCAGAGTATGCTGAGCCAGGTTCTTACACCACAATTATTAGGAGAAGGGAGATCGGGTCTTGCGTGGTGATAGCAAGGAGATAAAAGGGCCAGGCTGAACAAGTGTGAGGGCCTGGTATGTTCTTGACTTCCCTTTCTTCTCCACGCAGACGGAGTCACCAGTGTTATCAGTCCTGCTTCCTTATTACCTCAGATCCACCAACCCATTACTCCTTCCTAGTCTGGGCCACTGTCATTTCTTCTCAGGATTTCTGGGACCGCCTCCTGTGACTGACAGGTCTTTAGCTTTTTGGGCATGCGGTGTCCCCCTGACACCCCAGCCATCAGTTCTCCACAATATAACTGGAATTGTCTTTGTAGCAGGCACCGATTACGTCTCTCCTTTGCTTAAAACCCTTCTGTGGCTTCCCCTTTGCTCTTAGGACAATTCTCAAACTCTAACCTGACCTGCGGTCCTTTCTCGGGCCTACAAGCCTCTCTGCCTTTCCTCACTAACCCTGTTACACGTTCTCATGCCACTGTTCTGGCCTTTTTAGCGTTCCTTAAGCCTGCCACACAGCTCTTGTCTCTGTCCTCTGCCAGCAGCACACTCCACTCCCCTGGCCAACTTCTAACAGCCTTCAGGTCTTGGCTGAACTGTGCTTCTTACCTCCAGGAGTGGGCTGGTTGTCCCTCCTCCCATAACATCCTTTGTTCCCTCACCGTGCCTCATCACACCATGTGTTGGTTGTTGATGTCCCTGCCTGTCCCTTGATGTACTGAGAGCTTGGGGGGGGTGGGGAGCAGGAACCATTCATCTTCTCCATTACGCTGCCAGTGCCTCATGCAGGACCTGGCTGTCACAGGCAGTCACTTGTGCTGGATACTGAATGAATGTAGGCGTTCAGCAGGATGTACCTGTGCTGGCAAGTAGAAGGCTCACTATGGAAGCCCCAGAGGATAGCGAGAACAGTGAGGAGGTGACTTGGGGCTTAGGTTTGGTGGTTGGCTTTTTCTTCCCCACCTCTCTCCCCACCTTCTATTTTTTTAAAAGATTTTATTTATTTATTCATGAAAGACACAGAGAAGGAGAGAGAGAGAGAGGCAGAGACACGGGCAGAGGGAGAAGCAGGCTCCATATAGGGAGCCTGACATGGGACTCAATCCCGGGTCTCCAGGATCAGACTCTGGGATGAAGGTGGCACTAAACGCTGAGCCACCGGGGCTGCCCCTATTTTTTTTTTTTTTTTAAGATTTTATTTATTTATTCATGAGAGACAGGGAGAGAGGCAGAGACATAGGCAGAGGGAGAAGCAGGCTCTATGCAAGGATCCCGACGTGGAACTCAGTCCTGGGACTCCGGGATCACGCCATGAGCCAAAGGCAGACGCTCAACCACTGAGCCACCCAGGCATCCCTCTCCTCGCCTTCTAAAGTGACTGGACAGGGCAGATTTGGGTGGCTGAGAAGATACACAAAGGACAGAGATTCAGACTTCCAAGATGATGACCACGTGTGAGTCCACCTGTCTGGTCTTAGGTGTTTATAGATATATGTGTTGATTTAAAGTGTATAGAGAAAAAAGTGTTCAGAAGGGGGCGAAGGTCCCATTCCCTCAACAGACAGATGGGTTTTTTTTTTCCACCCACGCCATACCTGGTGACATATGGTGATCTGTTCATTCTTTATCCCACCCTCTCCTCTGGAACATGTACCTTGTCTTATTTAGTGCTATATTCCTCTTTCTGCAGCTGTACCTGATACACAGTTGGGGCTCAGTAAAAAATCAGCGCAGTAAACAAATGAGTGCATGATACTTTTGTCTTATATCAATGCACATTTATTCCTTTTTATTTTTTTGAAAGGCAGCCTACATTGCAGTTATACCTGTAGGCTACATCCTCGGAAGTGGACCTGTCAGGACAAAGGGAATGTGCATTTAACATTTTCATAGATGTGGCCAAATTGCCCTCCGGGAAGGATGTGTTGATTTATG
This sequence comes from Canis lupus dingo, assembly GCF_003254725.2. Taxonomy (NCBI): domain Eukaryota; kingdom Metazoa; phylum Chordata; class Mammalia; order Carnivora; family Canidae; genus Canis; species Canis lupus. The sequence continues at coordinate 109,232,287 of NC_064243.1, forward strand.
ACCCCATCAGTGGTATATGAGCATGCCCGTTTCCCTAGTCCTTGGCCAGTGCCAGGCATTAATTAGCACATGCTCAGTTCTCAGCTAACCTAAGGGAGACACCTGGTCCCTGGAAGAGGACCAAGGTGTTAGTAGGCGTGTGGACAGAGCTGTGCTGTAATCCCAAATGCACGGGGCAGGTAGGTCCCCCGGGCCCCTCGAGCCTCAGGGAGAGGGAGAGCAGTGTGGGTGGGCATCTGAGAGACTGCCGAGAACTTACAGTCCTGGAGCTGGGCTTTGAGAATGGGCACGGCCTGGAAAAGGTGTCTGTGGTCAGACCCGGGGCTTCCAGTGGAGCATTGAAGTTCCCCAACTAGCATGTGATATTTGGGGATTGGCTCCGGGAAGATGCAGCTGCCTGTGGGACAGGAGGCCTGTAAGCCACAGACATCTCTGCTTGATGGGTCTTGGGTCTTAAAGAACTGGGCCCATTTCATCGTTGTGGAAGAAGAGACAGGGAGAATAAAAATAATAAGAGGTAGGAGCTGGCATTTATTAGCCCTTCTTCTGTGCTAGGCCTCGGACTGAGAAGAACTTAACACATGAGGGGCAGGCACTCTCGTGAGCCCCATTTTCTAGAAGGGGAAATGGAGGCTCAGAGAAGGCTGATGACCTGCCTAAGATCATGCAGCAAGTAAGTGGCCGAGCCCGGCCTGGAGCACAGGCTGTCCCAGCCTGTAACAGTGGAGCACTTGGGGAGAAGCCAGGGTTGAGCCCTGCTCTTAGGGCTTTGGCACAGGACTTCTGGAACATGGTCAGGGGCCAGGATCCTGCCTCGAAGGCCGTTGGCCCAGTGTCTCCAAAAGACCTGTTGACAGACCAGAGCAGACTGGGGCAGCCCATGCCAGCAGACGGTGTGAAGTGGTTGGCAGGGGCCCTGGGTCATGTCTGTAGCATGTCTTGCTCACCCTGGGCAGACTCCAGTGGGACACTTGGTCCCCATGGTGGGGGTTGGGTGGTAAAGCTTTTGCATTGGAGCGGGAGCTGAGCTGAGCCGCCCACTCTTGTCCCTAAGCTCCCGAAGTAGCTTCCTACGCCTCCCAGAGACAGATGCTCTGGTAGAAATAGTGAGACACCACCTCCAGCAGCAACCTAGAGGACAGCACCTGCCTTAGGGTGGGGGAGAAGGAGCCTAGGCTCTTCACGCCTACCTCTCCACCTTCATCCCCTATCCGACTTCTCCCCCAAAAGGCAGGGGCCAAGTCACCCCTTTTAATTTCAAGGCTTAAGGACTCCTCCTCAGCTCTTTCATGGTGGGTCACATGGCAGGGGACTCTGGAAACAGATCCAGCATGCCCTGTCACTGCTCCATTGAACCCTGGCTCAGGGTCTTCACGCCTGAAGAAGTGGCTGCTGCATGTCATTGTGGGAATAGGGGCTGGAGCTGATTGTCCTTATGTGAGTGAGGGACACACCTAAGTGAACCTGAGCCCGGCTGTCCTCCTGTTCCCTTCTGTCCCCCCAGGCTCAGGTGGCCTTCCTCCAGGGAGAAAGGAAAGGGCAAGAGAATCTCAAGACAGACCTGGTACGGCGGATCAAGATGTTGGAATATGCACTGAAACAGGAGAGGTGAGTCCTTTTGAGAAGGCAGGCCTGAGTGGCAGGGTTTGGAGGCTGGCTGCAGTGCCTTCCAGCCTTGGGAGGTTTGCAATCCAATGTTCTCTTCCCCATTGCCCATCACTGTCTGATCGTAGCAGAGAGGGACAGAACAACACACAGTAGGTGGAATTCAGGATAAAGGCTAAGGACAATATTTATCATGATGGTGGCTCTCACTGTATGCACATTGCCTCATTGACCCTGTTGAGCCACCTCGTGGGTACAGGTGAGGCTTCCAGAGGGTGAGGATGTCTTCAGGGACCCCTGGAGCTGGGATAGCACCCCAGGCTGCCTGACTCCAAAGAGTGGATTCCTTATAATGCCATGTGTGGTGCCTTTTCCACCAGAACTGCTTCTTCACAGCAGGGGGGGAGGTGACTGCTTCATCGGGACTCGGGGAGGCTCTGGGATCTGGGATCCCTGAGGTGAGTGCTGGCCCTGTATACTCCTCTGCGTCTGTCACCTATTAATAATTTGCTCTTTTAGGGCCAAATATCATAAATTGAAGTTTGGAACAGACCTGAACCAAGGGGAGAAGAAACCAGAATTGGCAGAACAAGGTACCCACCCTCATATCTGCCCAACTTGGGCCCTCCATCCCCCACAACAGAAGTCAGTGTGATGGAGTTGTGCAGAGTTGGGCCACCTCTTTTTTACTTTGCTCCGCAGTAAGCTGACTTGGCTGGAGGGGGTGCTGGGGAGGATTTGAGCTTCACTCTCAGTTCCCCTCTTCAGGGGCTACTCTGTGGGGCCCTGACTGGGAAGGGAGCTAGATAGTGTGAAGTAGGCCAGTCCTGCCTGCTCTCCCTCTGTGAAATAGATGGACACTGTCCTTAATGTTCTAAGCTCCTCGGAAGAGGGCTCTGTTCACCACCAGGTTGGTAGGGCAGGTGTTCCAGGTAGAGGGACACGTGTACAGAAGCATGGCGACATGAAAGAGGGTGGTATGTTAGGAGACGGAGGAGTTACTGCGTGTGACTGGAACAGGTGGGTGGTGCAGTGGAAGTGAGGGGCTGGGCGACCCGTCAAGGCCTTTCAGGGCCAGTTAACAGTAATGTTCTTTACGTCAGACCCCTCCCACCAACAGGAGTCCCACAAAGGCAGGGGTCTTTGTTACTATTGTAGCCTGGATACCTAGCTGGGTGCTTAGTAGATACGATGCCTGATAAGTAGTTGATGAACAAAATAAACACAATCTCATTTAATCTTCACAATCCCAAGAGCTAAGTGCTGTTAGTATTAACTAGTATTCTCAGAAGAGGAAGCTGAGGCTTAGAGAGGTAAACCAACTTGCTCCAGTTCACACAGCTGGTGAGTGGCAGAGTTGTACTCGAAGTATAGAGTGTGCTTTGCAGACTTTCTCAGAACGGTGCCAGCTTCCTGTGTGGGAAACTGACATAAGTAGATGGGAGTCTGAAGGTAGTCTGGGAGGTGGTTTAAAGAATCTCAGGAGTCTAGGTAGAGGGTGTGGAGGGGTGCCCTCAGGAAGGGACTTGGTAGGATCTGTGACAGTGACTGATAGTGACTGAAGAGGGTTGGAGGGTGAGGAGGGTGGAGGAGGTGATAGGTACATGGTGCTGCCCTAAGACGGCCTGCCTCCTTTATCTCCATTCTCCAGTCTCCAATGGCCCTGTGGAGTCGGTCACCCTGGAGAACAGCCCGCTGGTGTGGAAGGAGGGGCGGCAGCTTCTCCGACAGTGAGTTTGCAGGACAGGGGGGCTGGGCTGTGTTGGGGAGAAGGACACGTTTGGCTCGGGAGATAAGTCTGAAGACTCCACAGTCCTTCCTGACCCCCCTGGGGGTGGGATGCTGAACTGTCAGGGTTTCTCTTGGCCTGTCTTCTGTGGATGGAGCCCAGCCTGGAGAGGGGGGGGAAGACTTGCTAAGAAGGCAGATGTAGGGGGGCCCTACTCCTGGGAAGTGACCCCAGATATCTCTCACTTTTTTTTTTTTTTAAAGATTTATTTGAGAGAGAGGGAGGGAGAGAGCTAGAGCAGGCATGAGTGGTGGGGAGGGGCAGAGGGAGAAGCAGACTCCTCATTGAACAAAGAGCCTGATGCAGGACTTGATCTTAGAACCCTCGGATCATGACTTGAGCTGAGAGCAGATGCTTGACCTACTAAACCACCCAGGTGGGGCAGCCCTGGTGGCTCAGCAGTTTAGCGCCACCTTCAGCCCAGGGCCTGATCCTGGAAACTCAGGATCGAGTCCCACGTCAGGCTCCCTGCATGGAGCCTGCTTCTCCCTCTGCCTGTGTCCTTGTCTCCCCGTGCCCCCGCCCCGCCTCTCCCTCTCTCTGTGTGTCTCTCATGAATAAATAAATAAAATCTAGAAAACAAAAACAAAAACCACCCAGGTGCCTAGAAGTCTCTTACTTAAAAAAAGGGTAGGGCAACCCTCTTGGTCCCCCCCTCCCTTCAGGAGCTCAGTAAACTTTGTTGCCCACCAAAAACCAAAACAAAACAAAAACAAGTTATGTCAAATTATTTTTTAGTATTAAAGAGATTTGTGTGTTTTAGAAAACTCGAGAAACATAGGGAAACACACACACATAAAAATCATTCATAATTCCACCACTACCCAGGGAGTCTCACGCACCTGTAAGCATTTTGGTGTCTCTGGTGGGGCCCAGTCTGTGTTTCATAAAAGCAAGCACTCCCCTTCTTGGTGTTTTATACTGCATCATGTTTGCTAAGTGTTATGGACTTCCATATAAGTTAGATAGGTTGCATCATTTTAAGAACCATAAAATTGCCAGCCACAGGGATAACCATCACTTCCCATAGCCAATCATTTCTTGTGCATTTCATCAAAGATGGTTCTGTAGTATGACAAACATCAGGAAGTTACTTGTCCGTATCCCCAATTTCCTCAAGCTGAATGTCTGGAAGCGCCCTGCTAGCTTGCAGTGTGTGCCAGCAGCAATGACAACAGTTGTAATAGGCAGCACTTGCGAGGTGCCTGTTATGTGCCTGGCCCTGTGCTGAGTGTTTTGCATTCCCATGTGGCAAACTACTAGTATTCCCCTAACAACAGAAGTGCAGGGAGGCCATGTGTTGTCATAAGATGAGGGTAACTGTTAAATGGAGGGTCTTGTGACCTCAGGCAGTCTGTACCCAGAGCCCAGCGTCTTCACCACCATGCTTCTCTGTGTCTCCTCTGGTGAGGAGGAGGAGGCCTTGGCCAAGGGCAGGCACTTGGGACGAGACAGCAGGTGAAGGCAGGTATGCTCCAACATGTGAGGCACAGGCCCAGGGGTCCCAAAGGGACCAGGGCATGGTAAACATAAAAGGCTTCTGAAGGAGCCTCCAGAGGACCAGATACCCACAGATATGCACAATTGATTTTTTTCTCTATTTGTAACTTTCAGACCAGTGCCAGCTAGCTTCCATTATTTTAAATTGTGGAAGTAATAAACGCTCATTTGTAGAAGCGAGTGGAGTAAATTGCAAAGGTTGCTTTTAGATCTCTAATCCCTATTCCGAAGGTTGAAGGTCGAAGGTTTCTGCGAGTGCAGTGAGTATGTATCTTTCCAGGCCTCGTGGGGGCACACTTCAAATATATGTTTGCGTGTGTCCTGTACTTGTACACATGTTAGTGCTTTTTTTTTATTTTAACCAACACATGAATTGTGTGGATCACATAACTTATGATTTTTGTTAAGCCATTTATTATGGCCATCTTGGCCCTCTGTCCCTCCTTTATTTTGTGCCTCTGTGGCCCCATCAGTCATTTGCGGCTACAGTCCCCCATGGTGGGCATGTAGCATGGCCCCTGCGGTCTGGCTGTCCATACAGCATCCCCTCTAGCATCTGTGTGACTGCACTGTGCTGGTACATAAAGGCTTCCCCCAGAAATAGACTCGAAAGTGGAGCAGTAAGGTCAGGTTTATGCTTATTTAAAACACTGGCATGTAGTCTTAAGCTGCTTCTCCAAAAAGCCTGTCCCTGTTTGCATCCGCCCCCATTGAATATAAAGAAGCTGGGGAGGCCTGACCCGCACTGGTCTGTCTCCCTGTAGGTATCTGGAAGAGGTGGGCTACACGGACACCATCCTGGATATGCGGTCCAAACGCGTGCGCTCCCTGCTGGGCCGCTCATTGGAGCTCAACGGGGCTGTGGAGCCCAGTGAAGGGGGCCCCAGGGCCACACCAGGCCCCGGGGGCCTCAGTGGCGGTGAATCCCTGCTGGTGAAACAGATTGAAGAGCAGATCAAGAGGTGAGCCCTTGGTGAGCCCTGACAGGTTCGTTCCTCTGCATCCCCTCCTCCTGGTGAAGGCCAGTGTCAGAAAAGCCAGCAGTGCTGCTGGGTTGCCCTGGTGGCTACTTCCTTCCTGGAGTGTATTGTGGGCTGGTTTGCTCCAGAGCCCTCTCGGGCCCTTCATGAGATCCCTGGATCCTGTTCTGGGTCCCCCTGTGTGTACCCTCTGTGGCCTCGTGTTCTAGCCGATCTGTGCCACAGCTCATGCCCAGCCCAGATGCCTTCCAGAGGCTCAGGCCTCATGCTGCTTAGCTACTAGAGGCTGACCCTGGGTGGCAAACTGGGGCCTGGCAGGGTGTGAAATGTCCTCCACCCCCCATGGAGCTTTTCCTTTTTCCAGGTTCCTTGTCTCCTCTGTGGTTACTGGTCAACATAAATAACTTGACAGGTGCTGATGTTCAGCATGCAGAGAAAGGGGGGAAAAAAGAGATGGGGAAAATGGCACGGTTGGGGGAGGGGCACTCTTCATGGAGGTGACATCTGCAGAAACTGCAGGTGACAGAAAACTGCAGGAAATGGGACGGTGAGCTACACAAGTACCAGAAGGAGCATGTTCTAGGCAGAGGGAATGGCGATGATCAGGGTTCCGCTGGGCATGTTCAGGAACCTGTAGCAAGGCCAGTGCGGCTGTAGCAAGTGAGCACATGGGGCTTGTGGTCTGTGGTGAGGCTGAAATCTCAGGAGTCAGATCAAATGGGCCGTAGTGGCCACGATAGGGAATTCGGATTCTACTCTCTGGGTTGTGGGAAGCCCGTGGTTTCGAGCAGGGGTATGACACAATCCAGTGAGCTGGTCGGCTTCGAGGAGAAGCTGTAGGGCAGCGTTGGGAGCAGGAGAGCAGTGAGGAGCCTCCTGTGCCATCCAGGCAAGAGGTGGGGACTGTGAGCGGCAGGGGTGAGAAGTGGCCAGCCTCTCTCTCCGTGGGTTTTCTTTTTAAAGAAATGAACATAGGGGAGAGGAAGGAAATGAGGGGGTGGCTATGGGGCTTGGTCCAAGTGATGGGAGCATCATCAACTGCAGTGGGAAGGACAAGGAGTGGAAGGGACATCAGGGGGCTGCAAAGGGCAGGTGGAGTTTGTTGTGCTGGGTCGCCCCCAGGACACGTGATAGGAGCCAGCCTGGAGCGAGCTGGGTGGGGCTGGACTCCAAACTCACCTCTAGGTCACCAGCATGCAGGTGGGATTTGAAAGCTAGAAGCGACAGCAAAGGAGGCTGAGCTCGTGCAGCCAGTATTGAGGAGGAAACCTGAGTGGTGTCCAACAGCAGAGTACAGACCTGCTTCGTAGCCAGAGGCTGTGCGCATGGTGGCTGGGAAGGGAGTGCTGTATCTGGCAACCTGGAGGAGAGATGTGTCCTCCAGGCAGTAACCACATACCTGGGCAGTTGACAAGAACTCTAGGGCATCGACCTAGCAGCAAGAAAGGAGGATGTTTGCATTTATCTAAACTCTGAATTCCACCCACTTTTCTACCCTGGACTCAGGTTTGGCAGATATCTCCTTTGTTAAAACATATTATCCAGAGTCGTTAGGTAGTCGGCCAGGAGTGGAAACAGGAGGCCATCTGTCAGTCCGAGGGTACAGGCTTATTGGCGGCAAGGCTGGCCATAGGGACACAATCATTTGCACAGTGACTGGTTCCTCTTTCCTGCTGGGTATGTCTGCCACTTGCCTGACCTGTGCCTGTGGTTTGCCTGGGCTGTGGGAAAGGGGGCTGCTCAGTCAGTGGTGCATACTCCATCCAACTCTCCTGACTCCGTATGTGCAGGCAGATGTGTGGTGGGGTGGCAGCTCAGAGCTCAGTAGTTGGACCCAGTGCGTGGTCCAAGTGAGGGTGGTCAGGTCTAGGTGAATGAGGGTCAGGTGGAGGCCGGGATTGGAGCCCTGTATGTGATCAGAGTCCAGGTTCTCTGAGGTCACAGTGGGCTCAATCCCCTTGAGGGCTGGGTCCAGGCTCTGGCCATGGTGATTTGGCACCTTCCTATCCGAGCTCTGTCACCTGGCAGGACTAATGCCCCCTTTGTCCCCCTGTCATGGGCAGGAATGCGGCAGGCAAAGATGGCAAAGAACGCCTGAGTGGTTCGGTGCTGGAGCAGATCCCCTTCCTGCAGAATTGTGAGGACGAGGACAGTGACGAGGACGATGACCTGGACAGCGTACAGCACAAGAAGCAGCGTGTAAAGGTGCGCTTCCCTCCCCTCCCGCCTCCAGGGGGCCACCTGCTTTGTGGATCAGCTGCAAATAGTGGATCACCTATGGGTGCTCTTGGGGCTCCCTTTGTGGCATGGTTTGTGTGTGGCCTGACCCTGTCCTTTCCCAGGGTCCTCATCCCCACTCCAGCCAAGCCCTGCCTCAGTACTGTGTCACCTACACTCCTCCTGTCTTCTTCCATCTTCCCTTCAGCTTTCACATTCTTTCTGGAGAGACCTGAACTCCAGACTGGGCCAGCCATGCACTGCCCTCTCACAGCCCTCTCTCTTGGCCTAGCCTCATCGTGGTCGCACAGAGATATTTTTGGCATGGTTGTGGCTCTCTGTCTTCTCCTTCAGTAGATTGTGAGCTCTGTCAGGCAGGGACTGCAGGGGTTTCCTTGATCTTCTCTCCCCAGCACCTAGAGTGGATGTGGCAGGGCCCTGGCCCCAGCCTGGGGCCAGGTTGGGGTCCCATGGGAGACTTTGTAGGTGCAAGTTTCCAGTCTGCTCTTGTGTCAGGGCCTAAGCCCAGGGCACTGCCTGCAGGGTAGAGTCCAGGTCTCAACTTGGCTTCATGGTAATGGCTCCCACCCCATTTAATTAACCCTTGCTCCTCAATTTTCCGAGCCACTGTGCTCCTGCCATTTTAGCAGCCCTAACCTCAGGCAGGGCCTGGACTCCCCTATCTGATAAACGCCAGTTTGGGCATTTGTGGGTGTTGCTCTGTGCCAACAGCAACGATGCGGAGACAGAGGTCCGGTCCCTGGTGTGGGTGAATGTGTGGCCAGCGGCGTGCCCATGCAGGGGGGCCTCTGTGTGGGCTTCCCATCAGAACCCCTCCCTGCCTCCTACAGGTAGCACCCCTCCTCCAGGCAGCCCTTTCTGACCTCTTGCCCACCCTTCCTCCCCTTCCCCTGGCAGAGTTGGAGCCATCTGGACCCTGACCGCCCCAGGCCCTCCCTGCCTGCTGTCCCCATGGCTGTACAGGACTAGCTCTGTCTTGGCTGCCGCTCTGTCTCCAGTGTTCCCGTTTGGCTCAGCCCAGGGTCCCGCCTGGCGTGGGCTCTCAGGGAGTGCATAGAGCCAGCACACTAGAGCTGTGTTACAGGAAATAGGGATGGCCCTGAGACCCTATTGGGATTTTCACTCCCCTCTCAGCTCTTACCGCATCTTCCTCTGGGAAGCCTGCCCACCCCTCTCTGCTCCTCTTAGCAGAGATCATTGCTGACTGTACTCCCTTAGGACTTCGTGCCTGTCACCACGCTTGTCCCACAGACCCTCTGGGGTGGCTTATTATGCAGGGGTCTCATGCATCCACAGCCTGCACTCTCCCCCCACGCACCTGCGGTGACCAGACTGACTCCAAAGACCTCCGAGACTCCAGGAGTGGCCGCTGGCCTGGCTCTGTGCCTTTGGGCATGTGATTCTGTCTTAGCCATGATGCCAGAGTCCCTGGCTCTGGGTTGTTGAGGATTTAATTAACATGAACTCACGAACACAAAGCCCTTGACTCCCCCATGGCTGGCTGTCGTACCAAGTGATCAGTGGTGGCAGTATGAGCACTGCTGTGCCCAGAGGGCAGAACAGAAATAGACAGGCACCCTCTCTTTCGAGACCCTGAGAATGCCTGTTAATGTGGCCATGCTCCTGTGGAGCCCCAGTGCACCCCCCCCTTGCCTCTCCTGGTGTGCTGCCTAAACCTGGACCCCAGGTCTTCCATAGAGAAGGAAGAGGAGGTCACCCTGACCTGTCCCTATGGCCCTCCCATACAGGCCAGAGGCTGGCCCCTCCCAGATGCCTGAGCAGTTTTGACTCCAGTCCCAGCTTGGAGTGCTGAGCCTGTGGGCAGATCGACCACACCTTCGGGGGGCTTGCAGTCTGACTGAGACAGGCCCTTGGGGGTGCCCAGAACTTGATCTAGTCAGGGAACACTTTAGAGGGAGAAGCTTCCCTGGAAGAGGCAGTATTTGAGGCTAGTGGTGGTCAGACCCCAATGCTAGAGTAGGGTGCGTTCTTAAGCCAGCACTTAAAGCAAAAGTCAGCGATCAGAACTGTTTGTGAAAATTCTGGGGCTCCCTAAAGCCATTTTCTATGGTCTTTGAGGTTCTGAGCATACAGGCCCTGGATGGCACTTTGTGCACAATATAGTGATAATTGCATCATGAGAGGGTAAAGGGTCATATACAAGATATCATTGTAGAAGGCTGTGTGTGAAAGGCATCCATGTGGGGAAATGCAGATGCCATGCTGCCCTGAAGTCCCAAGTCTGGGCTAGGTTGAGGTGCACGAATCAAGGAACACAAGAGGATTGGTTCCTAGCATTGCTTTAAGACTGACGGGGTGGAACGCTGGCACTCACCTGCCCTGGAGTCCTACATCTCAGGATGGAAGAGCAGTGCTGTCTTCTCTAGTCCCAAAAGTAGCATGCAGTAAAAAAAAAAAAAGTAGCATGCGCTTGTCATGTGAGAAAACAAAGCTTGAGGCACCCAAGAAAGTTTTAAGGAAGACTCAGAACTCTTGGGAGGCTCACGGTCTGGAGCTGTGTTAGTGTATCTTGGACCGGGGGGACCTGAGGTGCAGGGTTTCCCTGCTCAGCCTGTTTGCTCACGTTAAGTGCAGCAATGGTAACTGTTCACAAGCTGGTGAAGTCACGTGGGATGCTTGCCTAGTGCGCTGAATAAGGCACAGAAGCTGGCGCGACTGCTCTACCCAGGCATCTGTTCCCACTTGAATTGTGCACCTCCATACACACACTTGTGCATGTAGGCACACGTATCTTTCTCTGCTGTCCTAAAACAGACTATCTCACTTGACTTTTTTTTCCTGAGAAGTACTGTGCTGAGGGGGTGGGGGTTGTAGCAGGGGAAGGAGTGGGGAGAGGGCAGGAGTCAGGAGGAGAGTCCTGGGAGGAATCTGGAGAGGAGGTAGTAGTGATGGGGAAGAGGTGGGCAAAGCCCTGGTAGGGGACTGCCAGTTCCCTGGCCCTAGTAAGGAGCAGCCTTTGAAGGCTTCCAGCAGGGGGAGCACAGCTGCCAAAGTGTGTGTGTGGGAGTCCTGCAGGGGGAAGGACACTGAAGGAAGGGAAGGGGAGCTGGTGGCTGGCACGCAGGACGCTTCTAAGCAGGGCGCAGGGTGAGGTGGAGGCCAGGAACCCTGGCTTCTCTGCCCTGGAGACTGGGTGGGCTTGGGCTCTGGGCCAGAGCCTTCTGACCTGTCTGGCTTTCTCCATGCCCAGCTTCCCTCCAAAGCCCTAGTGCCTGAGATGGAGGACGAGGACGAGGAGGATGACTCTGAGGATGCCATCAATGAGTTCGATTTCTTGGGCTCAGGAGAGGAGGGGGAGGGCTCCCCAGACCCTCGACGATGCACGGGAGAGGGGACCCACCATGAGCTGGGTAAGTGGAATTTCCTGGCCAGCTTTCCTTACCAGGCGAGGTAGAGGCACACACAGCCGCCTGCAGCTGCTTCCTGCCCCAGGGTCTCCACCGGACGGATACGCTTCCTGAAAGGAGGGTGGCCAAGGAGAGCAGGAGGCCGACACTGTGGTGGCCAGGCCCTCACCCCTTCCCTGGAAAATCCCTGCGGGGTTGCAGAAAGCCCAGTGCTTCCCGGAGTGGGGTCTCCAGCCCTCCCTGAGGGGGGTCTCCAGCCCTCCCTGAGAGTCTAGGTCTCAGTGGCCCTCAGGGAGGAACCGGATGAGGACCTGGTGGGGAGAGGCTGAGAGGGCAGTGCTGCATCTTCCTCCCGTTCCGTGACTCTGAGCCACAAGGCCCTTAGCGGTTACGTAGGATGGCTGGGACCACAGAGGGTCTCAGCTCACTGTGTCCCCTCTGCCTGTCCCCCACTCCCACCTGGAGCCCCAGTACTCTCTGGGACCGGGGCTTCCTGACTGCCTCACATTTACAGGAGGGGCTTCTAGCAGCTGGGTGGAACTGGTGGGCAACTCCAGCCCCGGGCTTTTGTCCCTGCAGAAAGCCGGCGGGTCAAACTCCAAGGCATTTTGGCCGACCTTCGGGATGTAGATGGGCTGCCCCCTAAAGTGACTGGTCCCCCTCCTGGCACACCCCAGCCCCGGCCACACGAAGGTAAGAGGCCCCTGCACCCTGGCCCGGTCCCCTGGGGCACCATGGCATAGGGGGGCTGCAGAGCTAAGCCCGGGGCTTCTGTGTCCTCAGGGTCAAAGCCTGGCCTCTAGTCTGCAGCCTCCCTGTCGCAAAAGTTCGTCTGTCTGTCTGTCTCCCTCTCTTTTTGTCTGTCCTGCCCTGTCTGTCTGTCTGTCTCTCCCTGTCTCTCTCTTTCCAGCTGTGATTCTTGATCTTGTCCTCTCCCTGGCTCTCTGACTCCTTACCTCCTTCTCTGCTTCTCTCTCTCTCTCTCTTTCTCTCTCTCTCTCTCTCTCCCCCCACCCCTCTCTGCCCCCCCCTCCCCTCCCCCTACCAGGTTCCTTTGGCTTCTCCTCAGACGTTTTCATCATGGACACTATCGGGGGCGGGGAGGTGAGCCTGGGGGACTTGGCAGATCTCACCGTCACCAACGACAACGACCTCAGCTGTGATGTAAGTTCTTGGGCTGCCTGTTCCCCCGAAGGGCCTCCTTGGGCATCCTACGCTGTGCCTGCTCTTGCTGAGCTGTGACTGGGTGCCTTGCCTGCTGCGCTCAGTCCACTAGTGAGAGGATGCTGTGAGGTCATTCAACAGTTCACCCTGGTTTACGGAGGGGTGCAGACAGGGCTGAGGGGGCTTGGGGAGGTTACTGAGGTGCAGGGCCTGGAAGACACTGGGGTGTAGCTGGCACTCATCCTTCAGGCCACACTCCCTTCCACCTGTGGCTTACGTGCATCTCAAGTCCTGGCCTCCCGCAGGCTGGCAGCAAGGAAGGGGGCCCAAGGTCAGCACAGTGCAGGGAAGATGGTCTGGACAGGAGATGGGCATTGAACTGACCTTTGTGGCCAGAAACCCCAAAACGAAGTACAAGTGGGGCTGGTGGCCAATGGGCCAGAGGAAAGGAGACATCAGGGCCAGTGTTCTGAGCCCAGTACCCACAGAGGGGCCTCTGGCTCGCTGATAGTTTCTGAATCGGGGGTGTGTGTGCATTTCCCTGAAGCAGAACACCACCATGGCTTGTAGCAGAATTTCAAGTGGTTGGTGACGCCAGCAGGGTTGGAGGCACTGCTGTAGGATGCCAGGAAGTGGGGCCAAGATGGAGGCTTTGAGCAGAGGATGTGCCCGTGAGGGGGTAACCGTGTAGCGGCAGAGCCTTTGGCCCTAAAGAGCTAGGGCAGTGGTGATGGTGCAGGTGGGGACCATGGGGGAGAGAGCCCACGTGAAAGGGGGTTGGTTAGGTGGTGTGAACCTTATGTTGGGACAGGGCACTGAGTCTTGCCTGACAGTCTGCTCATCATCTTTCCCAGTTGGCTGCCCCTGAATCCCCCATGCACAGAGCAACACCACCACCTCCCAGGGCATGTATAGTGACTCTAGAATACCCCTAACGTGTGGTCTCTGTGGCCTCCTGTTGCCCTGAGAGGCTTCTCTTGCGACCCCTTAGCTTCTCTGCAGCCATTCACATCTTTCCAGTCCATGTCAGTTCCCAAACGTGGCTCTGGTCTCAGCTTCTGTCACTTTGTCCCTTGCTTTGTAACCAGGGCCTCCTCTCAGGCTCTAGATCTACTCCGGCAGCCACAGGGACTTTTGCACATGCAGTGTCCTCCTTCATTCCCCTCCCTGGATCTGGTTAAGTCCTGTTCCTTTGGTGTCCCCTCAGGAATGCCTTACTGACTGCCACAGAGGCAGTCAGGCTGCTTGGGTGTCTCTTCCCAGTTCATTTTTAATTCTTAGCACTGCTTGGAGTTCACAGTTCCTGTGCACTGTGGGGTGATCTGTCTGTCTTCCCCAGGCCCCCTCTGAACTGAGTGTTCAGAGGGGTGCTGCACACAGGGTGCTTGGGGCTGGAGCCCAGTGTGTGAGGATGCTCCACGTGGGTCTGGGTAGGGAAGGGGCAGACCCTTGATATCCTGGATGCCAATCGGCATCCACAGGACTGCTGGGACACTGAGCTCCCCCCACTCTAGCTCTCTGACAGCAAAGATGCCTTTAAGAAGACATGGAACCCCAAGTTCACTCTCCGATCACACTACGACGGCGTGCGCTCCCTGGCTTTCCACCACAGCCAGTCTGCCTTGCTCACCGCCTCTGAAGATGGCACACTGAAGCTCTGGAACCTACAGAAGGCTGTCACAGCCAAGAAGTAAGGGAGACAACCCCAGAGGGGGAGGTAGAGTTCTGAGTGATGAGGGGCTCTCAGTGACATCTGGTTCCTCTGCCTCCCCACAGGAATGCTGCACTAGATGTGGAACCTATCCATGCCTTCCGGGCTCACAGGTAGGGAAGTGCCCCCCAAAGGCAGTCTAGCTCCTGGCCCACTCACTGCTACCCCAGGGGGCCAAATGCCCTCTGCACACGCACCCCCTTGATCCTTGTGCTCTGCAGACCAAGTGTCCCAGAGCTGGTTCTCAGCTCACCCTTCAAGAGAAGGAAATAGGCATGGGGAGTTGGGGGAAGGCGGGCCTGGGTGGCACAACCAGAGCCCCAGATGCTGAATTCTTTTGACCATCCTTGAAAAATCTAGCATTGGACTTTAAGGTCCCATCGTGGGGAGCCTGGAAAGGAGTGAGATGGAGTTTTTCATCTCCCCTTCACCACCTCTGCATCCTGCAGGGGTCCTGTATTGGCAGTAGCCATGGGCAGCAATAGCGAATGCTGTTACAGTGGTGGGGCAGATGCCCGCATCCACAGCTGGAAGATTCCGGACCTCAACATGGACCCCTATGACGGTTATGGTGAGGACAGCTCCCTCCTCCTGTCTGCACCTCCCCTCCTGCCCCCATGTCCACAGGAGCTTCTGCATTCCCTCAGCATCCACCTGTGCCTAACTGTACACCCCTAGCCCAGGGGAGGGAGCATAGAGCAGTGTGTTCAGCATGTGACGGGTCAGACAGGCTGAGGCAAGAAAGAGATGGCTTTGGGGAACGGTTTCCCAGAGGGGCTGGTGGGTGAGCTGACTCTGAGTCAGCACTGGGCCCGGGCCCCAACATGTGCAAAGCCTTCTGGTGGCTGAGTGCAGGAGTGAGGAACAGTAGAGCAGGGGAGGGGGAGAGGTTAGTTGGGCCAGGTTGTAGGGAGTCCGCCCTTGATCCTTGGTGCACCTTTAAAAGTTAAGTGGAGAAGTGATTACACTGTCACTTCTGTTAAGTGTGTCGCCTATCCTCTGACATCTCTTTTTTTTTTTTTTTTTGACATCTCTTTTGATAACTCTGATGACATGCATGGCTCTGTGTAGCAGTTGTTATGGCAGACAGAATTCAGAGCTATGTGTCTTCCCTTGAAGAAAACACAGTTTTCCTAAGAATAGTCCCACCCTGTGAAAGGTCAAGGGTCAGTCCCAGGTAGTATATGCTCAGGGCCATGCAAGCAGCCACACACGGGGGTGACGTCAGCAGGGCCTGACTGAGCACCCCGTGTGGACTTCAGTGACCAGGGAGGCAGGGGTGAGAAGGGCTAGGGAGCTTTGGAGAGAGTGGGCAGGGCTTGTGTTCTGGTCAGAAAAGACTACAGGGAGCATGGGTGGGGCCAACCAATAGGGCCCAGGCTGCAAAGGTTCTTCGGGCCTCAAAGCCACCATTGTTCTTTCTCCCCTTCACTAAGTCCTAAAAATCGTGTCCCAAGCACCTACTTTGTGCCAGGCACTATCCATGGGTCCTGTGGGGATGGCAGTGAACAGGGGGGAATAATCCCTGCCCTCTGGAGCTTCCATTCTGGATTGCCTTCAGAGTCCTAAAATCTTCCCAGAAGTGTTAGTGGGCAGAGTGTGAGTGGCTAGCAGGGGCAGGTTCCAGGGGTAACAGCTCTGAGCCCATGAGGACTCTAGGTATGTAGCTGGGTGAATGGGTGGACCCAGCCCAGCTGCCTGGCTCTCAGCTGTCTAGGTTGGAGCTGGCAGCCCTGACGTAGCCTGTTGTCTCCCTTTGGTACGTCCAGACCCGAGCGTGCTGAGCCATGTCCTGGAGGGCCACGGGGATGCTGTATGGGGCCTAGCCTTCAGTTCTGCCTCCCAGCGCCTGGCCTCCTGCTCTGCCGATGGCACCATCCGTATCTGGGATCCCAGCAGCAGCCCAGCCTGCCTCTGTACCTTCCTCACAGCCAGCGGTGAGTGAGGGCTGCCGACACCTCATAGAGGAGCTGTATAGAGTTGGAGGCCCCTGCAGGAGTGTTACTCCTGACAAGGGCCCAGCTTTCCCAAGTCCTGTCCCACAGCCCTGGGGCAGGACCAGGTTTGTGAGGCAGCCTTTCTTCTCCTCTACCCTCAGATCATGGGATCCCCACCTCAGTGGCCTTCACCAGCACCGAGCCTGCCCACATTGTGGCCTCCTTCCGCTCTGGCGACACTGTCTTATATGACCTGGAGGCTGGCAGTGCCCTCCTCTCGCTGGAATCCCGGGGGAGCAGCGGTAAGAGGGGGCCCCAGGGCCGGGGGCTGGTATCTGAGTGCTTCCCAGGCCCCAGTCCCTCCTATGGCTTTGGTGACCCGATGTCCAGTGAACAGAAGACATTTTCCCTACCCCCTTGTGGGGGGCTCTGTGTCAGATGGAGGTAAAGTCCCAGCTGCCACTGTTGTGGCCAGCGAGGGGCTCTTGGGAAGGCTGAGGGAACAGAGATCATCAGGCCTCTTGGCAGAGCAGATGCTCCATGTGGGTGGCTGTGCCACCCCAGGTGGGGCACGGTGCCCAGGTTACAGAGGAAGTACTATGACCCTGAGCAGGAGAGCCCTGGGGGCCCAGTCCTCCTGGACAGCTAGGCATAGGGCAGGGCTGTAGGGCCGTGGTTCTCCTCTCGTCCTTCCCTCCTCCTTGCCTTCCAGGCCCAACCCAGATCAACCAGGTGGTGAGTCACCCAAACCAGCCCCTCACCATCACTGCCCACGACGACAGAGGCATCCGCTTCCTGGACAGCCGGACAGGTGAGGCCCCACCTTCTCCCTCCACCATTCACTCATGCTCATGGCAGGGCCTGCCCAGATAGCAGAGCTCCTGGTGCCCACGCTGTAGGCTCTCAGCATCTTGTCTGGGCCATCACCTTCCCAGGCAAGGCGCTGAGAGGAAGTAACCTGCCACCTACCCTTTCTCCTCTCAGGGAAATCTGTGCACTCCATGGTTGCCCACCTGGACGCGGTCACCTGCCTTGCCGTGGACCCCAACGGCGTGTTCCTGATGTCGGGAAGTAAGTCCGGACCCTCCTGACTCCCTAAAGAGCAAGGGTATGTGGGAGCAGAAGAGGAAGAGATGTGGGCACTGGTCACAAGGGAGTGCTCTGGGGCTCCCTGAGGCAGGGGAACCGGCAGGGAGCCTCTGGATAGAGCCCCCTGGAGGCATTTGCCTCCATCTCCTTTCATCCAGATAAATCCTCTTGGGTGGGTGTGTTGTACCCGCCGTGCAGATGTGGACAGGCTCAGAGAAGTTACATGCTTTGGTCTCAGCCCAGTGGGTTGGTTGCAGGAATGAAGTTGGGGTCTCTCAGTCCCCATGGGATCTTTAGCATTTTCCACCACGTGCTTTCTGTGGATAAGAGCACTGAAGCCCAGCTCCTGTGGAGCTGTGCCTCAGGACGGGGTGGGACGTGGGCAGGTGGAAAAGGGTCCGTTGCTCCCCAGGGAGGTGGAGGGTATGCATGGGCCATCAGAGAGGCCATGGGCAAGGGGCCTCCTTCCACTCACTTCTGCTCCCTACCGACCGAGCTTGTGGAAGCTCATGAGCCAGCAAGTGCATGGGATGATAGAGCAGGTGGACGGGCTCGGGCACCCACAAGCCTGTTCTCCATCTGCCGTGTGACGGCAGCAGCTGTCTCTAAGGATGATGGTAGAGGGAGTGGTCAGTAGCATCAAGTCCAGGGGAGAGAGGGTTTGGGACAGGGCCTGGGGCCCCCCACTGTAAAGGACAAATAGAGCCAGCCTCTGCCACAGCCAGCCTGTTCCTTCTAACATGTAAATCAGGTCATCTCCAGAGGTGGCTCATGCCCCAAGACCCAGTCCTGTCTGCTCCTCGCTCTCTGACCACCTCTTCCTCCTCCCCACACCCCTGCTCAGGCTGCTACTGCCATATCCACCTCCTGCCAGGATCTCCAAACCTTCCCTTGGCCTTGCTGCCTGCAAGACTCTTCCTCCTGGTTCCCCCTTAGCCCTTCTGTCCTCACCCTGACCAGCCTGTATCCACAGTGCTGCTGACCATCTGGCATCATTCATTCTGTTTTATTTACCGTCTGCCACATCAGAACGTCAACAGCCCTGGGCTGGAGGAGGTTAGCCTAGTACACAGGTCCCCAGTGAATACTTGGTAACTAGATGATGGATAGCAGGCTAGGCCAAAAGGATTCTCCCTCAGCCTGGGTGTTGAGAGGTGCATGGAGAAGAAGATGGGCCCTTTATCCAGTGCCAAGGCCAGCTCATCCAGAGGGTGAGGTTTGGAGGAGCTGGGGTTTGTCCTGGGGGACAGCCCTTTCAGCTCCCACACCTGCGTAGGTCACGACTGTTCCCTGCGTCTGTGGAGCCTGGACAATAAAACATGCGTGCAGGAGATCACGGCCCACCGCAAGAAGCATGAAGAGGCTATTCACGCTGTCGCGTGCCACCCCAGCAAGGCCCTCATCGCCAGTGCGGGCGCCGATGCCCTGGCCAAGGTCTTCGTATGATGCCCACCTGGCCCCACCCTGGCCGCCACACCGGCTGGGGAGTGGGGCCGGGCAGGTGGGACTGAGGTGAGAGGCTGGGCAGGAGGCTTGGTCTGGGAGGGCAGAAACTCCTTGCATCCTCACCCCTAGTGAGACCTCAGACACATCTCTTCACCTGGCACTCCTAGAGGGTGCCACATCCTGGTAGCCGGGGTTACCTTGTGAGAATCATCAAGGTAGCTCCTGGGCATCAAGAGAGGGGGCCGAGGTAGCCTTCCCTCTTGTACCTGGGGTGTCCTGCTCCAGTCTTCCTTCCCTTCTGTCTACCTCAGGTGACTCCCAGCCTCAGTCTGGAGGCCCGGAGGCCTGGCTCTTCCCGCCTGCCTGGGAACCTGGTGGTGCTAACGGCCCTTTCCCCAGGAGGCCATCCCCCATGGCCGTCCCTTCCCCAAGCATCCGCCTGGGGAGCAGCCTCCTTCAGGAATCACCCTCCGGGATGGCCTCGGGGAGCTTCCTCTCTGTGCCCTGACGCCCAGTCCTGCTTTCTGAGCTGCCTTCTTGGGTGCAGCACAGCCAGGGCTGGATGTCCTTGGGGATCAGCTTTTCCAAGACGCCAGAAGGTGCCAGGTTCTCTCTTTGAACCCCCAACCCCCCTTCTCCCATCTTCCCAAACCTGAGTGGCAGCTGTGCTGGGAGGAGCTCCAGGCGCCCCTGCTCTGTGGTTGACCCCCTGGGAAGCTGTGGAGCCAGCTGGACCCCGGGCTGTCCTCAGGCAGAGTGCCCGGCCTGGCCCACCCCAGAAGCACTCCCACCACCCTCCCCTCCAGTTCCCTCAACACAGCTTTCCAGACACTACCCAGCACCTCCAGGGCCAGTAACCCCCCGGGGAGCAGGTGATGCCCTCAGGGGAGGTGCCCACCCCTACCTCCCCCACCGCTCCCAGCACTCCTTCCAGGGGCAGCCCCCCAGCCCCCACGGGGTCACCCATGGGGAGAGATGCCCCTCGTTTGCCTCTCTCTGGGGCATGGAGGCTGGAGGGGGTCCCCCACAACTCCCTGTATATCTGTATAAATAAATGGGATGTTAATGGAGCCCTGCCCCCCCACCCCCATGTCGTTATCACTGTGTGATAGTCTGTGTCTCCTTTCCTGGTCCTCCACTCTCTTCCTCTATTTATTTCACTCTCTTTTTTTGGGTCCCGCCCTGAGTCCTCAGGCCCCCTTCCAGGTTCCTGTTTATAAGCCCCCTCCCCTTTGCCCTGGACTTGGATGTGAAACTTGTCTCAATAAACCCTTTGGAGTAAGATGGGTGGCGGTGCTGACTGTCGAGGGGACCTGGGGAGCCAAATAATGGGCTCTGCCTGGGCTGGGTGGAGCTCAGAGAGGGGATATGATGGGTTGGGGTTTTGTGGTAGGGTGGGGGGCGGGAAGAGAGGGCCCAGAGTTTGGGCGGAGTGTGGGTGGAGGCCCGGAAATGGGGGCACAGGACCGAATCTCCCCGTGCCTCCTAAGTACTCCCTCCCCAGGGGCCTCAGCAGTGGCCTGGGGGCAGAGTCCTGACAAGCAGATGATGTGATGTGACAGATTAAGACCTTCCCCCTCCACTCCCAGCGCCCCCCACATGATGGCTGATTAAAGGGCTTGCCCTGAGTACTTAACCCCCCCACTTTCCCTTCCCTCCCCACGTGAGCCTGGGCTTACAAGGAGCCTCAGCCAACATGGAGTGGGGAAGGGAGAGCCTGGGACCTGCCCTGTAGAATGCCTCCGCCATGCTGGGAGGTTGCAGGTGGTGGAGGCACCTGGTCCCTCACTGCTGGCGCCCCATGAGTCCCTTCCCTTCCCCAGGACAGTTGAATTGCAGTGGTCAGTCACACACTTAGCAGGAGCCAGAACCCACACTAAATTCCTCACATACTAGTTCACTGGGTCCTCACAACAAGCTTAGGAAGCGGGAATCATCAGTGTTAAGTTACAGAAAGTGAAATGGGGGGGCTGCTTAGGGCCTCCAGCGGGCCATCAGCATTTGTATCCAGTCCTGTGGGCTCCCTCTGCATGTGTCTGGGCCTCAGCATCTTCTGTACAACAGGCCTGATGCTAATGACCACCCTCTGGATTAACAAAGGCTGTGCCCCAGTACCCAGAATAGGACCCAGCCCTTGTCAGGACCCCAGGAACAGTTGAAGAAGGATGCAGGTGGCCAGATGGCCATCAGGTGACACTGTCCAAAACCTAGCTACGAGCTCCACGTGGCCTTGCTCCCCCCTCATCCCTCTGGGCTCTGAGCAACTTCCCCAGGTGGTGGTTTGGGTTTTCACTCCAGCCTCAGACTTCCTTCCCCAGCCCCAGCCAGCCCCCGGATGTGGTGGCAGAGTCACTACTGTACCGACCTCAGCTGCCCCCAGCAGCCCTTTATGGGGAAGGGGGGCTTGTCTTGAGGCCCTCATCCCGCCCTCCTGGTCTGGACCATCTCCCCTGGGATGCCTTTGGAACTCAAAGCCAGGCTTTGAACCCTCAGTGACTGGGGTGGGGTGGTAGCAGCAACTTGAGTGGTGATCTTTGATGATTTGGAGGAGTCACTTTGCCCCTCGGGGTTCAGTTTCCTGAGTGTAAACTAAATGGCAACCACTCTTATTATTAGTTGGGGAGGAGAAATCAAGTCTGAATTGTTCCTAACCAGGCTGGAAGAGCTGTTTTAGGACAAGCCTGGCGCGTAGTAGGCCAGCATTCAATGCTTGCTGGATGACTGATTAATGAACATACTCCTACTAAACATCTGAGGGCTTGAGGAGCCCACCCCTTTATCTCTGCCAAGTACAGCAATAGCCACCACCTACTGAATCTCAGCTGTGTGCCAGGCACTATTCTGCAATCTCCCCACAAAGACCTTCTGGGGTCAGGAGCTGATGGAGAAACAGGCTCAGAGAGGGGAAGCCACCTACCTAAAGCCACACAGACACATGCACGCTGTCCCAGAACAACCAGTTCATCTAGGGGGTGGGGAGGGTGTCTTCCCTGGTTGCTATGGCCCTTTGAGGCACCCCCGGGTCTGAGGCTCTTGGCTCTCCTGAGGGCTGGGGCAGAGTGGGGCGCCAATTGAAGGAAACTACACCCCTTCTCCACCCGTGTCTGACTGTCCCGGCTCAGACAACCCAGCCCCGGTCCCTCCAGTCCATGCACTTCATCGAGGTTGGGGTTGCCAGAGACAGACATGAGGCAAGGAGGTCCTTCCGCCCATCTGGAAGCCGCTGTCTTCCTAACCGTGTGATGGGCTGCGGGATCTCTACTGCACCCCCTCCACCGAGCGGGCATGGGGGTGGGGTGGACGACGCTCAGAGAAGAGGTAGGCCGAGCCCAGAGAACCCTGAGCGGGCTGGACCCGACACCAGTTTCCCACCCTTTCCCCTGCGGTGGGCGCCGGATGCAAGCCCGGCTAGACGGCCCCCTTCCTTAAAGGGCCAGACGCCTCCGCAGCCCCGGCCTCCCCGACCGCTGATGGG
Organism: Canis lupus dingo; assembly: GCF_003254725.2. Taxonomy (NCBI): domain Eukaryota; kingdom Metazoa; phylum Chordata; class Mammalia; order Carnivora; family Canidae; genus Canis; species Canis lupus. The sequence goes on from NC_064243.1 coordinate 109,254,589, forward strand.
GGTGAGTGGCTCGCCCCTCCTCTCTAGCTCAGGGAAGAGTTAACTTTCCAGACTCGGGTGTGTTGGGGGTCGGCATCAGTCCGGGATCCCTGCCCGCGTCTCGCACCCGAGACGCCTGGGCCCGGGGCGGGGCAGGTGACGCCCCCACTTCGGAGGTGCCGGACCTGCCCTCCTCTTCCGCCCCCGGCCCCCCCCCCGACAGGCTCCGCCCCTCTCTGACGTCACCGAGGCCCGCGTGGATTGGCCGACTGCGCCATCGCTCCCGACACTTCCTCCTGGGCCGCAGCCGCAGAGTTAAACTTTGGAGGGGGAAAAAGAGCCACCGGCTCCCGGCGCCGGGCGACCCTCCCTCCCCACCCCCAACCGCCGCCGGTAACGCCCCCTTCTCCGCGGCCCACGACCGAACTTTTCTCCAACTTCTGAGACCCGTGAGATTCCCTCCTTAGCACCCCGGCCCTCGGGATCCCTTTGCCCATCCCCGGGCCCGTCGGATCCTTGGGATCTACTCGATCCCCGACTTCCTATCCTCACCCCCGAGGCCTGGTGAATCCCTCGAGCTCCCTTCTTCATTGGATCCTCGTCTTAGAGCCAGTGGATTCTGGGATCCCCCCTGCTCCCTTTTCAAGCCTTTCTCTCTCCAAGGGGCTTTTTGATCCTGAGCTCTCCTGATCCCTGAGATCCCGACCTACTAGATTTTCTTGATTTCTTGGACTTTTTCAATAACTGGATCCCCTCAAGCCATTAGATCTCTCCTTCATGACTCCCGGGTGTCTGATCACTAGATTACATTTCTTTAACTTCCCAGGGTCCCGCCATCCGCAAGTGCCCTCAACCTGCTAGATTTCTTTTCTCGTATCCCCGGGATTACCGCGCTCCCACCACCAGCTTCCAAGCGCTCTCGAATCCAGTGGCCCGGGGCTCCCGGGCTCGGGCTCCCTCAGCCGGATCCCGGGTGGGCGCCGGGCGGCCGGCGCCGGGCGGCCGGTCCCGGGACTCCCCCCACCTATGGCCGCCTCCCCCTCCCATCTCGCCGGGCTCCCAGGCTCTCCCGGGCCGGGGTCCCCTCCGCCCCCCTGCGGCTTGGAGTTGCAGTCGCCGCCACCGCTACTGGCCCAGGTACCAGCTCCGAGCTCCGGGGTCTCCTTCCACATCCAGATCGGGCTGACCCGCGAGTTTGTGCTGCTGCCCACCGCCTCTGAGCTGGCCCATGTGAAGCAGCTGGCTTGCTCCATCGTGGACCAGAAGGTGAGGGGAAGGGTTCTTCCCATCCAGCTTGGGGAGAGGTCTGGGGTGGGGGGCGATGGCAGGGGTGGCCTGGAGCCTGGCACAGGGGAAGGGGAAGAAGGAACATTAAGCCTTGGGTGACTGGGGGTGTGTGGATGGGGCATTTAGTCCCCCGTTGCCTCTTCACCCCACTAAGCCTTTGAGGGAGGCCTGAGCAGGGGTGGGGTGCTCCAAAGGCCTCCCCAAATTGCATGTCCCTGCATGTAGTTGTTTTCTGCAGCTAGCAGGGAGTAAAGGAGGGGCCAGATAGATGTAGAAGTGGGGAGGAAGGGGCAGGTGGGGCAGCAGATGGGGAACCTCCCCAATCAAGCCCATCCCCTACCTCCCATTTTGTGGAAACAGTAGAAATTGAAGCTGAGCTGGCCATGGCTATCGGGTGACATGTGTGGGTGTGGGTGCCTGCGCTAGCTGCCAAGGGCAAGTGAGGTCTCAGAGCCCAATCTCTGCCCCCGCCCCAGGCCTGAGCTGTATGTAGAGGGGCTGGCACCTCTTTGGATCCCCTAGAGGCTCTGGGGACTCTGTCCCCTCTCCTAATCACAGTGTCCCCACCCCCTGAGGTCTGATTCCAGCCTATTAAAACGGGCCTTCACAACCCCACCCTATTCTTAGTTTTGGATACCAGGGTCATCATGGCGGGAAGCTGGGAATCCTGGCAAGAGGGATTCAGGTAGAACTCAATGTGTGAATTCTAGAATGTTAAAAGTTAGGTTAGTGGGCTTCTCAGTTGTTGGAATTCTAGATTGTAAAAATGTTAGAATATTAGAATTCTAGATTGTCCAAATACACAACTGCTAGGTAATTGAACACGTCTGACATTAAAGTGTTCAGGGGCACCAGGCTGGCTGTCAGTAGAACATGCAACTCCTGATCTCAGGGCCATGAGTCCCACATTGGGCATAAAGCTTACTTAAAAAAAAAAAAAAAAAAAAAAAAAAGTTTAAGTGTTTAAACATTAGAATCTTAGCTTGTTGGGATACTAAAACATTAAAATGGTAGAATATCAGATTCCTGGGTTGTTGGAATCCTAGATGTTAAAATGTTAGAATTTTGGAATGCTGGGTTGTTGAAATCCTTTAATGGTAAGATACTCAAATGCCCAGAACATTAAAATATCAAACTGCTGCTGATCCAGATTATTGAAATCCTAAAATATATCATGATAATACATTGGAACCTAAGATTTTATATATGTATAATCATATCATGTGAGCATGTTGGAATCCCCAAATGTCCAAATTCCAGAATCTTCTCAGACCCCCAGAAATGAATTGGGGGTCTTCAGAGGAACATTGGGAGCTAGGCGTACTCCCCCATTTTACAGCCTAGAGACAGACACCCCCCCCCCGACACACACATACACAAGCAGTCAAGGCCCAGGGAGTCCCTGTCACCTGTGGACCCTCTCCCAGCAGACAGGAATATGGGGCTTCCTTGGCCCTTCCACCAAAACCCCCAAACCCACAGGTCCAGTTTTCACACCCAACTCAGCCTGCTCTTGGGGCAAACATATGGGGTGGGGGTGGGGTAGAGGGCAGATTGTCCCCTGGGTGTAATTTGTCTACTGCCCAAATCTTCAGCCTCCTCCCTCAGGCCTCACCCCAGTTTGGTTTTCTATCCTTTCTGTCCAGGTGTGGCTGGGCCCCATTTCTTCCTTCCAGCTGCTCCACCTGGGCAGTTTCACTTTCTGTTCTACCAGGTTTCATTTCCGCCCCCCCCAACCCCTGCTAGGGACACCTGGGTCTTTTGGACATTGGGTGGGGGGCACCCTCCCTACCTCCAGCTCCCTTGAGCCTAGCTTTCCTGTCACCCCTCCTCTTCCACCCCCTCCCTGAGTCCTAAGTCCCCTTCTTCCAGCTGGCCCCACCCCAGTGCTGGGCCTGGAGCCAGGTAACAGGGACAATAGATCCAGGAAGGAAGCTGGGGTGGGGTGGGGGCATAAAGGAGGGGGTGTTCACTTAGCACCCCTCCTTCCCCCCACCCCCTGCAAATTCTAATAAGTGCTCTTGCTCCCAGAGCCACACTCCCTCCCACCTCAGCTTCCCAGTCCAGCCACCAAACTCCGCAGGCGCCCTCTCCCCGCACACCTGGGGCCCTGGCACCCTGCCCGCGGGAGCTGTGAGCTGCGCTGCGCTTGGGAGGCAGCAGGCAGGAAGCGCAGGGCTGCAGGGTCTCTGTTTCCGGGGGAAACTGCGGGCCCTGCCCTTGGAGTGTTCTAGACGGCTGCTGAAGGCAAGCGCCGAGCCTTTGAGCCTTTCCGTCACCACCTCCGTCTCTCTCCCGCCCCTCAGTTCCCGGAGTGTGGCTTCTACGGTCTTTACGACAAGATCCTTCTCTTCAAACATGACCCCACGTCGGCCAACCTCTTGCAGCTGGTGCGCTCGGTTGGAGACATCCAGGAGGGCGACCTGGTGGAGGTGGTGCTATCTGGTGAGCGTCGGAGGCCGGCCGGGGGGCCTGGGGGCGCAGCCTCTAGCGGGGGCAGGACATCTGGCGGAGGGAGAGGAGAGGTGGGCCCAGAAACACGTTTTTAAAGTCAGGGCCAGTGGTTCAAAGCCCTGGTTGCAAGTTAGTCCCCTATGTGCTACCGCCCCGGAATGGGTGAATATATAGCTTGTGCACACAGTGGAATTTGCTCAGCACAGAATGTAGGCGATGTCCAGCACCATGGGTGAATCTCACAAACTTAATGCCAAAAGGCAGATGCTACGTCAGACTCCGTATTGTAAAATTCCATTTATGAAGCACAGAGATGGATACAGTTAGGAGTGAGGGTGGCCAATGCCCTTTGAGAAGGTGCCCTGTTCTCCACCTCCGCAAGGGGCATCGCTACCATCACCTGCGGGGCAGGAGGGAGATCTCTGGGGATTGATTTAAACTTCCATTTATTTATCAGGATGTTGGTGACACAGTGTGTGCAGTTTGACAGTTCGGTGAGCCATGCACTTGAGATGTGTCTTTTTCTAGATGTTTGTTCTACTTTGATAGAGTTGTTGTTTGTTTTTTAAGATTTTATTTATTTGAGAGAGACAGACAGACAGACAGTAGAGCAGCAGGGAGAGGGTGAAACAGGCTCCCTAAGGAGCAGGCAGCCCAATGAGGGGCTCGATCTCAGGACCCTGAAATCATGACCTGAGCTGAAGGCAGATGCTTAACCCACTGAGCTACCTGGGCACCCGAATACAGAATGTTAAATATTCTGATGCCCATGCCTCCATCCCACTGAAATGCTAGATGAAATCAGACTCAGACGCCTTGGTGGCTCAGCAGTTGAGCATCTGCCTTCCACTGCAGTGCCTGGTGATCAAGTCCAGCATTGGGCTCCCCGCAGGGAGCCTGCTTCTCCCTCTATGTCTCTGCCTTTCCCTCTGTGTGTCTCTCATGAATAAATAAATAAAGTATATTTTTTTAAAGAAATCACACTCTGAAGGGTTAGATGAAGTCTGTACCTCACTATTTTCAGCCAGAACCTAGTCACCCACTGGCTGTTTGCATCTGAGAGATGAGCAAACTCAGCACCTCAAAGGAGTGGACAGCTCAAGGTTCTTCTAGGAGCACGGGGGTAGGGGGGTACCTGCCTTATTCTTGTCTGCATTTCCACCCCCAGCCCTTGCATAGTGCAATGCTCAGTAGAATGGGTTGAATGAATGGATGGCAATTAGCAGAAGTTTGGATGTATGGCCCTGGTGATCTTTTTCAGGTTTTAAATACCCTCGTGGGGATCCCTGGGTGGCGCAGCGGTTTGGCGCCTGCCTTTGGCCCAGGGCGCGATCCTGGAGACCCGGGATTGAATCCCACATTGGGCTCCTGGTGCATGGAGCCTGCTTCTCCCTCTGCCTATGTCTCTGCCTCTCTCTCTCTCTCCGTGACTATCATAAATAAATAAAAAAATAAAAAAAAAATACCCTCGTGGAGGCTGCCAACTCTTGGATTTGTATTCATCCAGGTCTCCCTCTGCTAAATCCAAATCTTGGTCATATAGCTTGTCTCCCTGACTTTTACTTGGCAGCTCTAGGCATCTCAGATATGGCCTGTCCAAGAAAGAAATCTTGATTTTTGTCATCCTTTCTTCCAGCAGTGTTCTGCATCTTGGTGAAGGTCATCACCATTCACTCAGGTGCTCATGCCCCAAATCTTGGGGGCATCCATGACTCCTTCTTTCCTCTCACCCATTGCTTGATCTGTCATCAAAACAAGTGGTCGTACCTTTAGCATACATCCTGAATCTATTTCTTACTACCTCCTCTGGTCCCCCTGCTTAGAGTGTTACAGCAGCTCGTAAATCAGATCATGACACTTCACTGCTCAGAATTCTCCCATGGCTCCCCACTACCCTTGGAACAAAATGAAACTCCTCAATATGGCCTTAAGGCTGTCCATGATCTGGCCCCTGCCAGTTCCCAGAATTCACCTGCTACACTGTCCCGCTTACATTTTTTTGTTCTTGCCATGCTTGCCTGTTCTCTGTCCCTTGAACAAACCAAGCCTTCCTCTCATCTCCAAGTCTTTGCACTGGCTCTCAGTGCCTCCTTCCCCACCTCTTTTTCTCATAGCTAGCTTCTTCATGTTATTTGGAGTTGAACTTGAATGCTATTTCTTCCAGTGTCTGAAATTTCCTTATTTGTATGTTTGCATTCCCTGTCTGTCTCTCCCAAACATGTCAGCTCCCTGAGAGTGGGGTATAAATCTGTCTTGTTCATAACTTTACCCAGAGTGTATAAACAGTGCTTGGCACATAGAAGAGAGTCCCCTTTCTGTTACACAATAACAAGGAAAAAAGCTCAATATTAGACTGAAATTCAGGGGTGAGGTTCGGGGTAGAAAAGAGAATTAGTCCAAAAATGAAATTTTAAAAGCTAACAGGATCACCTGGGTGGCCAGTCGGTTAAGCGTCTGCCTTCAGTTCAGGTCATGATCCTAGGGTCCTGGGATCAAGCTCCACATGGAGCTCCCTGCTGCTTCACCCTCTCCCTCTGCCCCTACCTTCACCCCCTGCTGGTGCTCTGTCTCTCTGAAATAAATAAATAAAATCTTTAGAAAAATTTTAAAAACTAACATTTATTGAGTACTTTCTATGTTCTCTGTTTAAATAGCTCAGGTTAAATTTTTTTTTTTAAATTTGTGCTTGGTTTGGCAGCACATATACTAAAATTGGAACGATACAGAGAAGATTAGCATGGCCCCTGCACAAGGATGACACGCAAAAATGTTTTAACATAAAAACAAAAAAATACAGGGCACCTTGCTGACTCTGAGTGTGCAACTCTGGATCTCACAGTTGTGGGTCGAGCCCCACATTGGGTGTAAGGATGACTTAAAAATAAAAACTTAAAAAAAAAAGAGCACTGTGAGTTTTCCATATGTTGATTCATTTAGCCTTTAAAAAAAGAATCTATAAAGAATACTATTGTGATAGTGGGCATGTTCTTTCCTAGATACCTGCATGCCTCATACCCTTACCTCCTTCAGGCTTTTGCCCTAATGACACCTGAAGGAGGCCCTCTTCAACCACCTATTTAAAATTGGACATCCTGTACTTTCTCTCTCTCCCTTAATTTTTCTCCTAAGCACTTATTGACTTCTAGCTTGTTGTACATAAATTTTTTGTAGTTGTTATTTATTTCTGGAATATAAATATATATATATTGCATATACTTATATATATAATATACAAATATACATATAAATTACATTATATATTTTAATAAATTATGTATAAGCATACATAATACATATATGATATATATTTATATACATTTTACATTATGTGTAATCTAAGTATATAAATATACATAATGTGCAAATTATATTTATATATATATTTATATATATTTATATATATATTTTTATATATATATTTATATATATATATAAATAATTTTACCCTGGGGAAAAGTGCCAAGTTATACGTATAGAGATAAAGAACATCAAATGAGAGCATGCAAGTGTCTGTTTCGGCTGACTTGTGTCTTCCAGGGTATCCAGTTTATATTGGTTTTCAATAAATATTTGTCCCATTACTGAGACGAATTGCTTGAGAGGCTTTTTTTTTAAATAATTACTTGAGTATAGTGGACACTTACTGTATATTTTATTACTTAAACATTTCCAAGAGGCAGTAAGTACAGTACTAAAATCGTGAACTTTGGACCTACACTGGCTGGGGTTTTTCTTTTTTTTAAGATTTTATTTGTTTATTCATGAGAGACAGAGAGAGAGAGAGGCAGAGACACAGGCAGAGGGAGAAGCAGGCTCCATGCAGGGAGCCTGGTTTGAGACTCGATCTTGGAATTCCAGGATCACGCCCTGAGCCGAAGGCACATGTTCAACCACTGAGCCACCCAGGCATCCCAGATTTTTAAAATATATTTATTTGACAGAGAGAGAGAGAGGAGGTGAGCGAGAGAGCACAATCAGGGGGAGGGGCAGAGGGAAAGCGAGAAGCAGAGTCTGGGCTGAGCAGGGAGCCCCATGTGGGACTCTATCCCAGGACTCTGGGGATCATGTCCTGAGGCGAAGGCAGATGCTTAACCAATTGAGCCAGCCAGGTGGCCCCTTTTAAAAAAAAACCAAAAACAACATTTTATTTATTTGAGAGAGAGAGAGTACATGAGCAGGTGAGAGGAGCAGAGAGGGAGAAGCAGACTGAGCAGAGAGTCCGATGCAGGGACTTGATCCCAGGACCCTGGGATCATGACCTGAGCTGAAGGCAGAAACTTAATCGACTGAGCCATCCAGGCACCCCTGGGTGATTGTTAAATAAGAATATTTATTTTCGGGCAGCCCTGGTGGCTCAGCAGTTTAGCGCCGCCTTCAGTCCAGGGCCTGATCTTGGAGACCCGAGATTGAGTCCCTGCATGGAGCCTGCTTCTCCCTCTGCCTGTGTCTCTGCCTCTCTCTCTCTGTGTGTCTCGAATAAATGAATAAAATATTTTAAAAAAAAGAATATTTATTTTCTTTGTTTTGGTTGTCTGCCTCCCTTACTAGAGGCCAGGCAGGGAATTTGTCTTTTGGTTCTGTGTGGTGTCCCTAGCATCTAGAACAATGCTCAGTAAATGTTTATTGGATTTCCATTTTGAAGATGAGACAACTGAGATACATAGGTATTTGGTCTTTTCTCTAGATGCTCAAGCTCCATCCTAGACCAAGTA